>NC_139236.1:9520821-9633296 GCF_977018435.1 Lepisma saccharinum | reverse complement strand
TTCCACTTTTGGGTAATCGCGAAGATGAATGATGATATGACGAAATTGATGAAGGAACAATCACAAACAACACCATGCCCTGGTCAGGATTCAAACCGCTGGCGTCGTAGCACGCTGTGCTAACCACTCCGCCACGAAAGCAGGCATAGGGGAGGATCTGTTTTCGAGGCTGTACCATGTATTTTAGTCCGGGCACTAACCTATTGCAGTGGGAAAAGTTCAAGCAATTTATTATGAATCAACCACTGTAACCTCCAACCAACGTAGTTATAAGATCAAACTATCCTCCGAACTGAAAATATGTTCCCAAAATGTATTCCTTCTTCATCATTGTTGTGTTTTATACCAAATATTACGGACTTATCATTATACTATACTGATCTTCTCCATAGAATAATATTTTTAAATGAAGGGTTTGATTGGTGTCGAATTGAACTTGCAACAGTTAGAAGATCATACAAATCATTTGTTGAATTCAATCCACACAAACTATCGTTTCATCATGTCAGTGGTACACTTCTGTTCAGAGAAACTGGCACACTCGTTTCAGTTAAAGATCAGCTTCCGAGGCGATCGAGTGTGACAGTACAGCCGAAGTAAAAGTTCTGGAAAACAGCACGCTGCAGTGTTGCTTATCACTAAAGTTTTTCACCGGATGCAGGGAATTTTCTGACTCGTCGAGTGAAAAGAAACGACGGTTACAGGAAAGCCTTACATTTTAATTATTAATACAATGTAGTGTCTGTGAGCAATGTGTGCACAGCTTAGAGACGCTATACAATGAAGCGTAGAGCTTTCAAATGCATGTAATTAGAGAGAAGGGACATTGAAAGTTTGGAACCGGACAGGTAAAAGTGCAATCTTGGAGAAATCACCCTAGTAGCATTATTTTTCGCACCGCACCTTGTGTCCATGTCGGTAAAATGATAGTTTCGTAAGGTGAAATCCTAGGTTCGATTCCGACGTGTGATCAAAGGTTATTTTTCTTCCAAACGGGTGCCACGAAAAATATTTCACCGAGTCACAGCTTAATACTTTGTTGTTGTTTGTTGTTCGTGTGAAAATCATTGATGTTATGTTTAGAAAACAAACGTAAATTTATTTCATTGATAATTAGATATTTAAATTATTTTCAGCATATACATAATTATTTGTCATATTTTTCATGATGCATTTTTTCATCCCTCTTTCCTGCGCTAGCCGCTTCTTCCTCCAATAAGAATGAATTTACATTTTTTCTAATGTTCTCCATTTTTAAATTTCCAAACCAATTTTCCTTGCTTCCTATATTTTATGTTGACATACAAGGGGAGGCACACCACCCTAGCTCTCCTTCCGGACTAATATGTGTATGCTGTTGAATCATTCACCTTTCGCCATTCATCCTTATCTTCGCGATTAGCCAAAAGTAACAGGAAAATCGAAGTAAAATAAACGAAAGTAAATCAGCCAACAAATTATCTGATTGGAACTTCCTCTTCTCGCGCTGTGGCCAAAGCGCTAGACAAACATAAAGAATCGCGTGTTTCCGTTACACCTGGCTCTTCACCAGGAAGCAAGAGGGAGGTTCCTTGCAGAACACTTCGCACACACTGAGTTCATAGAGCGTCGTGGAGCTGACACGTCTCGTTTTACTCTTTAAATTATAAGTCTGAAACTTCGTGACGTGAGTTCGAACCCTGGTGATATCAAGATATATATATATATATATATATATATATATATATATATATATATATATTTCAAGGTGAAAAGTTACATGTGACAGGTTTCCAAATTAGACTAAATTATTTCGGCTCAATTTGGAATTTTTCGAATATTATTAATGCGTAGCATAATTGCGAAAGACGCCAACTTTCAATTCAATAGCAAACATTCAGCTGTCAAAAAGTAGTGCCAAAGAGAAACCTTTATTTTTTCGTTTTTAGGGGGAAATATACAGAAAAGAACAAAATTATGTATTTTTTTAAAAATATTTAATTTTCAAAGTGACATGATTTTGGCAAACTGTTTTTTTTTCCCCTACATGATGTCTCAAAAATCTGTCGACATATCACACTTCACTGTTGGAGAGTTTAAGGCGCTTGATGTTACAAAGTTAGAACCTCCAACACAGATGTAGGCTGGTATTTTTTATAGTTGTTCCATCATGAACTTGACTTTTGATTTAAGCACGCTCATGCAAAGACACCCTAATCGGGACTAGGTCTACAGTTTGAGATGAATCCGAACCACTGCATACCTTCACCGGGTATCGAAACCCGGACCACCCGATTGCAAGGTGACGACTTTATCACTATACCATCGGGGAGGCCTTTGCTTCTACAATATTTGTAGGCACATAAGAAACATAGTTCAATAATCAAAAAATGAAATAGCCCATGTTGCTGCATAGAAAGAAGGGAAGTCGGTATGCAAATTTATATCATGGTTTTAATGATCTGAATTAAATGCTCACCAAATATGGCAAACTTGATGAGCTCAGATAGGCGTCAAACATAAAATTGCAGTCGCATTTCGAAATTAGCGAGAGCTAAATTTCGACTGCGTCGTGAAGAAACAATATTATTTAAGCGTTTCCATCATTGTGTAAAAATTTTAGTTTCCTGATTGGGTAGTCCCAAGTCTCACTATTTAAAAAGGAGTTAAGAAATAAAGTTTATCCAATGTGCTCATCTCTGTGCCAGACAACAGCACACACCACCGTGTTTTTTAAAGTATGCACATTTCAGATGAGATCAAACTTTGTAGCAATAAATGGACCGTATTTAAACTCAGCCGGAGAAAAGGTTCCTGGACAGTATTTAAAATGATCCGGAAAATACGTTCCTGGAACGAATTGAAATACGTACTTTACAGATAAAAGTTTATTTACGGTCCAGAACCCATTTGCGCTTGCTGATTTTCTGTCCTGGCCCGGAATTGAATTTATTTAAAATTCCTGCACTTTAACAACCCTGGTTACAAGATAGCCGATATCCATGCAATGGATATTCCCAAAACCCATAAAGTTCTCTATGTCACTGACAAACTTCCAATTTAGATCCTATGGTAATTTCTTTTTCTCTCCCGAAATTGACATTTTGGACAAATATTTGTCCTAAATTTTTTCATTAATTAATTTCTGGGGGTTACGACACAATTTTGCAAATATAAAAGTTAGAAATACGTGAAACATATAAATCCTGGTGCAAGTATATTTTACGACTATTGCGTGACGTTTGAAACGCTGCATATTAGGTTTCTCACTTGAGTGTAAAAAGAATGCTTTGTAACGACCTTCTCACATCCCCTTAAAGTAAGCAACACACATAACGCAACGCGGGCTAGCGAGCATTTCACGATCTAGGTGTCTCATTTTATTGCCGCTGGCTGTACATGCAATCATGAGCACGGGCTAATAATAGTCACTAATGATTTGATTTTACAATTACTATACACGAAATGCATGACTAATCTTATCTTATAAATAATTAAATAATCAAGCAGATATCTGCCTGATGAAGAACACAGTGAAGTATTTTTTTCTAAGTATATTGTTCAAATATCGTACAAATTCTCGAAGGCGGCCGACTGTCTCGGTTTCGTTATAGTTCTATCTCGTTCCCGGTTTCGTCTCGAGAAGTCTCGAACGGTCTCGTTCTCGTCTAGATTTTTACAAAGCCGGTCTTGGTTTCTTTTCGATACCATTCCTCACAAATATGGTGGCGATACACACTTAAATTGGTGAAAAGTTCCAGAGTTTAGCACATCTGGAAATTCAGCACTAAAGCTACAACAGGGCAGAGGTGGATGTCTTTAGTGGCGCAGGAACGGGGGTTACAGGGGTATATTATACATCCCTAAATTTTTCGATGGGGTACCGTACCCCCTAAATCCGTAATCCAGGTTGTAACCCTTGTACCCTCCACAAATAAACTGACCGACCCAAGGTGCTGCTTTTGAAAGGACATATTTTCTAATCGATAAACACAAAAGGATTATATTATAAACAAACATTTATCAGTCTTTCCAAAATAACTCAACTCACTGTAAACTATTCTAATAAGTTCACTTGCTCTGTGCTCTTGGGAACTTTTTTTAATTAGAATACATTTTTTTTAAAACGTGTGTGAAACGATGGAATAACATTGAATTTAGTTTCAGGAAATGAGACTGCTGCCTAATGCTTTTCTGTAAGTGAGATACTCTTTTCTAAAGAAGTAGTCGATTGGAAAATAAGATAAAAATCTGCTTCAGAAAAGTACACGAGTGACCTTCCTTTCGAATTTTTCAGGTTATTTTTCTTATTTTACAAAAACTAAATACTTCCTTAACTGTAAAGCTATGTATACATTGGACGATTTACGCCCACATCACGCCGATTTAGGTCGTCGCCAAATCATCCGGTCACAACGACTACGATCGTGTGGAAGAATCGACCGATTGTGTGCGTCCACGTAGCAAGACGTTTTGAGCGACGCAGATTTCCAACTCCGCTGGTGGTATGTATCGGGATAAACGATGCATCTGCTAACTGCTGGTGGTGTTGCGGCTGCGTTCATTGTTATAAGCCAATAATAATAATAATAATAATAATAATAATAATAATAATAATAATAATGAAAACGCTCGTGGAGAAGAGATCTGTTTAAAAAGGGGGATAACACAGCGATCACTTTGTTCGCCGAACTCTTACTAAACGATTGAAGTTCGTTAAAAAACTTCGTGCGAGCGTCGAAATCTGATTTTTTAGGAGTTACTTAGTTTGGTAGCTCACGAAATTACCAAACGTGCTTCAAACTTCCAGGCCCCCATCTCTCCTCAAGTGAGGCTGGCTTTGACCACTGACTGAATCGAAAAATCGTCGCCCGATCTTGACAAGTGCGCGTACACATTGGCAGATGTTTTCCATTCGGGATGGGTTTCTCGACGACGCCGATTCTTTTTGAAGTTTTGCCGCTCAAACGTCTGCCGATTTTGGCCCCGCCTCCAACCGACATTGAAATCGCCGGGCAACATCGTCGAACGACCTGCGTCGGCCGATTATCGTCCAATGTATACGTACCTTAACAACAGAAATTATGAGATTTTTTACTAACTATGACATTATAGAAATTATAACTTTTCACATTCCATCACTATTAGCAGAATTTATATCTTCTCCATTATATTCACACGCATGCATTGAAAATGTCATGTAACTTCATCAGATAAATTATTTGCAGATATTTCGATTTCAATTTAAACTGCAAAGCCAGGCCCGACTAACTTATTTAAAAATGAAGTGAATCTTGAGGTAGTTTTGAAAACCTTCTCTGTAGAGATCGAGAAGAGATCAAGCACAAAGAAGAAAACAGAAGGACCTCATCATCACACAAGTCTGATCTCGTCTCATCTCGACATCATTCCTAGCTGAATGGAGCAGCGATATTTCCTAGATATCTTGTGATTTCATCAGAGGGAGAGATCGACTTAGTGGGGTTACAATCTCAATAAGCTAAAATATGTTTGCCAGTAGTTCCCCAGAAACTCAAGTTTCCTCAGAGAAACACAGAATTATTCTAGCCATGTCAGCTTCTTGCTTTGCTGAAGGATTTCGGTTCTGCATATGCACTGTATTAGATTGATTGATTTGCTATATTTTACTTCGCTTTTTGTGCCACTTTTGGCTAATTTGCGAAGATGGGGATGAGTGATGATATGATGAAATTGATGAATGCACACTCACAAACATCCATGCCCAGGCCAGGATTCGATCCCAGGACCCCTGGCGTCGTAGCGCGATGTGCTAACTACTCCGCCACGGGGGCCGGCGCATATGCACTGTACAATCATAGTACTTCAGTACTTGTATAGCGAGGTGTGAAGGTTGACCCTTTCTAGGTACATCCAATGCCAATATCACTTCCACTGTTGCAGATTAACAAGGCTCTGGTGTTTGGACTCGCAGCCAATATCCACTGTGAGTCCTGTGCTGTGTTCTGTCCATGTGTGTTTGTGATTGTCCTTCGCCAATTTCAACTTATTACCATTCATCCTGATCTTCGTGATTAGCCAAAATTAGAAGAAGAGCGAAGTAAAATAAATCAATCAAGTACTTGTAGAGCTTCGTAAAGTGCATCGAATTCCAATATAAATAACTACCTTGCCAAATTTTTTACCAGTCCTTCAATCTTCCGGTGTTCCTTGGTCCCGATTAGCCTATCAGTGCATAAAGTGGACATTAAAACATCAATTCAAACTTCCTTTGTTCCTTGGACATCTCGCGAGACGATCAGAACCATAGCAACGACTCAGTCCTTTTTATATATATATAATGATAAAACACAACACTATAGCTCTCAAGAAGCGCTCGAACAGCAATAAAGGATGAAGCTGTCTAACATACGTCAAGAACACAGCACAGTATTAGTATTCGATGGAAAAGTGCCTGTGAAACACCGTCTAAAAGTCAGAAATTACCGAATACATTGCATGTAAAGAAAATAGATGTGGCATGGTACACATTTGCCAAATTTTCTTAACGATATTTTTATATGAGGATTATAACTATGGGACTCTAAAATTAACTGAACTGAACTGTAACTCCATAAGTATGATATATTTAATAATATATTTTACATATCAAGTGAGTGCGAAATAATTTTTCCCTGGTTGAGATGTGTCATTCATAACCAGAGGTTGGGATGGTTCAAGACAGAGGGTGGAGAAATTACCCTATACCCCTTTGAAATCGCACCCTGCATTAAAATGAATAAATGTGTGCTTGTTCGCGACTATCATATTACAAACTTCTGATTTTTCGTTCCATTAAATTCCAAATGAACCAAAGCGAGGTATAGAGCTTTATATGATTTGGAATTATGTTTCTCTAAAACCTGTTTTTAAAATAACCATAAATTCTCAAAAATAAAAATTATGTAAATCCAAATTTTTCATTAAAAAACAGAAAATCCATGTGCGCTCTGCTACAAAATTAAATATATGTATGTATATATATGTGTGTATATATATATATATTGTACGTGTCTGTATTGAGGTTGAATTTTGTACCCCCCCCCCCCAAATGAAAAACGTTCCTGCGCCACTGGATGTCTCACATTCTGCAAATACTTTGTCATTCAACGCTTTCCATAACAATGCGAACATAAAATGTAAAAAGATAAGGAAAATGTGGTGATATACTCGATATACTGGCCAGACAATGCATCATTAACGAAATATAGCATGTCTGGCTGTGAAATGATTCAATGCTAAGGTATCAGTTCTGTTTTTGATTTCTAGTAATGCCCCCTCCTTCCCCATTCTCTCACAGTAAAACATGCTGGACCAGTGTTGCACTGATTCCCTCACTTTCCCTTCATAATTTTAGTACCATTTCGCAAGACATGTGACCATTTGGGCGTTTATTTTTTCCGCCTACGTTTACTATTATCCTTCCCTTATATTAAAGGGGTGGCGCGTCTATTTCTATCTTATTAGGCTTGATTAGGATATAATATTACAGTTTTCTCATTTGAAAATTATTCTTTTTTATTTATAATGTAGTGTATACAGTGGCGGCGATTAGGGTGGAGAGGGAGATCAGTTGCCCCCACTTTTTGCAACTTTTGCCCTCGCACTAATTAAACCTTATCTAACAATTGAAAATAAACTGCCCTTGCCCCTGTAGTTTAGGCACCTTGCCTCCCAGTTTTGGAACCCCATCGCCGGCACTGAGTGTATATGTTTGGGTCAATATGATTCGCTCCTTATTTATCCTTATTTAGCCCATTTATTATAGGGGGGCTTATCCACCCTCAATCTATCTGACGAAGCAACTATGTTGAGAAGTCTTTGAAGTAGAAATCCGAATTGTGACATTTTGAGAGGAAGCAACTGCCAGTGTGTCTCTTGGTGGCAAATACAAATCTTCGGAGCTCCACATTCCAAGACCAAGAAGATTGAAATGTCAATTCTTGTATCCTTGAACTCCATAATTAGCACATTATGAATTCCAGGAAGCGTACTCTTCTCATTTTGATACAATTAAGGGAAAGCTTCAAATGTCAAGCACAGTTTTCTTGCTACTCGAGATTTATTAAAAGTTGGCAGAGATACATTTCAAAGTACTGAAACAGTAGTTAAGGAGTTCGCCATGTTGAAAAGTTTTGAGTGATTTCGTTCCTATATCATTTAATTGAGAATAATAATGAAAATAATAGTGAAAAGCATCGTAGAAACACATTTATTCCCAATATATGTTTATCGCGTAGAAATCAAAGACTTTATACCAATTCACATTCAGGATAAATTAATGTTATTAAATAATATTTATATTGTTATTTCGAAATGGTTGTTACACCCTGCGTATCTTGATAAATTTAGTACAACATTTATAAAAGAAAGAAATACAAAATGTATAAGGTTAAAAATTAAAGATTGTAAATTAAAGGAGGTGTTATGAAAAAAAGAGTAGAGTTGATTGTTCCAATAAATGAAACATTATGACGTAATTGAATGAACTCCTTTCAAATTTCAGAAGAAGTTGATGTACTAACCTTTATGTAATAAATCAATGCCGGAAGTTTTAAATCTTATATTTCTCATTGTATAAATATTTTATATAAATGTGTAAGTATTTGTTAACAGTAAAAGATGTATCAAAACCTTTTGAATGATTCATCAAACTCAACTTTTGTAAATACTACACATTATAATGTACATGAAGAAATATTTTGTCTTTATAACCTACTAGTCAGGGGTTCGAGAATACAGAAATCGGGTATAAATACGACGACAATTCACGGTAAAAGGGCAAGGTACCTTTATTAGGTATGCCATTCCAGAGGTTTCGAGATTTTTTCCCATGATTCTGTGCTCGCAATGACGTCATTAAGAGGACAGAATGGAACTTACTTCGTTAGCGTATACGGAAGCTTGAGATAAATGGGTCGATTATTTACTTATACACACCTTTTCTTTAATGCCGGTAGAAAGAGAACAAATCACCCTGTTTGTGCTCTTGCCACGTGCAATAATAATAGAAGAAAATCGCCTGGAATAAAATAACTATCGCTTCTCAAAAAAACAAGTTGCTGCAGCAGGATTGATTCAATTTGTTCCTCCAAATTTCGGACTTACTCAGTGGTGCAACCACAGGGTGGGCAGGGGCATTGCCCCCCAACCTTCGACGGAAGTCAATTCTATGAGGGGCAAACATTGATGGCCAAAGGCACCTGCAGGGGGCACAGAGGAGCAATTGCCCCCTTCTATTTCAAATTTTATACAAATAAAAATACATTTCGTAAAATTTTCTTGCTCGCTTCGCTTGCAGTGCCTGCTTTCCTCAGTCTCGTCAAGTTCAGAGCCGTAGCTAGGGGGCGGCGGGAGTCGGCTATGGGCGCTAAATAATCTAAATTTTTAAAAATAAGTTGTGAAAGAGAGAATGCCTTGGCGCCATGTGATATTATTTGTTCCCATTTAAATCAATATTGTCTTAAATTGCAAAAATTGGATATAAAAATTTTCTTTCTCGCTTCGCTCGCAACATAATTGTTTTCTGTAATGTGATGTATTTAAATAATATGTTTTGTATATATGTAAACTTTGAATACGTACATTATTTAGTGTTAGCATCTTGCATATGTATTTTCTTATTTTATGTCGCTCCACGTTGCATATGTGTAAAACATATGGAAGTTATACATGTTATATGTACAAAAAAAAATATCTTCGGCATGCATTTGTCATTCATTTTCTGCCATTCAAAAATACAGTTTGTGTGCTTGTTTTCAATTATTAGCTAATGTAAAATTTCTGGTGTTGAAAAAAAAATTTAAATTGTTTGTTCCAAATAAATGCTTTACCTCCCTTTTGCGTAAATTATGAGGATAATAACGTCTTTGATACTACTATCTACTACTACCACTAGTTATAATAATGTCTTTATTAATGTTATTATTATTACTATTATTATTATTATTGGTACGTTTATCCTGGCACTTGTCCCTTCCAGAGAAAAATTCGTGGTTGCGCCTCTGACCTTGCTTCCACACTCGCCTTCCATATCAACACGTATGCAACTTTCAAAAACCTTTACACAATCCGAACTCAGTTTCTAAGTATTGCTTCATTGAATATTGAGTGCAAGATAAGATTTATTAGCTTTGAAGTTGAAACATCGCCCGCGAAAATAATACTTTGAACATCTCGTAGGTAGCCAACACTAATTAACAATTGCACTGTGTTACTTTATTTATGTGCGTTTCATGGGCGGAGTATGAGCTCCTGCTTTGGGGGGGGGGGGGGGCAGATTCTGAGAGAAGCATATGATATTATAAACTAGGGGATATTCAATAACCCTCAGGTATTGAATATTCCCTAGTTTATAAGGGGTCCGGTGGCCTTCCCCCGGAAATTTTTTTTAAAAAAACAGCTTAAAATCACTGAGTTTTAGGCCTTTTAGATTTGAAAATGTTAAATTTCCTTGCTTAAGTAAACAAATATTAATTAGTATATTGGTTGTCAGTTTTAAAAGAAGCAAAACACTACGATTATTGCATTCTGCATTTCATTATTTTTTATTGATACATTACTCGTATTACTTTAAAAAAGTTACGGTACAATAGTAAGCTTCAGAAATTTTAGAAAAATTAAATTGAAAAGTTGTTTTGATGCCTCACCAGTAACTGTTGACTCAACACAAAGTCATTTTACGTTTTTCTTTCTTCAAACTGTACACATCAACAGGGCCGGATTAAGGTGGGTGCTATTGATGCTGCAGCATTAGGCCCATTCCTGAAATAGGCCCAGATGAAATCAGACGAGAATTTTCCGAAAGCTGAACAGTTTTCTTTTACTATATTAACCTGAAAATAAATCTTAGAATGAAATTTGGAGCCCCGATTTCGGACGCCTAGACACAGCGTTACTTACTATACAGTTATTCTTTGCGCTGTGACGTAACTATAACGTCGTTGTGTTTATTGTTCACCGAATATTTCAAGTTAATGCTATCAATTGATGCAGCATCAGGCCCAATTTTGTCTTAATCCGGCCCTGCACATCAATCAAATCGTCTAAGACCCACTATTGCGGCGCAATTACCGCAAATGACATCATGCCAAACGTCAATATTTGCGGTATGGCTTCATAACAAAAATGTAGTAACTGAACTTAATCATGTGTTATTTTATAGTCTTTTTAAGTTGGGGGGCCAGGCCTCTCCTGGCCCCTCTAGAACTCCGCCTATGGTGCGTTTGTTGAGAAATTGTGCTGAAAATGTAATGTACGACTTACAGGACAGACGTTTCTCCCCTGCTCATCCTTTCAATCTTCTCGTCAATCAATGAGAAGAGCTGTCATGTAAATAATGCCCAAAGAAGCTATTCAATGTAAAGCATACTTATCAAAGCAAGGAAAAAATTATCAATGATTTCTGTATTATCAATATAATGTGTTGTATACACGTCTATTATATTATAATTTAAAGATATCGTATAAATATAATACTATTTTGCTGGCTTTAATTTATTTTATATGTGCTTTAAAAAGCCTCGTTGGTTCAGTCGGTAATTAATCTGACTGTCACGCTGAAGACGAGGATTCTGTTCCCAGGGTGGTTGGTCTCGAGGGGGATTTTCTCAGCAACGTCCTTGCATGAAAACTGCTTTGAGGTTCACCAGGGGTCTAAAAAAAATAGTATTTTTTGGGGGGGCCGGAACGTGATGCTAACACCACCTTCATAAATGGCCGAGATTGTGAATCATAACCCTTAAATTCATTCATGGCATGTTACAACGTGCAGAAGGTACTTTTGCTTTTAAAACTTTGTGCATATTTAGTCGCACACCGTGGCCGTTCGGTCTAAGACGTCATGCTTTGGGCTCTGGCTACGGAACGCGCAGGTTCGAGTCTCCTAGGGGAAGCGTAACAACTTCCCTTCTGAGGTTTCGGACTGTGTATGAGACTGGTGGCCACCCACCATTGGGAGGAAATTGGAGAGCTACGAATGAGTAGCGTAATCCGGTCATGGGAACTTACAAAAATGACTGGAGGTCGTCGTGCTGACCACACGCCACCTCGTAACAGGTTGGATGATCTCCCGCCTCGGCTGGTGGAAGTGAGGCCGGCAGTCGGTAGGTAGGCCTTAGCCCTGTATTAGTACATATTTGAATACATTCCGCGAGAATACACATTATGAAATTTGTTTGACTCAACTCAAACATACTGCAGAAACTCTTTCCACGTAGATTTAATAGCCGGCATCCGTGGCAGAGTGGTTAGCACATCGAGCTACGACGCCAAGGATCCCAGGTTGGAATCCCGGCCTGGGTATGGATGTTTGTGAGTGTCCATTCATCAATTTCATCATCATGACTCATTCTCATCTTCGCAATTAGCCAAAAGTGGCAGAAAAGTGAAGTAAAATAAAACAAATAAAAAAACTTGATTTAATATTTCATATTTGTGTTGCTTGATTGATTTGGTGTTTTTAAGTCCGCTTTTTGCACAGAAAGGCTAATTGGGACTGGGCCTACAGTTTAAAGTTGGATCCGAACCACTATGTGCCTACATCGGGTATCGAACCCGGGACCCCTGACTACAAGGCGACGGCGCTACCACTAGGCCATCGGGGAAGCCATATTTATGTTGCTTCACAAAACTTATTTTCTAATTGCGCACTTTATTATTAGTAAAACACACTTTATGTGTATGTTGGATATGGTATGAGATTTGAATAGGAAAAGCGATGAATAATGTAATATTTATACAAAGTAAATTAATGTATTATGTTCTTACAACAAATGTAACTATTATAGAATAGGAAGCCAGTGCCGAAATTAGCCGTAAGTTCCTTTTAAATCCTCGCAGTAGTAAATATTGTTACAAATAAAATCTAAAAATTTAGATACTCAACTCAGGTGGATAAGAGACCAAATTATAATTCTCAGCTTGCATTTACCTCCCATTATTAGAAGTATCATTCGACCAAAAAGCAATCTCCGACTATTGGCTGATAAATGCGACGTGCCTAATGTAGCGTAATTTCCTAAAGGAGTGTGCTGGAGCCCCTTGATTCCCACCTTGGATACGTGGTTGACTCGATAATCATTTCTCTCCTTAAATAATAGTCACGTTATTTTATTTCCCACCACAAGAAACCAAAAACCTCATTTTATCTATTGTAAACCGCAAACTTTCGGGGAGGCTCGAACACCCTAAGCTCCCCCTTGGATACGTGCCTGCTGCGAGTATTCCTTCATCAATATAAACAAATCATCACTCATCCTGTTCGTCGCGATTAGCCAAAAGTGGAAGAAGACGTTAAATAACAAAAACAAATTTATCCTCATCGTGGCGATCAACTGGAGAATCTTAAAAGTAGCGTAAAAATATTAAAGGGAAATTCCAGGACATTTAGTAAAAATTCATATCAGAATATGCCCGGACAAGAACTTTCCTTAGAATTAGACATTTAAAATAAATGCAATAGGTTAGCTGGAAAGAAAAGCGGTCAGTGGACTACAGCCTACAGGGACAAGATATCACGCATAATAATGTCTGAAAAATAAACTATGCATTGTTTCGGAATAAATGTATTCTTCTATCGCGTATTTGATCTCTTGTTGTCAAATTAAATTAACAGGTTTGGTGTATAATATCAAAAGATGCATGAAAACACAGCGTTTCATGTGCCATCTGCTACATTCTAAGCATAGCTTTCTTTCGCTCGTGTCCTCTTGGTGACGTCACAAGCTCTAGCCAATAACATGCGAGTCGCGGAGTGGCCCCCTCTGGTAAAAGGGAGTGGTTTCTTGATATCCGCTCTTGCGTTGGGTCTGTTACCAGGCCTAGTGTTGAGTCGCTTAAGCCCCGCAAAACTGAGCAAAGTTCTCATGAACGATCTCAGTCGGATATCAAAGAAATCGGAATACTAATCACGTTTCTTAAGGACCTGATTTCTCAGTCTCGCGCTCCTAGTTTCCGTATGTTTGTAAATGAACTTACAATAATAGAAACTGGTTGAATTCATATCCTTTGGTTCGAGTACTCAACTGAGATGGTTCGAGTCATGGGCGTCCGGAAGGGGGGGCAAGGGGGGGCCGTGGCCCCCCCCTGGAAAACGAAAATCAACCAAAAATTACATATTTCACACATATAATTTAATTTCAGCCACAATAATGTGTGTTAATTATTGCACGAACATGATAAATTCAAATTTAAGCAATGTTTTTTGAAGGATGAACACTATTATTGGGGAAAATATGCCATGTTGGCCCCCCCCCTGGAAAAAAATACCTTCCTTGCCCCTCCCTGGAAAAAATCCTGCGGACGCCCATGGTTCGAGTGTGGACTGATGGAATTCTCATGTTGCTAACGATAGGAGCTGTGGGTAATTAACTCAATTCTTATCACTGCGTGTGTCTGTTAAGATACAGTCTCGAGTCTCTCACACCCCGCAGTGGTGGGAACGTAACATGGTTCAGAGTGTTTATAGAGAGTAAAAATTAATATAATGGTGTGATAATTTCAGCCAAATATTTATTTTTCCGTCAGGTGCTTAGGTCAAAAGAATCGGCATTTACCTCCAACTCCGTTTGTCCTAGAACACTAGCCAATTACGTGCTCCATTTCAGAGTGTATATGTCCAAACTAGAGTTTAATGGTTTCTCTACAATTATGGATAGTTTCGTCTTTTAATCTCCTACTCTAGACATAGATTTGAAAATAACATAAATCGGAGCACGGCTAACAGAGGAAAAATTAATTTTTTGTCCGCCATCTTGAAACGGCTTGACCGATTTTGCTCATATCCAAAACCAGACCAATAAGATGTTTTGCAGCTATAAAATCTTCAGCTTAAAAGTTTAAACTTTATGTCAGTTGTGGTATTACGCACCGCTTCCCCACACTCCCAGTTCCAGTCCTTCAAGGTCCTTCCAGTCCCTCGGCAAGAACTTCAGATAAAAGTTTACGGCAGTTATTGGTGCCACAAAATTTGTGACTTGCCCCAATTTGAACCCCCACTCTCACCTTCTTAAACCACGTACTATATTACAAAGTTGTTGTAGTTGTTGAAGTACTCACTTCTCGGCTAAACTGTTTTTTTTTTATGATGTTCTAATATTACTTCGGTGGTCACTGCAACCATCCTCTTGGGAACTTCTTGTAATGTTACTTTGCAACAAGTTCCTTAACCGAGAGGATGGTGGCTAAGAGGAACATCATAAAAAAAACAGCGGATGAGTGAGTACTTGATTTCAGTACATCATTTTCTTTCTCCCGAAGCATGAACAAAGTTTCTATTTAAACAAAAAAATAAGCATCGAATGATGCACTAAAATAAATGAGATTTTCGTTTCGTAAGCCACCAAAGTGTAGTCTAAATAAATATAAGCAGAATTTCAAATCCTCGCAACATTGGTAACTTTTGATTTTTCTTCATCATCTTGAAATGTGTTGTCCTGTTGCTCCAATTCATTACGTAACTCACGTTACCTTGCAGCAAAAAAAGTTCACCTCAAAAGTTATAAATTGTCACAGACTTGGCAAAATAGTTTCTACTTCGATCCAAAACTATGAATTATATTTTTAATGTTTTCTTCGCAAAAATGTAAGAAAATAAATGCCTTATACCTCCAAAACTATATTGTAGACAGAGTATTGAAAAATGTGTACCACGATAGATCGTACGTAACATGGGGAACATCAATTTCTCTTTCTTCATATTGAACCATGCCGTCCGATATTGTTAAAATTCAATGTTGTTCAGGACTTCAAGGTTTTTAACGGCACTTTAAAAGTTCAGACACATTACTCTAAATTTAGTTATCGTGGTCCCAAAATTGATGATTTCTCCTTCTTTCCTTTCACCACCCTCTACACATTGAATCACGAAATGCATTTCATAGTTTCAATTGGAAATTTTGTAGCGTGTCACAACCCGTAATCCTCCTGTGAGTCTTGTTTCATAAACCGTTTACAATGTTTTGGAAATTTCAAAAATGTCTAAGATGAAGAGATGTGATATATCTATATTGTTCTATACCTCAAGATCGATGCATGAAAAGTACCATAATGGTCTTCCCAATAGTGTAGTTTCCAAAGATAAACACATAAACAATACCTAATGGTCAAATGTAATGTTAATGCAAATCTGTAGTATCCGCAATTGACGAAAGCGATGAGTGCTCACCATCTAGCCACCGACACACAGCAATCCAGAAAGCCAGAAAAATCGGCAAATCCACTCTGGTGAAATCTAATGAACCATTCTTGTAGTTCTTCTTCTCCACCCTCACTTCAGAGATCACCAACTTACTAATAATATTTACTCCTCCAGACAGTTAGTACTCTTGGCATTAGTAGATAATGGTTCTCTGTCCTTGATAGTGTCAGTTGCTGTCACCACGTTATATGATTGCACGAGCATTCCGAGCACAGAACTATGAACAATCCCTGATCCTCATTTTATACGTATCCCATAGATTTTCGGATCAAATCAGTACACCTTTCTGTGAAAGAAGAGCCGATTCTTCTCTAGTTTTGGTCATTTTCTTCCGCTTTGACATCTTCCAAACCTAATGCAGCGATTGATCCATTGATTTAAGCAAGAAACCCATTATAAACGGTCGGCACGGTCCGGCCCAGTGGGTAAAATTGATTTTATGGAAATCAAATTTATAGGTAACCCATTATGAGCGAACGCCAGGGTTCGATACATTCCCGTTCAGATCTACGGCCGGAATGCTTCCCCGAGAATTAAAACCAGTTGTGAGCATTCGTCCCAAACGGTCAGTAGTCAGTGCTACATGGAGTATTCCCCCACAACCAGTCCCATAAACTACTCTTCTAATGAACTTCCATTGGAGCTGTTAACTGGGCCAGTGCCGACCGTTCATAATGGGTTTCTTGCCTTATGTGTATTATAATTATGAACGAAGTTGCAATATTACGTTATCGGAATTCCCCATGTCTGAACACGTGATTGTGAGCAGTGGACGAAGTTAAATTTTTACTTCATACATGGCAGCGCCATGCTGTTTTGAGCACTCCAACTTTTTGGGACCAAACTTTGGAGGGGGCTCACTTATCGAACACCGTATTGAACACCGTCGTTTACTGACGTCAACGCGGAATGTCGTGTTGTTAGGTTAGGTCCGTTAGGTTTAGTTCTTCTAGCATAAATACAATGCACTTTTTCAGGGCTTGACCAAAAATGTATTACTTATGCTAAGTGCTGTAAACCTAACATGTCTAACCTAACATCGAGACCATTTATTGTGACGTCAGTAGACGACGGTTTTCAATACGGTGTCCAATAAGTGAGACCCAAACTTTGGAACACAGCACACAGCAGGACGATGGTGAAGTAATCACAGTGCACAGTTTCTGTGCTGTAGCAAGTATGTAACTTGATCAGTGTTGGGATATTCCAGCGTTACGTATGTGACATCCTACACACACAATTTAAGGTTCTAGATAAGAGATTGGATTAAAATATTTATAATGAAATGATATCATATAATTATGAAGTGCTTTGTGGTGTCTGCTAACAAATGAAAAGAAAAACTTGAGCTTGATGGTATAGGCTGAATGCAAGCATTAACAAAGAAGTGCGTTAAAGTGTGGTACTTGTGTCACCTTTTTAAAATGTAGCAAATTTTGACTTAATTTGTCTGTGAAGCATATAGGCTGCAGATATTAGTAATATTCATTGGTGAAATGTGTAAATTGTATGCATTCATAAACATCTAAACCTTAATGTCATTAAAAACAATAATAATTTCCATATTAAGTCATTTTGTAGGACCACTTTTCATGGAATGTCCTTGTTACATTTTAGGACTACAACGTTGTTTAATCGCAACTTGTGTATCTTTTCACTAAACATCCGTAAAAGGGGCCACATCTACGGAACACAATATTACGGTCTTCCTCCCAGGGAAAGAAAAAAAACAAGAGTTTAATTTAATTCCACGACGCGCTGGTACGT
This sequence comes from Lepisma saccharinum, assembly GCF_977018435.1. Classification (NCBI taxonomy): domain Eukaryota; kingdom Metazoa; phylum Arthropoda; class Insecta; order Zygentoma; family Lepismatidae; genus Lepisma; species Lepisma saccharinum. The sequence goes on along the minus strand of NC_139236.1, from coordinate 9,615,334 downwards.
GCTGCAAGTTTCATTTCGCATGCATCGCTCATAGACACACACCACCAAGTGTAGAAAATCCCTTCATCTTGACTTCTTTGTTTTAAGGCGTTAGGGACAACGGTATGTCCGAAAATTTTGTGAGATGAATATATGGCCGTAAGAGATGTTATGATTCCTCTTTCCTTGGTAGTCAGTGCTACATGTATTTCACATTCTTTCATGTATCAGACAGACAGCAGCCTTCTCTGTTTTGGGAGAGGTGATCATTGACTCCCCCATTTTCCCCAGCAATGCTACGTTACTGGTTACTGGATAGAGTTATTTGTACATACTCTTCCATCTTATTAGTATATTTTTTGTCCTGCGTGTGAGAGTAATTCATTTCATGAAATGTATAGCCACGGACGGACACTTTCAATAAACCCAGAAATGTCCGTGACTGTACGTAAAGTAAAGTTTGTCCGGATGATGTTACCCAACGAAAACTTTATACAAGTACCATTCAATTAGTCTATTGGTTAATCCTTACTATGCTATCACTCTCAACTATATCTCTCAGATTTTATAATATTTTCCCCAGTTATTTCTGTCTTTCTAATAAGAGGGCTATTCTATATAAATTATACTTATATATAACTATAAACTGTACATTGGACAATAGTTATTTCCTCAGCCAACTGCAATTCAATATGAGAAAGAATAATTTAAGTGGGCGAAATTTACTGATTTCCAAAGTACTCAGAAATATAAGAGTAGTCCATTATGCACACTTTGTGATTTGTATAATACGCTTTCAATTAATAATCAGAGCTTAGATTTTCATGGCCTTTCAAACTTTATAAAAAATTGATTCAATCTAAAGTATAATAACAAATACATTGTAATCATTTCGGAACCACTATTTTATCTTATAGTATATTCTACAATTATATTTGAATACATTCAATGTATGTAATTATTACACAACTCTTTGTTCTTGTGTGATTAATGGCAAGTGAAAGATACCGATTGGTTAACTTGATTATTTATGATTATGTAAATGATTACCTGTATTAACGGCCTGTGTATATTTGTATGTATGTTAATTGTCCTGTTTTTTTTGTGTACAAACTTATCTCTTGTGTGATTGCTTATCTGTCTTCTGTAATTAAAGGATTTATCTGTTGAGGCAATAATTAAATAAATAAAGTAATTGATCGCTTGTTGATGTGGAAAACAACCAGCCAATATCCATTTTTTATTGGTTTTTATAATTTATTAGAGAGTAACCTAAACACAATGCCACAGGCTGTTTGTTACTTCTCCTCTTGGTGTATTATCTCCAACTGTTTAGAATTTGTTTCATGTACTCCAAAAGGTAACAAATTCAGTTGGGTTAAATATGTTGGTTTTCTCTTGGGAAGTTTTCACGCCACCATTTCACTGACTGCATACAAGTCCATTGCATGCTGCTCATTGAATTTTGAAACACATTATATAATTAACATCTGGTAGCATTCGTTGGCTCAGTGTGAATATCAAGTGAGTAGCGTGCACCGGGCTTGCAACCACTGGTATCCCGAATACCTATGTGATGGTTGATCTATTGAATGCGTGCAGAGAAATGTAGGTAGTTTACGATTACTGTTTTCAAAACTTAAAAAAAATTCAACATTGTAGCACACGCTTTATGTTTCTTGGCAGTGACAGCTTTTGGGCCACATGTAAGTAATATAAGTGATTCAGATCACAACTGGCGTAAAACACCACTTTTCGTGGAAAATGGAGTTACATGCATAACTTAGATCTGTGAAGTATCAGAATTTAAGTGCTAGAAGTAAGTATCTTTGAAGTTTCAAATTCTTGCTCATAGTGTCACCACTATGGTTGTGCTCCAACAGCTAAACATAGTACTAAGTTATTTAAGTGATATATTTCTCAAAACTGTCTTGAATGGAGTTACACCACTTGTATTCTGAACAGCTTCTTTATGAATTCATTTCTTAAAAAAGGGTGTATGGGTGCGTTGGAACATATGAGCATTTTTAAACTCTTCGTAGTATAAGATGAAAGATCCTGTTATAGTGTAAGGGATGAGGAGAGATTAAAGGTTTGTCTGAGGAAAGTGAAATCGGCAAATTCGATAAGGATATGCCGAATACTTAAAATAACGTTAGAGACACGACATATTGGAGGACCAGTACTTGCAGCAGTTGATGTGAGACGGATGTGTCCAATACGAAGCCGGGCAAAAATGATTTAATCTCGACTGGAGGGACGGTACGAGGAAGAACATGAACCAATGGTCGCTTGATAGCAAAAGCTTATTTTATTCCCCATTACCTCATTCCACTCTTCCTGTCGAGTATCAAGAAGTGTAACGTCATGACAAACACAGCTAAAATTATCGCTATTTACGTCATCACGATACACGTAATTCAATGTTTTCCCTCAGGTAAAAATTCCCACCAGAATATTCCCTCGAGGTTAATTTTGTTTTTGTTTCTGAAATCTCCCGATAGATGGTGCTGTGATCGTATTTAGACCTATCATTGTGCTGAAAGTTGAGCAGCAGTTTCTTCTTCAACATCGCTGTGCATAACATACACCTTTTATATTTCTTTCCGTATAAGAAACGCACCGATTGTTCATTCTTAGACATCGTGCAATTTTTACTGTTCCATCGCAAGTGTTTGGTCTGTGCATCAAGTGCATTCACCGTGGTTATTTTACGATGAAGTTTGTGAAATTTAACTTGGATAAAACTTATACTGGATCGAATTTATACTATATATTGTTATAATTATTTGCCGCGTATTATGTACATTAACAAGGAAGAAACTAAATCGGCGGATCGTTATTTGTACTCTTGATATAAATGGATTTTGTTCGACACTTGTAAGAATTTTCGAACGTGCATTAGTCGCCATGCCAAAATACGTCATTTCAACTTTGAACTAAAACAAGTGAAATACGACGGATCATAAGTTTGTTCTACGACTGGATTTATTGTGGATACTGAAGTGTAAGCAAGCTTCTGTTATAAAAATCTGCACAATGGATTTGATAAGGAACAGTATGTAACATTGTTATTCGTACACATAGAATTTCCGAGGAAAAAATGTCATATCTACTAGTAAATATAATCATTTACATATGTACAGTGGGATCCATGAGTATTATCGTGCAAATTGTCCATCACCATGTTCGTGCACTTTATTTGACCCGATAAGAGCTTCAAGAATTAAAAGAAAACTCAAAACAAGATGTTGATAACTTCTGCACCAGCATACATAAAAATCCATCGCTTAAAAACACATAGGATGTAAGAAAAAAGTTAATGAAAATAGTCATGGACAATTTGCACGGTAATACTCATGGATCTCACTGTACGTGGAAATTAATGTTAATGAAGGTTTCACCAAAAAAATGTCAATAAAAATGTATGTTCAAAGTGTATAAACAGAGCATATAATTTGTGTGAAAAGAGAAAAACACGCTCTTTCATGCAACATTGTTATTCGTACAGGCAAGAGTTCCAATCTTCCTCGCATACAGCACCACCGCTATTCGGGCGATTTCGTGCAGTTTACAACTTCGTAACAAGTTTTAACATGCAGGCGGCTCCCCGTCAAGCTGAATGCTGGCGTAGGTATTGTTGTAGGCCTATCGTCTATCTATCAGTGTGTTCGAAATGGGCAAGGTGTATAAACAGAGCATATAATTTGTGTTATTAAAAATTTGGCCCTTATGGGTTATTCGTTAAGAAAAATTGGACAAACAGTCAATAAATCACACTCCACAGTTCAATACATAGTAAACAGATTTAGAGAGGAAGGTTCAACACAGAATGAGCCGAGAAAACCAAAAGAGAGTCGGTTGAATAAACGTTATGAACGCTTTACATTAAAAAGAGTGCGAGAAAACCCCCGACTAAGTGTTCCTCAGTTACGACCGTTAGTAGAAAATGTTGCTGGCAAGATGATGTCCGATCAAATTGTTCGACGTGCCTTGTGGAAGAATGGATATCATGGCAGAATACCACTAAAGAGGCCGTATGAAATAAGGTGAATCGCAGGAATAGACTTTCATTCGCGAAAGAGCACATCCACAAGGACCAGAAATTTTGTGATAGTGTCATATGGTCAGACGAGTCCAAGATATAAATATACGGGTCAGATGGGATAAACAGGGTCTGGAGAAAATCAAATAAAGACAATGATCACGTTAACACAGTTCCAACAGTTAAACGCGGTGGTGGGTTAATGATTTGGGGCTGTATGTCGTCCAAAGGTGTTGGTACCATCCATTTTATTGATGGTATCATGGATGCATATGTCTATTTAGACATATTGAAGAACAATGTAAAGCAGAGTACCCAAAAAATGGACATGCCGTCTATCTACAGATTCCAACAAGACATTGACAGTAAGCATAAGGCGCGAGTTAAAATGAATTTGCTAATATGGAATGTGCCCAAACTACTACAAACACCAGGTCAAAGTCCAGACTTAAATCCCATTGAGCATTTATTGGCAATTTTGAAGAGGCGAGTCCATAATACAGGCGTCAAGTCCAAACAAGAGTTGAAAACTGTTGTGCAAGCCGAGTGGAATAAAATAAGCTCTGAAAATGTCGAAAACTGGTGAATTCTATGAAGGACAGGTGTCAAGCAGTAATTAAAGCCAAAGGATACGCATCAAAGTATTAGAACTGTCAGTCAATTTGCTCTGAATATACTTTTCTCTTTTATATTATTAAGTGTACGAATACAAAAGTTGTACAAAAAATGGCATGTTTCTCTTTCAGTTTCATTTAATTTATTATTGTCATTGGTTGTACAGAATTTGGGTAAGATTTTATGTTCCTCTTTTTGCCAATTTAAAAGATAATCGATATCCTTCCCAATGTGAAAATAATTAACCAATTTTTTCCTTGATTAAAATGAAATACCTATTTTGAGCATCTAGCTTTTTAAAAGTATAAATGGCAGATATAGTGGCATATAAGTTGTTTTATGATGATGTGCATGTTTTAATGAAGTTTTAATTCAATAGTATTTTTAAGTAAGTTTTTACAGTAACGTTCATTAATTGCATAAACCCATAATTTTATATTGGTCGTTGTTTGTGAATTAATGCACAATATATTTATGGTTGTTAGTTTTGATACAAAAAGGCAAATGAAGAACTATATTCGTGTTGAATGACAGAGATAATTTACGTGACAATCAATATGCATGTAACAAGTATTGATTTTAACATGTAATGAATAAATCGCTTGGTTCACTATACCTCAAATTCTTTGCTTTCAGTACAATTAGTACATGTAGTTTGTTTCAAGGGATGCATAATGGTGGATTTGTTGGGATTGTGGTGGATTGGTTGCTTATGGGAAATATTAATGCTATTATCTTTCAGCAAAAATCCCTTTTGCAAGTATAAATGTAATTGTTGGTTCATCACGGTATTTGCCCTTTGCATGTATGGTAGCCCAGTACACGCATTCATTATTATTATTATTATTATTATTATTATAACGAGTACGCAGAGGAACGACGTTACAGAAGAGAGCAAAGAAACACATTTTTGGAGGCCCCTGGCTGGCAAAGGTGAACCCGAACATCGGCATGTACCTCAAGAGACTTAGCGCAACATCCGTTGCTTCGTTCTCATTGATGTCCACATGACCAGGGACCCAGCTATAGGTCTTTTTCACTCTTACGGCGGCCGGTCCTAGTTCTGACAAGGGAAGTGGGGAGCCGGGATTACACCGCAGACCAAACAGACAACAGCGGTGGCGCCGAGAGTGGGAAGAAGTACTACGTAAACCTCGTTCTACTGGCTTATGCGTTTCTTATCGTGCAGGATTGGCAGCTTCCCCGCTCCCCCTTCCCTTTCCAGCATTAGGATCGGCTGCCGTAATTGTAGAAAAGACCTTTGGCACTGGCAGATAAGAACAGAAGCAGTCGAATGATGCGCTGCAGTACAGGATGCACGGGATTAAGAAATACCTCATCAGAGTAAATGAGGACTCTTTGGAAAGCGTTTCGTCCAGGGTTTTTAAAACTGCCATATATATGGAACAGGCAGGAAGTTACGCATAACTGTAGTTTTAGAGTCAACAACAAAGGCACAACCAATTGATTCGACTGACTTGGACCCATCCGTATAAAAATACAGTAAAATTGAGGTACTGGGATCGAATATATGAAAATCGCGCCCATACAAAAATCTGTGTAAATCGCGACCAGTTTAAGTATTCATTCCTAGCGACTACCTGGTCACCATGAGTCGCGATCCATGCAGACTTTGAAAGTTCGAAGAGTGAAACAAACATCTATCCAGTGGCCTTTGCATTCTTACCAAACAAAGGAAAAGAGACATACATACGTGTTTTTCGTAATGTACTTAAACATATTAAAGAATGGAATCCTAAAAATATGACCGCTGATTTTGAACCAGCAGCGATTTCTGCGCTAAAAGTTGCGTTCCCATACATTGAAGTGCATGGATGCCATTTCCACATGAAAAAATGTCTGTGGAGAAAAGTGCAAGAATTGGGACTTGGTGGTTAGAAAATTGTGAAGTCCCGGTCAGTCTTGGTAGTTGGTACAGACAGCACTGTAGTAGGCTGGCACAAAAAAATAATAATATGCTGGGAAAGCCGAATCCTAAAAAATTAAAGACATGATCAAATATATGAAGACAGAAGCAGAAAATTCAGCGTGTGCGTTAATAAGGACAGAGTTAAGTATCGAAGCAAACGAAGGAAAGTGTGGATAAAGTGTGAGGGGAGTCAGATTTATTTGAAATATATGATTAATTGAGAGATAGGGACCGTACTGGGCGCTATTTTCGATGGGAGTGTTTTACTCTTGACAGGTAGGGACCGCATTGGGCGCTATTTTCGCTGGGCGCGTTTTACAGGACACCACTGGGATCGAAGCTCTAAAAACTTCTTCTGGTATTTGACCTTTGGTGTCGGTCTTCGTGGAGGAGTGGGTAAAATAGAGTTCGGGTCCAGGGTTCACGGCATCCAATCCCGGCCAGGACCTGGTTGTTCTTTGTGAGTATCCCTTCATCAATTTAATCACATGAACACTCATCCCTGAGCCACCATTGATTGAATTTGTTAATTTTAATTTTACTCCGCCTTCTGTGACCAGGAACTACTGTAAAACTATAACGGAAAAGACGAAACTTTGAACAGTGCAAACAAGTACATTGAACGGAAATAGTCCGTTTCATTGATCCACTCTGAAGGGGAGGAGGAAATGTTGCCTGCACTTTAGTCAGAGGAGGGAGCAAAATATACTCCATTGTCTTGTTACAACTTCAACTTCGTATCATTGAGTGATACGTTATCTAACCAACATTGTCAATCTACTCGTGTCGTCTAATGTATTGCATAAGTCAGTATGTATTCTGTTGATAGCAAACGAACACTGTCGAGAAAACCGCAATCGAACATTCGAGAATAGTCGTTAGGGTTTATACACCTGATCAGCATGCAAGGAATTTCCCCAATAGTGACAATACACCTGCATTTGTACCCAGCTTAGTATGAATACATACTTAACAATATTTCGTTTGTTTGTTATTTCTGGCTTTAAAAATACTAAAAGACATGAATTTATTGGAAGGTTTCCACACATTAAATTCTTGCGTAACAATAAGTTGAATTGTTCTCGGAAGTTCTTGTACAACTTCAAGGAATTTGAAATTTAAAAGAGCTTGTATAACGATACTTCTAGAAAGTGTTTCAAAGTGCTTAAAGGATGAAATATATAAAATTCAGCAATGGAACAATGCATGTTCTAAAACAAAACAGTGTGAGAAAGTAAATGACTTATCATGAACTTATTTATTAAGTTAATTATATTCTCTAATCATAATTACGTAGTAATGATATTGACGAAAATTTGCAATAATGTTTTTCGTTGGAATCCGCTACCCTATGATCTGTTTCTAATCCACGTTTCACCGCAATCCGATGCTTCCAACGGGCTCCAGAAGGATCTGAGTAGGAGGAACTTCAATTCCATTCTTGAATTCACGCGTATATATACAGTGTACTAAGGGTTCTGCTACACCAGTGTTTGTATTGGCAAATAAAACAATCTTGTAATGTAAAGTATGTTTTGTTTTATCTCAATTTATATACCATGCAATAGTGGTTATGTTCTTGTACAATTAAACCGAAATATAGTAAAAAAAAGAACACGTATGTACGTACAATGGGATTAATAACAATAACAGTAATGTGTATTTACTCTCTGCATGAAAGGAACGAATTTCGTTCCATCTCCACTAAAGCAAAGGAGCCGCGAAGGTCTATACGGTGTCAGCATCCCTGGCAGAGTGATCAGCGCAGATCGCTACAAAGTCAGGAGTCCCTGGTTCGAATCGCGGCTAGGATGTTTGTGTTTGTCCGTAAGAGGAAACATGGAATATAGTAAAAATTGATAAGTGTTAAATTTGAGAGAAAGGTGAATGACGTGGAATACTACCGCTTAGGTGTATTCATTTTTCTTTAAAAAAAATGGTAGGGCTTCTGACTGCCACGCGGGACACCTGGAGTGGGTGATGTGGGGTTGGAATTTTTCTGGCCTTGTATCCCACATAAATCGGCTCTTGGGCTCACCAAGCCTCAAATCAATGGGTACCTGTGGGAAACCCGGTCCTATTCCCACATCCCCTAAATGTGCCTTCATGGCACGTTGGTATATGCAAGAGAACTTTACCTTTTCCTTTTCCCCACTAAAGCAAAAAGTTTAATTCACGCATTAGAATTTGCATTTCTGTCATGTGGTTGTTTTTCTTCCACGTTACGAGACCAAGCTGATAGATCTTGTGACGTCCAACGTTTCCGTGAGCTTCCCTGTTATTTCCGAAGTCCCCAGCTGCTAGCTTTCTAATCCACTTGCCAGAGTTTCGTGTGTAGGATTCAACGTTCAACAAGTTGGTGATCGATGGTATGCGAATGAAACCACGAGTGCTGTTAATGTCCCCGCCTTTGGTTCCGTTCTTCAATTTTGAGCTTCATTGGTGAATTGGAGAGGAATTCGAAACACTTCGCTTCCTGCTGTGTTGTTAACTTCTATGATAACATTAAAAGGAATACACATCAAACGACACCAGTTTATTTTCTAAGGATATCAGGGATTGGTGGGGAGGGGGGAGAATTCCTTCCTAGTCACGACTTCAAAAAAAGATTTCCTAAATTTTGAGATCTCGAATAGTCAGAAAATTTAAGGATAGTGTATTTAAAATGCTTAATTCTCAACGTTTTCCGGACAACGGGTGTTAAAATTTCTTGAGAATATAAATTCGTATTCCAAAAATGTAAAAATATACTAATAATGTCTATATCACGTCCCCGCATGGCGAGAACAGTCAGCGGATGTTCGATATAATGGCCGAGAGATGGCAGCACGCGACGAATCTATTAGGAACGTTTATTATAGAAACAATGAGCATGGAAATCGATTGAAAGTATTTGTGAGTATTGGAATCGATTATGTTTATCTTAATTTATGAACTGAGAATAATAATGAAATAGGATTGAGGCTAGAAAAACAAATGATTGCCATGTCGAGCCTATATGATAATATGTAGATCTTAAAGAAGTCAGAAAGTGATTACGATTTTGTGTTTCTATTGTTCTAGCAGGAATGAAATTTCCTGCAGGACTTTCTGGTTGTTTCCCCGGTGTGGCGCCAAGTCATAGGCAGCCCCCAAGCACTTCCGTGTAGGCGCATATATTGCAGACGCGGATGAAGGTGAGCGCAGGACAAGCAGCGCCCCTTGATTACCCCATTTCTCTGCTCGTATTAGGCTGTGGCGCTGCAAGCTAGGTAGCGACCCTATGGAAGGTATACAGCTATTTGAGGTAGTAAGGCATGTATGTAGAATGGTTGTAACCCAAGAAGAATAAATGTATGCACATAGAGGGATGCAATCCCAGAAGAATAAATGTATGTAGATAAAAAGTTCTAATCCCAGAAGAATAAATGTATGCAGATAAAGGGTTGTAATCTGAGACGAATACACGCATGCAGATGGAAGCAGAAAATCTTCAGAAGAAGAAGCCGAGTAGTCCATAGAAGAAGAAGAAGAAGCAGAGTAGTGCATAGAAGTAGAAGCCTGTAGAATTCCATATAGAAGAAGAAGCCGAGAAGTCCATAGAAGATGAGGCCTGGGGAATTTCATATAAGAAGATGAAACCTTTTATTACATAGAAGAAAAAGACCATTCCATTCCATAGAAGAAGAACATAGAGGAAGTTGTATAGAAGAAGAAGCTAATTAATCCATAGAAGTAGAAACATGTGGGATTTCGCATAGAAGAAGAAGAAGATTAATGCATAGAAGAAGAAGCTGGTTAATCCATACAAGTATATCCATGTGGAATTTTACATAGAAGAAGAAGCCCATCAGTCCATTCCTTAGAAGAAGAAGCCTTTGGAAACATAGACATATAGATATACATAAAAGACGGTGACCTACAGAAGAATTTCCATAGAAGAAGAAAGTTGAAAAATTAAAAGGCAAACATTCTCCATCTCAAATTGTATAGAGAAATTTAATCAAATGTCTGAAATGTATTATGTCAACGTTTTCAGAATATATGTCGGTTCATAACTTCTGTAGTGAGTTAAACGAGTTGTTTAATTTAATCCCTTGTTATCAATCAGTTTTAGTTGCCCTGAGTATCTCATGTTTTACCCTGGCCTAAGCCGGACTAGTGCTACCCTCTCCGAGACGTGGCATGTAGAATTCGAGTTATTCACAATGTAGGGAAAATTTCAATATTTCCCTTCGATTATATCACCATTAAGCCTTGTTTCCATTATTATGAAAAAATATAAATATGCTGACCAAGGCAGTAATTTATTTTATTAAAAACATAAACTAAACGTAACGTTTCAACCTTCTAGCAAGGTCTTCATCAGACTCTGTATCAAGTACAAAAGTCTTTTGTACTTGATACAGAGTCTGATGAAGACCTTGCTAGAAGGTTGAAACGTTACGTTTAGTTTATGTTTTTAATAAAATAAATTACTGCCTTGGTCAGCATATTTATATTTTTTCCCTTCGAGTTAATCCATATCAAACGACCATTTAAAAAAGAAATCATTTTTTTCTTTGACCTGTTCAAACTTCTGCCTTACACATATTTTTATTCAATAAAGCTACTAACGGGTTTAATATGCCATTCGTATACGGTGTAATTAGATATAATTAACAAATGCATGGTAGTTCATTGAAAGTAAATGTTTATTCGAAACTAATAGCGTAAATTTGCCTGATTGGGCTCAACTTACCTCGTTGTAACTTTATTATCCATGAAATATCAATCTCGATTCTTTTACAGATACCTCTCATAAAGTACTCTTTACGCTGTAAATATTGCTTTATGCTGTGCATTGATCGCCATCATAGATGTTGGGGACTAACTCTTGAAAAAATTAAAAACTAGCATTTTCAAAGGGCTATAACTCAAAGAGGCAACCAGTATTTTCTGCTAAAACTTTATGTGTTTTCTCAGAACAAATTAGAGCTCTGATATTATATTATTCCCCTACTTTGAAATCATAAACTTTGATTTTTCTTCAAAATTGAATATCAGTTTGGCCCTAAATTTCAGCCATTTGCATTGGAGATGGTGAAAGAAAGGTACAGAACAAAAAAATGTAGTTTGAAATGTACTGAAAACAGGATTGTTATCCCAGCTTTCTATCACTAAATTATCGCAACGGTCTGCAAAGGTCAAAAATGCCGGAAGTCATGAAAGACGAAATTAAGTTTCAGAGAAAAAATACCTGTTTTGATTTACCTTTTCATAGTGGTTACACTAACAAAAAAATGAATTTCTTAAGAAATGATCCATAAACCAATTACTCTTATTTTTTTCGTCTCGTATGGATTGACCCCTTCCCCAACTTTGTCGGTAAATGGCGAACATTTTCCATCCCGCACACACACGCAAGGCATCGGGCAGATAATCTTTCTCTCTCCCTCCCTCCCTCTCTCTCTCTCTCTCTCTCTCTCTCTCTCTCTCAATCTCTCTCTATCTCTCTCTCTCTCTACTGCCCCTTTTAAAGTGAACAAGTTTGAATGAGTGGTTAAGATCAAGAAATCTCATTCGAGAAATCGCAGGTTAAAAATGTAGTCATTGCTAACTTTAATAAAGGTCAAAGGCCACACCAACGTGTGTTTTCCATCTACCCTATCCTGGGCAAGATCGGTGCAACCTTGACTATACCTACCTGTCCTCCTTCGGGTATATCTTAACAGTGGAAATTTCCTTTTTTTTTTCTAAAAATATCTGGAGAAGGATACACATTACCAATTCAGTATCGTGTAACCTTCTCTTTTCATCTGTTTCTCATCTATTTTAGTCCCATTTTTTCTAAAATTAAAAAAAATAACTATTTAATTATATTATTCCCTTTTATACCCATAAAATACTACATGTAAAACGTTTAGTTTTTTTTTAAGCCGAGACGATAGAGGTCTATACACGAAAATAGAAGGTTAATATGTTTTATATAAATTAATAAGTCTATTTTATATTTTGCACATCTCTTTACGACGACAGGGGTCCCGGGTTCGAATCCTGGTCTGGGCATGGATGTTTGTAAGTGACAATTCATCAATTTCATCATGTCATCACTCATCCCCATCTTCGGAAATTAGTCAAAAGTAGCACAAAACCGAAGGAAAATATACCAAATCAATCAATCAAACTATTTTCAATTTTGTCTTTACAATAATAAGATAATAATCCGTGGCTCGACAGCCCTTGAAGGACTTGGCCTCCCGACTGCCAGCGTCCCTCCCGCAATCCTACCTAGAGATTGGAGATCTTCAACCTGTAATGGGGTGACGTGGAGTCAGCACGTCGAACCTCCAGCCGTTATAGGAGATTTATATGACTGTGTTATGCTACTCACTCGTAGCTACCCAAATCACTCACGATGGTGTGTTGCTACCGGTCTATACACAGGCCGAAAACCCAGAGACTGAACCCAGGCGGACTCAAAGCACAGCACCTTAGGCCGCACAGGAACGGAGGAGGACGAAATTTTGTCTTTAACATCCTTCTCATTACTTAATATTACTCCTAAGTACTTGAATTTTGGCTGTTACAATGAACTGTGATCAAAAACTAAATTTTCATTATCATCTAACTCTTGATTTTGGACCTGTGAATGTAACTTGAAACTTTAAATTTGCTAACTAACTCTCAAGCCTTCTTAAACCCGAAGGTTCATTGCTGCAACAACACATGCATTCCATCTTTCCCTATCTTGAGCAAGTTCTATATACTCTTTTTAATCCCTACCGATTTCCTTTAGGTCCATCTCAACGTTGTCCCTCCATCTTCGTCTTGTCCTTCCTACAGGTATCTTACCATCAGGTTTCCCAACAAGAATCATGTAAACTCCTCTTTCCTCTCCCATTCGTGCCACATGGCCTGCCCACCTAAGTCTTCTTGATTTAATTATCCTAATAATATCTGGACATGAATACAAATTATGTAGTTCTAAATTATGTAACATTCTCCACTCACCTGTCTCCTCACCCCTTTTAGGTCCAAAGATTTTCCTAAGGATCTTATTTTCAATACTCTCAATTTATGTTCCTCTTTCAATGTAAGGGACCAAGTTTCACATCCATATAATACTACAGGCAAAATTACTGTTTTGTACATTTCAACTTTTAGTTTCTTAGATATTAAACGAGAAGACAAACGTTTATGAAGAGAGAAGTAACATGCATTTCCTGAATTAAGCCTACTTTTTATTTTCTCTTTAATATAATTTTCATTTGTTAGTATTACTCCTAAGTATTTGAATTTGGAAACTGGTTCAAACGAGTTGTTATCAATAATTAGATTTTGATTATTACCTAACACTTGGTTTCGGCCTGTAAGCATATATTTAGTTTTCTCTTTGTTAACTTCCAAACCTATCTCTTTAGCAGTTTTGAAAAATATTTTAGCATTATTCTTAATTGTATTCACATCATCCCCCTGTAAGTCTACATCATCTGCATATACTGACAACTGAGTCACACCATTTAATTTTAGTTCGCATTACTACTTTACTTTAGAAATATTTTTATATTATTCTCAGTTGTATTCACTCTATTAACTAACACGTCTATATAATAAACATATGTAAACTGAGTTACAGATCTTAATTTTAGCTCCTACCTTCCTAACAGAATAGAATATTTGAAGGTGTAGTAGAAAAGTTAAGCGAATAAGGCATCTTCTTCTTAACCCATTGTTAATTGTGAGTTTATGAGATATTTTCTGTTTCATCGAGCCATACCCTTATCATATTTACCAGCTTTCATGCAGTCCACAACCAACCAACATAATCATAAGCTTTGAAGTGAGTACAACTTCTAAAGTACCCTTTGTGAACATTATTATTATATTCCAATATTTTGAAGCTCTTCCTAATACTAACTAACTGACTAACTCCCTAGCCTTCTTAAACCCGAAGGTTCATGGCTGCAGCAACACAGGTCTTCCATCTTTCCCTATCTTGAGCAAGTTCTATATACTCTTTTCCATCCCTACCAATTTCCCTTAGGTCCATCTCAACATTGTCCCTCCATCTTCGTCTTGACCTTCCTACAGGTCTCTTACCATCAGGTTTCCCAACAAGAATCATGTAAACTCCTCTTTCCTCTCCCATTCGTGCCACATGGCCTGCCCACCTAAGTCTTCTTGATTTAATTATTCTAATAATATCTGGACATGAATACAAATTATGTAGTTCTAAATTATGTAACCTTCTCCACTCACCTGTCTCCTCACCCCTTTTAGGTCCAAAGATTTTCCTAAGGATCTTATTTTCAAATACTCTCAATTTATGTTCCTCTTTCAATGTAAGGGACCAAGTTTCACATCCATACAATACTACAGGCAAAATTACGGTTTTGTATATTTTAACTTTTAGTTTCTTAGATATTAAACGAGAAGACAAAAGTTTATGAAGAGAGAAGTAACATGCATTTCCTGAATTAAGCCTACTTTTTATTTCCTCTTTAATATAATTTTCATTTGTTAGTATTACTCCTAAGTATTTGAATTTGGAAACTGGTTCAAACGAGTTGTTATCAATAATTAGATTTTGATTATTACCTAACACTTGGTTTCGGCCTGTAAGCATATATTTAGTTTTATCTTTGTTAACTTCCAAACCTATCTCTTTAGCAGTTTTGAAAAATATTTTAGCATTATTCTTAATTGTATTCACATCATCCCCCAGTAAGTCTACATCATCTGCATATGCTAACAACTGAGTCACACCATTTAATTTTAGTCCTTTCGTTAGTTTCTTTTACCTTCCTTACAGCATATTCTAAGGCAAAATTAAAGAGCAATGGAGATAATGCATCTCCTTGTTTTAACCCATCATGAATTGTAAATTTGTCAGACATATTAATACCCACACGAATTTTACTTTCTGTTTCACTGGTGCATATTTTTATCATACTAACAAGCTTCTTAGGTATTGCAAACTCTACTAATATATTATATAATTTATCTCTTATGACCGAATCATATGCTTTTTTTAAATCAATGAATGACTGATGGACATTTTGATTATATTCTCACATTTTTCAAGTGTCTGTCTGATGTGAAAAAATTGATCTGTAGTTGATCTGTTACGTTTAAATCCACATTGATAATCACCTATAATTTCATTAGCATATGGGGTTAGTCTTGTTAAAGAATGTTAGATAATATTTTATATGTTGTTGAGAGTAGAAAAATTCCACGGTAATTATTGCAGTTCATTTTATCACCTTTTTTAAACACAGGAACAATTATGGATTCTTTCCACTGTTGAGGGATTTCTTCTTTATTCTATATTAAACAAATTAATTTATGAATTTGACATATTAATGAATTTCCACCATATTTAATTAACTCAGCTGGTATTAAATCAATGCCAGGTGCTTTGTTATTCTTTAGCCTTTTAATAGCATCTTTAACTTCAGTCAAGTTAGGTTCTGGAACTAAAGGATCTGCTGTGTGTACTTCATTTACTTCTGATTTATCTCGTACATGAACATTTAAAAGGTCATTAAAGTAGTTCTTCCATCTATTTAGAATATCGCTTGGGTCAGCTAGAAAATCACCATCTTTATCTTTTATCAAGTTTACTTTAGGTTGCCACCCCTTTCTAAACTCATTTACACCTTTATATAAATCTCTGATATTTTTATTTTTGCTGTTTGTTTCAATTTCGTTAATTTTTCTTTTCAAGTAATCTCTTTTTTTACTTCTTGCGCTCTTCCTAATATGAAATCTTTATTAAATTTTATCTCCTATGTTTAAACCCACATTAATAATCACCAGTAATTTTATTAGAATCATTAGAACATGAAATTAGTTTTGTTTATTAAATGGAAGATAATAATTTATATGATGTTGAAGGGAGAGAATTCTACTATAGTTATTACTGTTAGTTTTCTCGTATTTTTAAAAAACACCAGAATATAAACAGATAAGTCTAAATCCAAAGGAAAACTTTTAAATAATTTTCTTTTATTTCATATTACACAAAGTAATATATGGAGTTAAAATATTAATATATTTGCACCATATTTTATTAATTATGCTGAATTAAAACTATATCTTGCAACTTTTATAATTGTATTGGCAATTTTAGCTTCAGCAATGCTAGGTGATCCTGCCTTGTATATTTGATTTAAAATGTGACTTCTCATTCAGGTAATTTTTCTGTAAATGTATAAATTACAGCTAAAAATTTTTAATACTTTGTCACGTTCATTTTAGGTTACAGTTCATTTCTAAATTCATTTACACCATATATTTATATTATAGCCTACGTGAAATATTATTTATGTTGATTTCTAAATAGTTACGAATTTTTGGAAGACGTATATTTTTTGAGTACCACTCAATGCATAGTGATTTCGGTAAAACAGCTGCTTAAAGAGAAGAAATGGATAATTTATATTATGTGGTATTTATCCCCGAAGTCTATGGCGTGGTGGAATCCTCGTCGTCTTGTTATCAAGGGGTCCCGGGTTCGATTCCTGGTGGAAGCACATAGCGGTTCGGCTCCCTCTTTAAAATGTACCCCTACTGTGCATAAAGAGGACTTAAAAACACCAACTTAACTTATCTCAGACGTTTGAGCAAAATAAACCATCTATCCTACCACGACTCCATACTTTCGTCTGTCCACACTTCCTCTACCAAGATTCCATGTAAATAATTCATATTTGTGTTTGTTTATATCAGCCACCCTAATGTATTTTTAATGTCTGGATCATGAAATCTGAACAATCTCTTGGATTCCAAACGGAATGCAATGCAAAAATTTCTCTAAGTTTGAAAGAATTGTCATCCTTCAACTCCTTTGCCGCACTCAGCACAATTCCAAGAAAATATAGCGCTACGACGTCAGGGGGTTCGAATCACTGCCTGGGCATGGATGTTTGAGAATATCCATTCATCAATTTCATCATATCATCACTCATCCCCATCTTCGCTAATTAGCCAAACGTGGCACAAAAGCAAAGTAATATAAAGCAAATCAATCAATCAGTCCAAGAAAATAGGTGGAATCCAAAAGAAGACAAGTGATTCTGAAGATGATTTCTTGTTGGTTGCCATAAAAGCATGAATAATGTAAAACGTTGCTATTTTAAATCGTTCGATTACTTTGATTTTTTTATATATGTTCCAATACTTCAATATCTGTTAGTATTTTATGAATCTACTATCTGCACGAACTACTCACATTCAGGCGCAAATATTTGTTCCTACAAAAGAAATCCATCAGGTAATTCACACGTACAACCATTTAATAAGTGACAAAGTAATTATTTATAATTGTCTCAGTCAGAGATCGAATAGAACAAATAATCTCTCTGTGTAAAAAGGCAAGATAGGTTCAAAATCCGATTCATGTCTAGCAAGTAAAATATGGAATCAACTACCTGTAAACTACAGAAAGGGGAAAATTTTGGCGAAATTTAAATGACAAATTAGGACATTAATTTACGAATACTGGCATCGTGCCTCGTTTACATCATGACTTTCCTCCCATATTTGTAATGTTACATTTAGTATCAAATTCCATTTGTCCGTCTGTCTTTATATGAGAGTTTACATTTTAAAACAAATGACATTATAGCAACCCACCAGTAACAAATAAAAACATAATTACAGTTTATGGGCTAAATGTAGATGAGATAATTATTTTAATAAAGCATTAGTTATACCGATTTAGATAATTATGAAACTATAAATGCTACAAAGATAAAATTTTGTGTATCCAATTAACATTCAATTGATAATTAGTAATGAAGTGAAGTATCCCCATTAGTAATTCGTTAAAAAAAACTATAACCAAAAACCGAGAGATGTCCCCACTGTACAGGTTAGTACCCATGGAGCATATAGCGGTTAATTACTAAATGGAGCTGCAACTTGTTTTCACATTCTCTTACATGAGATTACATTACTCCATCCACCTGAACTCTAGGGTCTGGAGAAGCACACTTCAAAACTCTTTGTAAAAGTTTCCAACTCCCACGAAGACTTCCAAAGTAGCAACCTCTCACCACGAAATTTTAATTAAGTGTGGTAATTTAGACGCTACGAATCTCAGGAAAGATGAATACAGTAGCACACCTTGATAGAGTGTTTGCTTCTCTCTGCCATAATATATAATGCGCTGTCTTGCTGAAAAGAGAAGACTTTATATCTTGAGGTGCGGCCTACCTCATAGCCTAGAAACCTTGGACTCAGGAAACTTTACTAATACAACTGTTTTTACAAATACAGTTGTACTATAACTTATTTGAATCAGCAGCGACATTAGTCAATAATTTTTGAGTGGTTTCTTAATTTCTATTTAAATCTTAAAATCCAACCAAAGATGGACTAACTAACCCCCTATGTTTTATATTATTTCCAGATTGATATAGCTCTTATTAAATTATCTTCAATACCTCTTGCTTTCAAGTCCGCAACCCCTTCAGCACTACAAATGTTCATAACAAGTTAAATAAAGCATAAAAGTAAATTTATTATAGTATGCATTCTGATAAAGTGATCTGTTTTTTTATTTGGTGGCTATTGCTATGTCCAAAGTGTAAGATGATGTAAGTCCAGTCCAAATTACCTACCAGTCATCGTTCTTTCTGCTTTATGCCTATGTCATAGTCTTATCGCTATCAACATTTTGGTTATTTAATCAAGGATCTGTAAGTTGTTATTATTATCATTATTTGTAATACTATGGTTAAATTTAAACTTTCTCTTTCGTCCTTACATTTTTTCGAGTAATAAAGAGCTTTGGGTCTTGCATTGTTTTGGTGTTATAGTGTACAGTCTTAGAAAAAAATACCTGGGCCACGGGACGTAGAATTTCGTAACGTCTTAAAGCCTGTTGTTTATGCAACCCAAATAACAAAATATTCGCTTAAGTTTGCCTGGTGATTCTGAGTTCTCGGGAAGGATTGAGCTTTGATAGCATGAGTCACATGACTCGTGCCCCAGCCACAACAAACAGCTGGGTGCTACGATGCCTCCAGAAGAAAATTTCAGGAACTGGTTTCTTGACAAGAGCTACTCGTAAGGAAATACTATTCTTTCAAGTGATATTAGAGTCATTGTCAAGAAGGTTCGCTGAAATGATGGTTCTCATCACAGACCACATGCCACACGTTAATTGTTTAAGTCCAGTTCATGCACTGGACCTACAGATTAAAATGGGATCCGAACCAAATGCCTCTCTATTTGGTATTGAATTCGGAAGCCTTTCATTACATGGCGAAGACGTTACCACTACGACATCAGAGAGGCAATGGAACCCCTTGAGAAAGAGATAAGCGAAAATTGCTACGTGACAAACCATATTTGACCGTAAATTTTAAAAATAAGACAATATTTTGTACTGACAGTTTCGAACCGTGGGAGAGGCATATATTTATTTGTACCATAGTCCATTTCACGAGTTTATAATTCTTCCTCACCGACCGAGTAACGCGAGTGGTAGAAGAAAAGCGAAGTAAAATAACTGAAACAGAAATAAAAGGAAAAAGCAAAATAAATTTTATTCATAATATTCTGCAGTCACTTGAGTTGTATTCACGGGATGCTATCTTTAAAGAAAGCCGTGGTCTCTCCCTTGTCTTTTTCGCTTTCTTTGTGCTCTTGCTTCCCCCGTCACGATTGGTCTAAAACTAATTAATGCGACGTTAATTAAACAATCCAAACAACGAAACAATGCACAACCAACTGCACAAAACAACATTCCAAATGTTTTCTAATCGGAAAACAATTGAGATGCTGCAAAATGACTTAAGATGCAGTAATAAAGTGGGAATTCGGTACCGTATAGAATTAAATCGGTGGAGATGTTCGATTTGATTGGATGTTTGTTATTTAGATTTGCTATTCTTTCACTTTTGGCAAATAGCGACGATGAAGATGAGTGATGCTATGATGAAATTGATGAAGGGACACTTACCGAGGACACCCACGCCCAAGTCGAGATTCTAACCAGGGACCCATGGCATCATAGCGCGCTGTGCTAACCACTCCTCCATGGAGTGGACATTATATCATATTTTGTGTGCTCAATTGGGATCAATCAATGGAATGAATAGGCATATTATATGATTAATAAATTCATATCATAATACCACGTCATATTATTCGGCACGAAGTAACATCAGAGACATTCAATCTTGCATTTTTGCCTTTCAACTAATTCTTTGAATTCAGGTTAATCACAACAATAAGATAAATTATGAAGCAAATGATAGTGAATGTGGGATATTATTACGAATTACCTGACAGAAACAACATTAAGCAGGCTCGGTGGTCAAGCTCATTAAGTGATTGACATACGATATCGTCGCCAAAGTTCCCAGGTTTGAGTACCGTCCTTGTCGGGGGTGTTTGACTATTTCGTCATCAATTTCATGTAATGGTCACTCGTCCTTATCGTCGCGATCATCGAACAGGGAATAAAAATTATATAAATAAATACG
Organism: Lepisma saccharinum; assembly: GCF_977018435.1. Classification (NCBI taxonomy): domain Eukaryota; kingdom Metazoa; phylum Arthropoda; class Insecta; order Zygentoma; family Lepismatidae; genus Lepisma; species Lepisma saccharinum. The sequence goes on along the minus strand of NC_139236.1, from coordinate 9,594,303 downwards.
ATGGTTGTTGAGTTGGTGTTTTTTAAGTCCACTTTATGCACAGTAAGGCTAATCGGGACTGGACCTACAGTTTCAAGTGGGATCCGAACCACTTCTGCCTCCACCAGGTATCGAACCCGGGACCCCTTGATTACAAGGTGACGACGCTACCACTGCGCCATCGGGGAGGCCCTAATAAATACGATGGAAGAGTACTTATTTCATCTCTCACGAAATCTCCTACAAAACCGGAATATATAAAATACATGTATATTCATTCACATACATTTTCGATTTCTATATTTAACTAATCGAGACCGAGAACGGGAGAGCAATTTTCAATTCGACAAACCGAGAGACGGAGAAACTGTCAAGTCTCGTTTCTTCTTGGCACCTCCGTAATCGAGTTGTTCTGTTTGTCATTGGCTTTGTATTGGCAATTATTGTCATTATTCTTCCCCTGCAGGTAAACCACAACGATGAATTATGATGAAATGAAGCAGATAAAAGGGCAAGAACAAGAAAGTCATGCCTGTTCAGGACTCCAACCCAGAACCTTATGTAACGAGATTTGAAATTCTGGAGAAGGCGTCCGTGTTTCGCTTGGTTTTCTCTTTCCTCTACTTCTCTTATATTATCATACATGTATAATAAAAATGGATCTGATACGATATGTTGCGATTCATAATTGTGCTGGTTAGATGCTACAGATGTGAACTCCAACCTGCAATATATTATTCCCTTTTGTTTCGTATCTGGTTGAACATGAAATTTTCTTACACTGTGACAATTTCTTTCTTAATTTTGGTTTGGTGCACAGATATGCTAATCTGGACTCGACCTTCAGTTTAAAGTGGGATACTAACCACTATGTGCATCCACCGTGTATCAAACACGGGATCCACTGATTACAAGGCGACGACGTTATCACTACTCCATCGAGGAGGCCCCATGACAAAATGTTATTCACTCGATCTCTACCATAATTTATTTCAGCATTTACATTTTCGTTTTCTTCTTCTTTTTTCCTTTTGTTAACTACTCTTATACAACTCTTTTTGCGTCTTCGAATTTCTTCTTGTTTCAGGAAAAAATAATACATGCAGGCTGTATAAAAATCCCCCGTTCAAATAGATAAAACGTTCACTCTCGAGAACTAATTTACATGTTTATCACTAACGTAACCATTAAGAAGGAAACTATTGAAATGTTAACTGATATAACTGCAGATGAAACAATACTTACAGCCACTAACGAAATATCTATTCTTGTGTATCCTCACAGACAACAAGTATATGGTGAGTCATTCACTCTTGCTAACTACGGGCGAAGGTCACTGAACTAAAGGGTGGTGGCAAGCAAGCAGGCTTCTGCTCTACCAAAGACGAGGTCACGTGTTCCAGTTATCAATGGCGTACGAAATAAGGAGGAACACAGCTATCTGACGTATGTTTTGGTCTAGTCATTGCACGTAGAACACTTTATCGTCGTGGCCTTGAAGTTCCCTCAGGGCACTCCTACGTAAAGGCTTCTCAGCTAGAAGGATATCTTCCCCATTGAGTGGAGGAAAAGTGGGTGCGTATAGACGTCCTTCAACTTTCGTATTCTTTTTCATTTCAGAACCCGTGCTGTATCGTCGACTTAATTCAATCTATCCGATGTAGGTTTTAGGTTATGTTTCTGTTCGGTTATTTCACGTTGTCTTCCTGCTTATGTTATTCGCGACGAAGGTTCTGGATTCGATAATCTGGACAATAACGGGATTGTGTTGGTTGGTTGATTGGTGTCTTAAGTCCACTTTATGTCCTATTAGGCTAATCGTGAATGGACCTATAGTTTAAAGGGGGATCCGAACCACTATATTCCTCCACCGAGTATCGAACCCGGGATCCCTTAATTACAAGGCGCCCACGATCCCACTGCGCCATCGGGGATTGTGTTCGAAACGAATGAATCAAATTTGAGTGATATGATATGCAACCATTAGAAGACTATTGAAAGAAAAGCTATGGGAACCTGCCAGTTTTTCTACTGCAGACAGGAAACCATAAACATGGAAGAGAAGCTTATATTCTATGAAACCAGACGCTATGTGTTCGAATACTGGCTAAATATAATCCATAGAGGCATAGCAACGTTAAACAACCTCTTATATGATACATAGAGGTTTAAAAAGGTCGAAATACAAAGATTGTGTGCGCCTCACTGATGGCGTAGTGGTAAGGCCTTGTAATCAAGGGGTCTAGGGTACGATACCAGGTGATCGCACATAGTGGTTCGGATCCCACTTTAAACTGTATGCACTTCAGATTAGTCTATCTGTGACGGTGACTCAGTCGGTAACGCGTCTGACTACCATGCTATAGGCCCCGAGTTCGATTCCCGGCCGGTTCAATCCCGGGAACTTTTCTAACGTTGGAAGCGGCCCCAGCGCCCACCCAGCGTCGAATGACATGGGTACCTGGGGGAAACCTTGGGGGTAAAGGCGGTCAGGGGCGTGATGCTGATCACATCACCCCCACTCACGAACGAATCAAGAAAGTGTGGGGCGGCGTGATGCTGATCACATCACCCCCACTCACGAACGAATCAAGAAAGTGTGGGGCGTTATCCCCACACCCCCTATACGCCTTCATGGCGTAGCACCAAGCTTTTTTGCATAAAGTGGACTTACAACAAAATTTAAACTTGCAATAAAGATTATGATAAGGTATTAAAGAATTGGGTCTAACACATTTTTTTATTGTTTACCAATGACATTGTTAACTAATATTCTTAATTTCAGTTTTAAGATGAAATCGGCTACGAAATAAAAGGAGTGGGTTCATATTTCTGTTACGAAATTCCACTTTTGTAGTAGACGTTTGCCACATTAAGTTGTGACAATAAACAAATCTGAGACACTTTCAAAGTATTAAATTGCTATCTACGTATTTGGGAAAAATCTTTCAATATAATACTTTTTTTGGACGCGTCAAATCATAGTATTTAATTCCTGTTTTAGCAGCTTTAAGAAACCTGATTTGGGGGGCGGGTACAAATGCCCTTTCTGCTCCCGTCAAGTTACGCCTATGACAAACAGGAATTCAAAGTAAAAGACTGTCCCGACTAAATCGGGAGACACGTCTGATAGATTTACAATTGGAATAATCATAATTAAGCGTGTAGTTGAAAACAACCTATTTTCATATATTGCATGCAGCTTTCCTTTTTCTGCAATGTGGATCAAGAACTGGGGACGTGGAGAAGCACAACACTTCACGTAACCAATAGTCACGTGACCCTCTTTGCTTTCCTGTCATGTTGACCTTCGCGTGGAACACATTTCTCGGTGTTAAGACAGGCAAAATCACCCGATCATCGAAGGGTGCAATATGTGTTGCCTATCCTCCTGCATTACTTGCTCCTATTAAAGCCTTATGGGAAGAACTTTTTTCCATGACTGTACCATTATACTAAAATAATACATATACAAACACGATATAAGGAAAGACGAAATAAAGCAAATTAAAAATATAATTTTTGACAGACAATAACGTAAGGAGCAAGTATGCAAACAGTCTAATCACTATCGTACGCAGGATTTTCTTCGGGGGGTTCTGGAATTGTAAAGTGGATATTACATAGGTGGGTTCTAAGGGAAGGGGGAGGGATACACACTACGTATGTCGTAATCACCATTTTAACCTTCGTTTCAAAAGATCTTAAAGACAACAATGATAATCGGTGTCGTTTTAAGTCGTGTTTGCATTTGGTTTATCCCCGAGTTGTTTACTGCTTTCAATTTAAATGTTGATTCTCTCAGAATTTCCGAAGGGGCTGTAGCCTCATCAGCTGTGTGCACCAGTGGGTTTACGTCCTTAATTTCTTCCTGAATATATCAATAGTTGTGCAATAAACGCAACTTCAACTTGTTTAAAGTTAGTAACTATATTCTTTCTTTTTCTTTTTTATTCATAGATTGCATAATAATACATGGGTTTTCTGCCACTTGTGGCTAATCGCGATCATGCAGATACGGCTGTTAGATGAAATTGTGAGAGGACAATCACAACCAAACGTGGACAGGACACAAATCCTACAGAGGCTATGTGTCCAGACGTCAGAGCCTCGTTAGCCTGCAACAAAGTACAGAGAGCACTACGTGGAAGTGAGGTTTACACTCCTCAAAATGCCAATCCTTACACTCCTTACCATTTTCCGTCTGAAACGCTATAACTCAATTGTTTTTCTCAAGTAATTTTCCAGGCATCTCCCATATCCTCTGGTAATCGGTTAATTGGGTTCACTTGAGGGACCCGTGCCTAGCCTACAGCTTTAGTTCCGTAAAGCATATTTCTGCATGTAATGGACTCGACATGCCAAATTTCTTCGAAGGCCGTTGAATTGACCGAAAGCTCTCCTTTATCCCCGATTAGGGTTACTTGCTCGTTAAACCCATGACAATGCTGGCCAAAGAATGAGTGTTCTTTCTGGTGCGGTAGAGTGAGCCTTGAACAGGGGCACCATCCATCACCCGTGATCGCTCGCATCTCCTGCTGGACGGGCGCCTGGATGCTTGGCACGCGACCAACGAGCATCGCGGATCGACTGGTGCGAGTTGGACGAGGCAAATGCTCCTATAACATTCGAATCAATGACGAGTGATGGATCTTCAGTCATAAACGAAAAAACGGAGCGCCGCGACCTTGTAATAACGCGTGAAACAGACGCAATGCGGATTCAGAGAATTTCTACGGCTGTTGATTCGCATCCAGGAGGTCCCGGTTCGATCTTGCGTCCCGATATTGGCATGGAATTTTTTCTGTTTTTCTGGGGCACCTCAGGCTAATACCGAGATGAAATATTCCGTGATTATCACGGATAATTCCTCCAGTTTCTTGTATCTTCAACTACATCATTCTCTCACGTCTTCGCTGTGATTAAGCCGGTGACATAACTAGATGTGTTCGGATTACACTGCGTAGACCTTCAAGACAAATTTTTACTTCATGTACCGGTGTGAGCGGTGACCTTAAATGAAAACCTCTATTGCACATAGAAGATGCCAACCCCCGTGGCGGAGCGGTTAGCACATCACGCTGCGACGCCAGGGTTTTGGGTTCGAATCCCGGCCTGGGCGTGGATGTTTGTGAGTGTCCATTCATCAATTTCATCATATCATTAATCATCCCCATCTTCGCTAATGAGTCAAAAGTGGCACAAGAAGCGAAGTAAAATAAAGCAAATCAATCAATCAAATGGAATATCAACCAGGTGACTTCCGGATAGGCTTCCGAGCTTTCAAGAGTTATCGTTACTCTCATCTTCAGGGATTGAAGACTATCAGAAATCCCAAGAAAACCTCTTCATCATTCCTCACCTGGAAAGCTTCAAGAAGTAACTATATTACAGAGTTGAAACTTGATTATCAACCTGTTGCCTGTACCCACAGCCAAATAAATTTTCTTTGTGCTGTGTGTTGTCATATTTTCACACGCGTGTGTTGGGTGCCCCTTTACAGCCTCAGTTTTTCTTCATAGGTGTAGCGATTTTATTTGGCATTTACATGTAGAGTTTTATTGTATTTTCCAAATGATACCTCTTTCGCGCATATGTATTTTCCAATGAAACTTCTTCAAAGACTCTAACTGCTATGAAAATTACAGATCAAGAGATCCTACATAAAGACGGTGGACTTGGTCAAAACGTCGGCCACTTTTCTCGAATAGCAACTAAGTACCTCCATATGAAATTGGTCAAAGCGTATCAAGACAACGCGCTAATAACTTACAATACCGGAAAATACACCTAGCGTTATTGATTCTCGGAAGAAATGTTTACTATCGAAAATGAAATTAATTTTTAATTCTATGAGCATCACCAATTTTCGAATTAATTTACACTCACGAAGTAATGTGACACACGAAACGCCTGTTTTCACCGTTAACACCTATTCAGATTAAAATATGGACATGTTTTATGTAATTTCCTTCTTGGCAGGGGCGTACATTCTTGGCTAGCTGGATTATCTTCGAAGCCTAAAGCTCAGGTCTAAAATACAGAAAGAAAATTGATTGGAAAATGTTAATGTCACTCAGAAGAATATTTCTCCGCAAATTTGTATTAAATGGTCTTCTACAAAGCCCAGAGAAGACTTCTTGCAGCTTGAACGCCATATCATTGCTGTGGCAATTCTAATGGTAGATGTAGAAGTCACCAAAACTGACATAGAGCTCCTAAACCGACAGACCCCTATTTTACAGCCGAAAAGTGTTGCCACTTTAAGGAAACAGGGTAACTCTGTTCTTTAGGCTCCCAAGATAGTGTCCGATAAGCGAGACGAGCGTTGGTGATGGTTTTTTGTGCATGGAGAGATTTTTGTTTCCGGGCGACTTCATTACTTTTGTTTCTCTGTGCACGGTACTGTATTCTTCATACTGGATGGATGAGTAATGCTTTGCAGTTTTATCAAATTATTGTAGATAGAATAATGGTTGCGAAAATATATTTATATTAGTTGTGAATGCGTGATGGTTGAAGATCTTTAGGTCATTTTTATTGATGGCTCCGTTTCCTAAACCGACATACGTCAATAATTGGGTTCCCTCAAACCCCCTGCGTCAAATGCCATAGATTCTGAAAGTATTTTTTATGAAAGACTTTATTCTGTATTCTGGAGATGCCAATGGAGAATGTGTATCATTCGCAATCATTGGGCTCATGTTCAATGTACAGGTGTAGAACATGACCTCTACGTCTCCGATTACTCAAACTGGCTTTATTTGTGTTGCCATTGAAGACTAAATAGTTCAAAGAAATTACATTTTCTTTCATGTTTATTAAAGGAATTGATATATTCTCTAATATAAGCCATTAAAATACTATTACATATGTTTGTTTGTGTTGCTTTGTAACGTAATTCCTTATTTAAACAGGTTTGTTGGTTTAGGAACCCATTTCCTCAGATGGCGTCATTGTACCATTTGTGAAAAAAAAAATTGTGAAACAAAATGTTGCTGTAATAGACACTGTTACATAGCTTATCCTTGGGAATGGAATTAATGTGTATATTGATGTATTCCACTTCCGAATATTCTTCCTCTACTCCGAGTTAAGGGTAAAAAACGAAACGGTATGTCTGTTTTGGTAACTTTCCTCTATACGTTTTACACAGGGGTGTCTTCGCAAACTTCGAGCGTAACATAACGGACGAACGGAGCCGAATTTGTCCAACGAACACATGACGTCCGTGTAAATCTCTGATTCTTTAACATTAAAAATTTGTCGCTGAGGGGTAACTTTATTACAGTTAACAGCAGGTTAGGGAAAATAGTGCTTTGTTTCGAACGCCAATTTTAAAAATATGTATGATATGTTATTCATTTCATTTAATTAAGGAATGGAGTAAGAATACATTATATCTCTTGAAGAAGTGCATTTTACATCTGCTATTTTTAGTAACTCCTTACGAAGTTATAAAGTTTTTTCTTTATTTGTGTGAATATTGTATACTCTATTTATTCAGTGACGAACCAAACACAACTGAAGCTTACTTTTATATATATATAAAGGTAAAGTGTTCCCCTGTGCTTAGCACCACGCCATGAAGGCGTATAGGGTGTGTGGGGGTAACGCCCCACACTTTCTTGATCCGGTCGTGAGTAGGGGTGATGACCGCCTTTACCCCCCAGGGTTTCCCCCAGGTACCAATGTTATTCGACGCTGGGTGGGCGCCGGGGCCGCTTCCAACGTTAGAAAAGTTCCCGGATTTGAACCGGCCGGGGATCGAACCCGGGACCTTGAGCATGGTAGTCAGACGCGTTACCGCCTGAGCCACCGACAACTTTTATTTTTCTCGAAAACAAAGGAAACACGTTGAAATATATGAGTAAAAGCATTTTTATGATGATCGTGATTCGTGATAAAAAAGAAAGAATTGCTCAAAATAAAAATAAGAAAATTCTTATAGGCCATAGTGATATCACTGCTTTACATATTTATCTGCAAGTCAAATACGATTGGCAAACTCTTCACGGCACCATGTTAGAAGTGATAGTAAATAACTCCGTTTCTGAAAGTTCTGTTGAAAAAGTAAAAAGGTTAATCCTATTTCATTAGAGATAAAAATTTTCTCTGCCTACTTTCCACTTTAACTTGCGTTCTTGATCCTTTTGTAAACCAGCCACGTCCAACTTTTGAGTGTGTGCCAAATCGCGATTCATCAAAGAAAAATACATCTTTTTCTGGGTGAGTTTCACTGAGATTTTTTTTTAACTCTTCTTGTTTTTTGGGATTTTGTTTTTGGTGCATTGGCCAACACGAGAAATCTAAGCTATGCATTTGAAAGTGTATGGAATGTACTTTCGAAAGAAGCCACCAAGTTGTGTATGTAAACAAAGGTGGGGTAGTAAACACGCACCCAAGTTCAGTCGGTGAGTGACAGCGTTCGAAAATGGAGGTCATGAAGCAGGAGCAACATTCGTATGTTAAAATAGCAGTTCTCCACGACAGAAATGCACGAGAATGGCATACAGAGCTACGGGAAATACTGGGTGTGCATGTCATGCCCTATCAAATAGTGGCGAGGTGGGGACAGTGTGTCATACGGGGCAGTGTGTCAACTGCCAAAATAAAACACTGTTGTCCAATGTCATGTATTCTGCCTCTTTCCTACGAGAGTCTCCAGCATCCAGACTTCATCTGGTGGCTTCTCTCGAAAGTACGTTCCATACACTTTCAAAGGTATATCTTAGATTTTTCGTGTTGTCCCCTGTTCACGAGAAAAAAAATAGTTGGCATGACTTATGACTTAACCCACGTGTGTGTGTGTGTATATATATATACATACACACACACACACACACACACACAGACACACACACACAGTGCAGGTAGAGTGCTGGACTCAGGATCTCGACCCCTGTACTGTCAAGGCGTGGGCATAGGTATTTCTTTTTGAGTGTTCTTCATTAATATCACCTAATTTCCATTCATCCTAATCGTCTTTAAAACCAAAATCATCAGAAAAAACGATAGTAAATAACAAAAATACAAAAAAGATAAATCCACATTAAGTACAGACAGTCTAATTGGGACTGAACCTACAGTTTAAAGTGCGATCCGAACCACTATTCACCCAACACCTCCTGTGTCGAACCCGGGACCCCTTCATTACAAGTCGACGACGTTATGACTACGCCATCAATAGGCTCGTCACGTACTAAAAGGCAACACATAATAACCTATTTTTTCATAACATAACCTTCAACACATTGAAACCTGTCTCGTGTTGCTTCGTGATCGTAATCGGACATCATGACGACTCGTTTTGCATAATTATGAAATGGGTTGTGATCATTTTCCTTATAAAAAATCGCACTATGACAATTTTTATTGTGAAAAAATACGTTATGGTTCTTTTAAAGCAGAAGTTTAATTTGTTTACATGTTTCTCTATTTTCCATTTTTCTCTTATTTATTAGGGCCTTCCCGACGGAGTAGTGGTAACTTCGACGCCTTGTAATCAATACCCGGTGGAGGCGCATGGTGGTTTGGATACCACTTTAAACTGTAGGTCCTGTCCCGATTTATCTATCTGTGTATAAAGTGAACCCAAAAACAACAATTAAAAAAAAATCATTGATTGATTGATTGCTTTCCAACTTTGAATCCTTCATGTCTGCACATTTGTAAGTGCCCCTTCATAAACTTAATTTAATCATCACTCATCACCATCGTCGCGATTGACCAAAAGTACCTGAAAGACAAGGTAAAATATGAAAAGAAAAAAAAACAAATACCATATTTTAATTTATTTCTATATTGTGCCACTTTCAGCTAACTGCGAAGATTTATTTTAAAATAAATAGGAGAAAATATCGGTAGGGTTGTTTATCTTTGTTTGTTGTCGAGGGTTCTTAAACGAAACATTTTCTTGACTTATTTCAGCACTTGTCGCAAATCATTCCACTCCACAGATTTCACCATCATCCTCAGAGAAGCACATCCACGTCGAAACAGTAACAAACTTGCTTCTAGAAAATTAGATAACTTGACTCTCCAGCTTCCAAGATGTTCCTCGCCTGCAGGGGCAATTCTATTCTTCCTCAACTTGTTAGTCAAAGTCACCAAAGTTCCGCGCTCCTAACCGAGTCATTTAGTGTGTCACCTGCCCGAGGGGGAGCGATGTGTCACGTCTCATTAATTCCAGAGAAGAGAAAGAGTTTCGAGTTGTACCTCTTTCCAGGCAGACTTCCAACATATATTTCCAACGTTCGATTGCTTCCCTAATTCAATGCTAAGTGTCTCCTTTAAACAGCACGACTTTATTCACTGTTCGTTTATCTCACGTAATGCTTTGTTGAACTTTCAAATTGTTCTCTTTCTCGACTCCCCTAACGTCCTCGACAAAGGTAGATCAGTACACGGTTAAGTGCGCTAAAATACTTCTGTAGAAGAAAAGGAATCTTCCTTTGTAGTCTCTCCTTGAAACTGTCTTGTTTTGCCCTTGCACAGAAACTGTTATGAAGTTTTAATAAAAAAGGACTTGCCATATTAACCTGCAACTCATATAATTCTTCAAAGGGTAGCCCAGGGCTATTTCGACCAAGGGGCAATTCCGATCTAAAGAAGTATAATGCTCTGCTGCGCATGCCTCTTGCGCTGCTTGGTGACCATTACACCATTAGTTGACTGGACCGTGTTGTTGAAAGATGTTGTTTGTATTGGCACGGCGATTTTACCGTTGATTCAGCTCTAGCATTGGATGTTGTCTGTGAAGGTATGTAACAGAACTCTGTACATTTCAATACACAAATATTTACGCCACCAAACTTAAGCTGTAGCTCGTGAATGACTCGGTATTCCTGTATCACTTACTTTGCTGTTTTAACTAGGGAGACAGATTTCTCCCCGCCCGCCATATTTGCGACTTATTTCTAATGCCTGCAGGGTAGCCAACCCTGAGAACAATATCTGCCGTTTGGGGCTATTTCGATCAGTACTTATGGGGCTTTCCCGATCACTTGTTTGTGATCGATATTTAGTTATGTAAAACTGAAACGTATATAGTATGTCACATACTTGTTCGTACACTAAAATTTATAATAAAGAAAAATTTAAAATATGGAAAACTAACTTTTATTTTTGATATTTTTATATATTAACTCGCGTACTTTCGACGTGGCGTTTGACCACGTCTTGTACGCTCGCATGCGTGACCTGCGGCCACGTTGTGGGCGTAATCATACTTTAGATGGGGTAAAATTCCTGCATGTTGTATTGGATGAAGGGAAACAAGTGCATAAGTTCGCTAATTTGAAAAGTTTAGAAAGTAACTTTGCGTGTGTATGGGCTCTAATAAGGTACAAATATTCTAAATACTATTGTCTAATTTCTTAATAATAAAGTGAGTAAGTAATAACCGTTTCAAGATAGTTACTTAGATTTTTGGTATAAACGAATTCAATAGCGACATTAAACTAAAAAAGCAATATTTACGTCTTGTCATATTCACATTTCTAAACGTAATTGAAAAATAATTGTTTTCCGTCATTCCCCTCAAATTCCTACCTCTCCTCTGCAATAAATTCTGATACTCGTGTTTTGAAATTCGAAAAGTCTAGCATAATTCCCTTACAGTAGTTTCGGGGTGAAAATAAACTTTCTTTAAGTTCCCTAGTAACGTCCGTTTCCATGGACAACAATATGCACGACAAGCTCTAAAGAATTGTTTGTTATTATGCCTCTAAACATTTAGTTAAAAGAAGCACGATGTACATATTATTTTCGCATTGAGTATAACAATGTACTAGGGATGGCCAGATCCGGATCCTAGCGGACCCGAAATCTGGACCCGGTTGGCTCCGGATCCAAAAAAATTTCGGATCCGGATGCACAGATCCAAAAAAATTTCGGATCCGGATGCACAGATCCAAAAAAATTTCGGATCCGGATGCACAGATCCAAAAAAATTTCGGATCCGGATGCACAGATCCAAAAAAATTTCGGATCCGTAACTTTCGGATCCGGATTCGTTTTGCCATCCCACATGAGCGCTTCTTTGGAAAGTAAGAATGTGTTTATAACATATTGTTACCTGCTAATATATATATATATTGCGCGATTTGTAATTAATACACTTAGTTAGTCTTACACTTTGTAATTATTTAACACTGCATATATTATAATGTTTTATCTTAATTTTTAAAACTGTAACTGTAGAACAATTGTATAATTTTTGTATAACATTTCAATCTTGTTAAATGTGTTAAAGGTTTCATTCTGGAATGGAATGTCTCACATTTATGTGCGTTTCCATTTCCAATACATTCGAATGAATACATATTCGTTTCAATGGCATTTACAAAATCACCTCTGACATTTTATGTTAAACAAGTAAGATTATTTTTGTGCACGAGTGTGTTAGCAGATGAAAAGCAAATTATTTTAGAAACAATACTTGAAAAAAAATCTTGTAGGACTCACAAATGAAAAATTTCTTTGTAATCGAAGATCATAATACCTTTTAAGGTGTGGTAATATTATAATGGGATTGAGATACGAAACTATCAGATCCGGATCCAGATTCGGAACTTTTGGATCCGGATCCAAACGGATCCGGATTTTTCGGATCCGGATCCGTTTGCCCATCCCTACAATGAACCTATACGTAATTGTATCTGGATTGAATCTCCTTCATATGTAGATGTCACCCTTGTTTGAGGCACCTTTTCATATCCATGAGTTCATTCATCTGTGTGCTATTGATCTGTGAGAAATATAATGTATTTAGACAATGAAGAATTGAAGGGAACAATGAGTGCTGCAAGAAATTCCCGTGACAACGGTTGCTAAGGACGTGAAAAAAGAGCATTTTCACCATTAAGGAAGGGCCGATTGAGCGATTTTTTAATTTTCTCGGCCTTTTGGGACGATTTCATGGGGGGTCGTAATCGGGCATTTTTCGCCTCCGGGGCTTCCTTCATGGACAACATTTATGTCAGTGAGTGAGTGGTGGGATTGGGGCTATATACAGGGTGTTGCAAAATACCTGTTACAACGCTTGGGAGGTGATTCGACATGTAAAAACAAGGAAAAAATGCCATGTGAAAAAATGTCGAAATCGGCACCGTTTTCGAGTGACAGGCGTGCGAAAATCGCCTCACACTATGTGTAAAGCACAATAACTCAAGAAGGAAGAAAGATATCAATGTCGGATTAAAAGAATACAAAGAAAGTCGTGCCTGACGAATACAATGGTGCATCAATTGAGGCCCAGTGTAAATTGCGCAAGGGGACTCTCAAAGAAAGTGGAGAATCCCCTGATGGAAAATACAGGAAATTTACTACTATCTGCTACATAATGTTGAGATCGGAATGTAGGCAGTAAAAAATGACGACGTATGTCCACATGTCTCACTACTGCTGGGACACCGTCCCACACTCGGGAAATAGGAAATTCACTCGAAAATGACGCTATGCCATCAAATTACGCTCAGATTGATTTCAACTAATTGATACAGAAAGCCCCACTAGAGGCGCTGTGAGTGTAGGTCACCTGTTACGTATTAGTGTTGGTGGATACTACGTAGAGAGTGTAGTCGACCGTTGTTTTTCCTGTCTGTTCTGCGTCTCGCAGCGTGGAGTTTAGTCTGGCGTGTGTGTATGGATGAATTGCGCCAAGGAATATTGTACGTAGAGTACGTATTTACGTGTTCTTTCTCGGTTTGCAACAACTGCGTGGACACCTGTGTGACATTACGTGGGTGCTAATCACGGTAGTTGTGATCCGTCACTCGGAGGGACAGTGCCCCTGTTGCTGGGCAGTTCTCGAACAGGACAATGGTGGAGTATTCTACCCACTAACTTGCTGATATGCATCTCGTTTATGGGTAGGCAAACCGAAACAGCCGTGAAGCACGGCGTTCGTATCACGAACGTTTTCCCAATAGGCGGTTACCAGAACATGCACTCTTTCAAAGACTTGATGCTCGACTGCGTGAAACTGGATCTCTACTAGCCCGTAGGTGGGATTGTGGAAGACCCCGCACTGTGCAATTTGAAGAGGACGTGTTGGACGCGATACGAGTCCGTCCTGACACCAGCACAAGTGTCATTGCTCGTACTCAACAAACCCACCATAGCAATGTGTTCCGCGTTCTTCAAGAGGAGGGGTTGCACCCATAAAAAATTGCATAAGGTGCACTACATACTGCCCACGTACTTTTCTCTACGCTTGGATTTCTGCCAATGGTACGTGCAACAAACTCTTGCCATTCCAGATTTCCCAACAAGAGTTTTGTGGACCGATGAGGCAATATTCACCAGGGACGGCATGTTCAATAGCCACAACAGCCACGTCTGGGATATGGACAATCCGCATGCAATCATTGTGCGCCATAGTAGTATCTGAATGCGCTAAGGACAATTAGTGCACAGGTGTTAATTAATTTGCATATAATTAAGAACTAATTTGCATAATTTGAATAAATTTGCATATCATTAGATTAATTTATATTTATGTATCTGCATATCATTAAGAACTAATTTGCATAATTTGAATAAATTTGCATATTATCAATAATTAATTTGCATAATTTGAATAAATTTGCATATTATTAGAATACTTTACATTTATGTATTTGCATGTTTATAACTTTTTATGAATATATAATTATTTATTTTATGAAAAATATGTATATAGAAGGTAATTAGAGGTACTAAACGCTATGCATATGTTTTTATATTCATTACTGCAAAGTATGTAATGTATAAATCGATAATATTAATGTTTATAGTATTGAAAATAAGAGTTTATGGTTTATGAACCGCTTTGAATGGTGGTAATGGGTGTAGGTACAGGTCCAATTACGATTGGGGACGGTCCCGGTACTCGAACCAACGATATGTAACGGTAATAATTATAGTTCACTAAGGAATAATAATAAATGGCATGTAAGACATTGAGCGGAGACGAACTATGTATAACGTGTGAGCTGAGTCTGATGCCAGACAGAAGACTGTGAACTCCGCGCAGGTAGAGGAGAAAGGAATTTTGGGGGAAGCGCGTTCAAGGTCAAATGACGTCACAACGTCAGGACAAAGAAGGAATCTGATTGACCAATCAGAGAACGCGTCGGTAGATTTTCAGAACCGGTTTTTTTTTTCAAGGTTAACCAGTACGCAAGAACAGGGGAAAGCTATGCAATACTGTAGGGCAGGGGAGGGTTTCAACCAGACAACAAAGGATGTCTGGAAATGCACAACAAGGGTCAAATCTCTGAAGCTATGCGTCGCTTGTAGAACCGGTTTCCGCCGCCAATTAATATTCCGCTCAGGTTTGCCTCCAAGGCACAGGACGCTTTAGCGCAGGTTTTTTTTATCTGTACTATGAAGAAGGGAGAGCTATTAGGGACGGGGCCTACAGTTTTCACCATTTGCTTTTATCACGGGGTAACGAACCTAGGACCCTTTGATTATTGATTTAGGTAGTAAATGTATGTTACTGTGTGCTATTTAATTTAATATTGAGTTTATTATTTTACAACTTTATGTTAATTTTTACCAAAATAACACTATTTGTACTATTCAAGCAACATTTTTTATTAAATTTTCGACACACAAAGACATTTTTTCAACTTTTAATTTTTTATTTTACAATTTTATATTAATTTTTACCAAAATAACACTATTTGTACTAATCAGGCAACATTTTTTATTAAATTTTGGACTCACAAAGACATTTTTTCAACGTTTAACTTATTATTTTACAACTTTATATTAATTTTTTTACCAAAATAACACTATTTATACTATTCAGGCAACATTTTTTATTAAATTTTGGACTCACAAAGACATTTTTTTCAACGTTTAACTTATTATTTTACAACTTTATATTAATTTTTTACCAAAATAACACTATTTGTACTATTCAGGCTACATTTTTTATTAAATGTTGGACTCGCAAAGACATTTTTTCAACTTTTAACTTATTATTTTACAACTTTATGTTAATTTTTTTACCAAAATAACACTATTTATACTATTCAGGCAACATTTTTTATTAAATATTGGACTCGCAAAGATATTTTTTCAACTTTTAACTTATTATTTTACAATTTTATGTTAATTTTTTACCAAAATAACACTATTTGTACTATTCAGGCAACATTTTTTTATTAAATTTTGGACTCACAAAGACATTTTTTTCTACGTTTAACTTATTATTTTACAACTTTATGTTAATTTTTACCAAAATAACACTATTTATACTATTCAGGCAACATTTTTTTATTAAATTTTAGATTCAAAAAGACATTTTTTTCAACTTTAAATTATTATTTTACAATTTTATGTTAATTTTTTTACCAAAATAACACTATTTATACTATTCAGGAAAGACTTTTAGATATATTTTCGACACACAAAGTGTGTGTTCTCAACTTCTATCTGTTTATTTCACAAGTTTAGGCTTATTATTACCAAAATAACACAATTCAATCTGTTCAGGAAAGACTTTTAGTTATATTTTCGACACACAAAGTGTGTGTTCTCAACTTCTATCTATTTATTTCACAAGTTTAGGCTTATTATTACTCAAATAACACAATTCAATCTGTTCAGGAAAGACTTTTAGTTATATTTTCGACACACAAAGTGTGTGTTCTCAACTTTTATTTGTTTATTTTACAAGTTTAGCCTAATATTTACTCAAATGACACTATTTATATTATTCAGGCACCATTTTTATTACATTTTGGACTCTCAAAGACACACACACACACACACACAGAGATAGAAAGAGAGAGAGAGAGAGAGAGAGAGAGATTTTTTCCAAGTTTAGGTTTCTTTCCACTCAAATAACACAATTTAGATGTGTTTTGAATTATATTTTGTACACATGAAGTGTGTTTCGTCAAGTTCTACCCTTTTATTTTACAAGTTTAGGCTTAATATTACTCAAATAACACAATTTAATCAGTCAGGAAGGATTTATTATTATATTTTGGATGCACAAAGAGATGTTTTCAACTTTTTACTGTTTTTTTGAAGGGTATGTATTAATTTTTATTTATTTTGTTTTGTATCATATATACATTTACAAATTTTTAACTTAGAGTTTAGTATTTATTTAATTTTTTTCAAAAACACTAAAAAAAAAGTACTCTTAGCTAAAATGTAAGCCACAGAATATATTATTATTATTATTATTATTATTATTAGGGTTTACTGATTTCCACTATGCTATTTTTGGTTCTGTATTTCTATATGTATTTATTTAGGGCAGGTTACGCCTGCCACGTAGGAAAGTTTGTTTATTTTAGAGTTTGCTGAGTATTTTGTTACTTTTATACTAGGTAAAAGTTTTCTAAATATATCAGGTAGGGCTCCATCCATATACTTTTGTTTTTGCTGTTTGGAGATGATGCGATCAGCATCACTCTCCATCTGCTTTTTATTTTATGTACCCAATATTATTTTGAGGCTTAGTGAATTCTAGAGCCTATTTATGCAGGAGAGAGGAGAGAGGACTTGAAAATTTTGATCTCAGACAACCCACAACTATTTGTCAGAGTATTTTAAAGGATATTTTATACTTATTATGTGCCACTAGAATATCAAAGCTTGCTTAATTTTTATGTCTGTAACGCATTTATTGTATTTCTAGCTAAGGCTTACTGGATAAAGTACACGAAATGTTTAACATTTCAACTATTTGCTTTTATACGAGGGCAATTTTTTAGTGTAACGAAAATTATGATGTGTCTATGAGGTCTGAAATCCCTTTACCGAGGGTCCATATTTGGACGCTTACTAATATTGTTTTTTCCCCTTACATATAACAATTTAACAATATAATTACAATACGAAGTTAACAGACGGCTTAGGGGCCTAGGTCCACTTTCCAAACTTTTTTACTATTCTAGAAGAATTATTTAGCCTTATAGCCTTTTTCAAGGTATTTTTGAAGTATTACTGGCTTCTTTGGGTGCATCAACATTTGGGTTATTTCCATTTGGTTTATTATACGAGGTTTATTTTTTACTCTAAGATCAATATATGTCTCCGAGGACTAAAATACATTTATTGAAGCTAAAAGCTTAGGCTGTAACTAGGGACTTAGCATGTATATCGACAATTTATAGGACAACACGAACCATACAAAGGATTATAGGTGACGTACGACCACACGCCAGAGCTTTGTTAATCTGCAAGAAGCAGTTGCAACTAATGCTATGAGGATATAATGTTAATTTTTCATTGTTTCACAAGGAGGCTATTTTTTACACAACCAATATTTGCTTTTTCAAGTAACTACATGTACCAGAAGCACACATGCCAACACTAACTAGATTTTGATTTATACTATCTCAGGTGCTAAATGTATCAAGAACACTGATTGTATATATTTTTGAGAATCCAACTATATCAGGATTTTTCTATGTAAGTATATTTTTATTGACTGGCTTATTTAACAGATCAAACAGAAAGACGGCAAAATTCACTAAATGTAGGTGATTGCATGAAAATAACTAGATCAAGGGGTGACCAACAGTGAGCTGAATGTATATATAGAGGGTTGCGCTCTATTATTCTCACCTTCGCTGGATTGGCGAAGGAACGCACTTGTGGGCGGTAGAACTTGAACGGGCTCCACCATGGCATCGGAGACTCGAAGCAGATGTTTTGGAGGATGAACCCAAGTAGGGTCATAGGCGCTACGACCAATTTGGTCATTGCTTTTTATATGAGGAACCAATTTGGCCCACTCCCAAAATTAATTTAGATTGCTTATAACTTATGAAATTTGAAGTCTGCACAAGATCCGATGACAAAATCTAAAATTGTAACAACCCTGCCAAGGACTTGAACCCTGGACAGATAGGTTAAAAGCCTAGAGCTATACCAACTAAGCTACCTGCATTTTAAAAAAAGTTAGTTATGTTAAGAAATATATTGAAACACCTGAGAACACTTTTGGTCTGGTTCGACAGAGAAGGAGACAACATTTCCAAATTTTTACAGACTGGGTGTATTTTTCCACTATAGAGGTCTTCACTATATGTAATTCGAAACGCTAAAGTTCAGCTAGCTTCCAAAATTGAGGTAAAAATTGTGTTTGGCGAGATTAACAAGTTACAATTATATCCAGTTACGGACAAATAAAGCTAAAAGTCTAAGATTTACTGTACTAGCCAAGTTTTAGTAACATTTTCTTCACTTTAGTACAAATATCAAAGAAATAGGTATATTTTATTTATAATTTGACAAAATGTACTAGTATTTAATTCACAAAGTTAGGTAAAAAACAGTATTTTTTAAAATATTGTTACTGCCTTCAAATTTTATGTTATTTAGCCACTAACAACTGGTTTACACTGCTTGGCATCCTTTAAATAGGAAAAGAAGGAATTATTTGTTTAGTATTTTTACTACTTTATATTTATTTAAGAAAACAATTCTACAGTTTAACTTAATTTTAAACAAATTGTTACTAATTTATATATCAAAGTTATGTTATTTAGAGTGTATGAAGGCGTATAAAGTTAATATTTGTACTTATCAGTTCAACTAACAATTATATTTTACACACAAAAGATAATGTTTACAGTTAAATTACTTGAATCAGAGAATAATATTTTACAGTAATTGATTCATTCAGCACTAGTCAGTACTTTTATGCATCAGAAAGTTTTCTTAATTTTCTATTACGCATGCTATTTTGGGCTATTCTTAAAATGTATTTCTAGGGCAAACTGGTTTAATTTTCTGCTTATAATGCAAAGTTGACAGTTTTCGCACAATGCATTGTACATTTGTTATATTCTCTACTTACAATCCAAATATTATGCTTATTTAATGTATAACTAACTAACTCTCTAGCCTTCTTAAACCCGAATGTTCATGGCTGCAGCAACACATGCCTTTCATCTGTCCCTGTCCTGAGCAAGATCTATATACTCCTTTCCTTCCCTACCAATTTCCTTTTGGTACATCTCTACATTATCCCTCCATCTTTGTTTTGGTCTTCCTATTGATCTTTTACCATCAGGTTTCCCAACAAGAATCCTGTATACTCTTTTTTCCTCTCCCATTTGTACCATATGATCTACACACCTAAGTCTTCTTGATTTAATCATTCTAATAATATCTGGACATGAATACAAATTATGTACTTCTAAATTACGTAACCTTCTCCACTCATCTGTCTCCTCATCTGTTTTAGGCCCAAATATTTTCCTAAGGATTTTATTTTCAAATACTCTCAATTTATGTTTCTTTTTCAATGTAAGGGATCAAGTTTATTTACTGTATTTAACTTTTATTTTTTTTGTAATTAACAAAAATTAAAAGCTTATACTGTAGTTATTAGATCTTTTTTCTATCACCTTATTTTGAAATTAATATTATTAGGTATAGTCTTTGATTTATAACTATATTGCTTTTTTATCAATTTATCTAAGAGTACACGCAGACAAACACATGTGTACACACTTTTCTGTAAATAGATATGCCTTTTTCAATATTTTAGTATGAAGATTGCACTTTAGCTATTTAAGCAAGGGTAGGAAAGGTAGGATTTCTGAGAATTTGTTGTAGGATTTTGTTGTCCAAGTATAGATGAGAACTGAGCTGGGAGACTGTTTTGAACCTTTTCATGATAGTTTGCATGTGAACTGTATCCAAAATGGGCACTATTGACTGTGCATGCTTCTAAGTTTTGCTGTTATTTTACATCAACTCTGTGAGACTGTAGTCAGTTTTCCCTTTTCAAGTAGTTTTTATTGATTGTATTTGTATATGTTTTGGGGACTTAGCAGTTTTATGTTATGAGGCAGTTTGTTGTAGAATATTTTTACATGATTGTTTTTAGATATTGAGTGTCTGCTGTTTTACTTGTAATTATTTTCCTTCTTGTGTTGTGTATTTGACTATATTTTGTCCAAGTTCGTAGTATTTAGAATAATTGTTGTTAACTTGTAGATGTAGGGAGTAATAATCCTTTGCAAGATGCCCTATACTTTAGTCTGAACATTATTTTTAGTGTTCACTTTTGAAGCCTTAGTATCCTGGTAGTATTATTAATGTAGAGTTAAATTAGGCTGAAATGTAGGCATTTTTCTGATAAATTATACTCACTTAGTTGTTTCAGCAGGTAGAAGTTGCATGATGGTTTACTGCTGATGATGTTAATTTGCTCTTCTTATGTACTACATATGATGTAGCTTACTTGAGTAATTGGAATTTTCTACTGAAAAAAGGATTGCTTGTCTATTTTATTCCTATGTTGTTGAGTTTGTCCATAAGCAAGCCATGTTTTTATTCTATCCTATGCCTTGGAAGAATCTAGATATATATTGTGTTTGCAGTTTTATGTTTCTCTAAGGTTTCAGCTATGTAGTTTTTTAAACTGTGCTATGGGTGTGACTACTGATTTTTCTTTCTGGATGCCATGTTGGTTTCTGTGTATTCCTCTTGCTGCTTGAATTTGACTTAGGTTGTTTGCTTTTTTTTTCTTAGATCTTTATTTGTTCAGTATTTTTTATTTTTTGAATTTTAATTACTTTAATTTTACATTAACTAACATATTTTACTTTAACAACAAAAGAATTTACTCTAGTATAAAAACTTCTACTAACAAAAATGTACTATTATAACTTTTAATTTTAGAAAATTGTATTTTTAAAACTTTAACTTTGAAAAATTAAATTTTAATTACTTTAATTTTACATTAACTAACATATTTTACTTTAACAACAAAACAATTTACCCTAGTATAAAAACTTCTACTAACAAAAATGTACTATTATAACTTTTAATTTTAGAAAATTGATTTTTAAAACTTTAACTTTGAAAAATTGAATTTTAACACACTTTGACTTTAACAATGTACTTTGAATTTTTTATGTAAAAGAATATTAAAAAAATAAAAAATACTGAACAAATAAAGATCTAAGAAAAAAAAGCAAACAACCTAAGTCAAATTCAAGCAGCAAGAGGAATACACAGAAACCAACATGGCATCCAGAAAGAAAAATCAGTAGTCACACCCATAGCACAGTTTAAAAAACTACATAGCTGAAACCTTAGAGAAACATAAAACTGCAAACACAATATATATCTAGATTCTTCCAAGGCATAGGATAGAATAAAAACATGGCTTGCTTATGGACAAACTCAACAACATAGGAATAAAATTGACAAGCAATCCTTTTTTCAGTAGAAAATTCCAATTACTCAAGTAAGCTACATCATATGTAGTACATAAGAAGAGCAAATTAACATCATCAGCAGTAAACCATCATGCAACTTCTACCTGCTGAAACAACTAAGTGAGTATAATTTATCAGAAAAATGCCTACATTTCAGCCTAATTTAACTCTACATTAATAATACTACCAGGATACTAAGGCTTCAAAAGTGAACACTAAAAATAATGTTCAGACTAAAGTATAGGGCATCTTGCAAAGGATTATTACTCCCTACATCTACAAGTTAACAACAATTATTCTAAATACTACGAACTTGGACAAAATATAGTCAAATACACAACACAAGAAGGAAAATAATTACAAGTAAAACAGCAGACACTCAATATCTAAAAACAATCATGTAAAAATATTCTACAACAAACTGCCTCATAACATAAAACTGCTAAGTCCCCAAAACATATACAAATACAATCAATAAAAACTACTTGAAAAGGGAAAACTGACTACAGTCTCACAGAGTTGATGTAAAATAACAGCAAAACTTAGAAGCATGCACAGTCAATAGTGCCCATTTTGGATACAGTTCACATGCAAACTATCATGAAAAGGTTCAAAACAGTCTCCCAGCTCAGTTCTCATCTATACTTGGACAACAAAATCCTACAACAAATTCTCAGAAATCCTACCTTTCCTACCCTTGCTTAAATAGCTAAAGTGCAATCTTCATACTAAAATATTGAAAAAGGCATATCTATTTACAGAAAAGTGTGTACACATGTGTTTGTCTGCGTGTACTCTTAGATAAATTGATAAAAAAGCAATATAGTTATAAATCAAAGACTATACCTAATAATATTAATTTCAAAATAAGGTGATAGAAAAAAGATCTAATAACTACAGTATAAGCTTTTAATTTTTGTTAATTACAAAAAAAATAAAAGTTAAATACAGTAAATAAACTTGATCCCTTACATTGAAAAAGAAACATAAATTGAGAGTATTTGAAAATAAAATCCTTAGGAAAATATTTGGGCCTAAAACAGATGAGGAGACAGATGAGTGGAGAAGGTTACGTAATTTAGAAGTACATAATTTGTATTCATGTCCAGATATTATTAGAATGATTAAATCAAGAAGACTTAGGTGTGTAGATCATATGGTACAAATGGGAGAGGAAAAAAGAGTATACAGGATTCTTGTTGGGAAACCTGATGGTAAAAGATCAATAGGAAGACCAAAACAAAGATGGAGGGATAATGTAGAGATGTACCAAAAGGAAATTGGTAGGGAAGGAAAGGAGTATATAGATCTTGCTCAGGACAGGGACAGATGAAAGGCATGTGTTGCTGCAGCCATGAACATTCGGGTTTAAGAAGGCTAGAGAGTTAGTTAGTTATACATTAAATAAGCATAATATTTGGATTGTAAGTAGAGAATATAACAAATGTACAATGCATTGTGCGAAAACTGTCAACTTTGCATTATAAGCAGAAAATTAAACCAGTTTGCCCTAGAAATACATTTTAAGAATAGCCCAAAATAGCATGCGTAATAGAAAATTAAGAAAACTTTCTGATGCATAAAAGTACTGACTAGTGCTGAATGAATCAATTACTGTAAAATATTATTCTCTGATTCAAGTAATTTAACTGTAAACATTATCTTTTGTGTGTAAAATATAATTGTTAGTTGAACTGATAAGTACAAATATTAACTTTATACGCCTTCATACACTCTAAATAACATAACTTTGATATATAAATTAGTAACAATTTGTTTAAAATTAAGTTAAACTGTAGAATTGTTTTCTTAAATAAATATAAAGTAGTAAAAATACTAAACAAATAATTCCTTCTTTTCCTATTTAAAGGATGCCAAGCAGTGTAAACCAGTTGTTAGTGGCTAAATAACATAAAATTTGAAGGCAGTAACAATATTTTAAAAAATACTGTTTTTTACCTAACTTTGTGAATTAAATACTAGTACATTTTGTCAAATTATAAATAAAATATACCTATTTCTTTGATATTTGTACTAAAGTGAAGAAAATGTTACTAAAACTTGGCTAGTACAGTAAATCTTAGACTTTTAGCTTTATTTGTCCGTAACTGGATATAATTGTAACTTGTTAATCTCGCCAAACACAATTTTTACCTCAATTTTGGAAGCTAGCTGAACTTTAGCGTTTCGAATTACATATAGTGAAGACCTCTATAGTGGAAAAATACACCCAGTCTGTAAAAATTTGGAAATGTTGTCTCCTTCTCTGTCGAACCAGACCAAAAGTGTTCTCAGGTGTTTCAATATATTTCTTAACATAACTAACTTTTTTTAAAATGCAGGTAGCTTAGTTGGTATAGCTCTAGGCTTTTAACCTATCTGTCCAGGGTTCAAGTCCTTGGCAGGGTTGTTACAATTTTAGATTTTGTCATCGGATCTTGTGCAGACTTCAAATTTCATAAGTTATAAGCAATCTAAATTAATTTTGGGAGTGGGCCAAATTGGTTCCTCATATAAAAAGCAATGACCAAATTGGTCGTAGCGCCTATGACCCTACTTGGGTTCATCCTCCAAAACATCTGCTTCGAGTCTCCGATGCCATGGTGGAGCCCGTTCAAGTTCTACCGCCCACAAGTGCGTTCCTTCGCCAATCCAGCGAAGGTGAGAATAATAGAGCGCAACCCTCTATATATACATTCAGCTCACTGTTGGTCACCCCTTGATCTAGTTATTTTCATGCAATCACCTACATTTAGTGAATTTTGCCGTCTTTCTGTTTGATCTGTTAAATAAGCCAGTCAATAAAAATATACTTACATAGAAAAATCCTGATATAGTTGGATTCTCAAAAATATATACAATCAGTGTTCTTGATACATTTAGCACCTGAGATAGTATAAATCAAAATCTAGTTAGTGTTGGCATGTGTGCTTCTGGTACATGTAGTTACTTGAAAAAGCAAATATTGGTTGTGTAAAAAATAGCCTCCTTGTGAAACAATGAAAAATTAACATTATATCCTCATAGCATTAGTTGCAACTGCTTCTTGCAGATTAACAAAGCTCTGGCGTGTGGTCGTACGTCACCTATAATCCTTTGTATGGTTCGTGTTGTCCTATAAATTGTCGATATACATGCTAAGTCCCTAGTTACAGCCTAAGCTTTTAGCTTCAATAAATGTATTTTAGTCCTCGGAGACATATATTGATCTTAGAGTAAAAAATAAACCTCGTATAATAAACCAAATGGAAATAACCCAAATGTTGATGCACCCAAAGAAGCCAGTAATACTTCAAAAATACCTTGAAAAAGGCTATAAGGCTAAATAATTCTTCTAGAATAGTAAAAAAGTTTGGAAAGTGGACCTAGGCCCCTAAGCCGTCTGTTAACTTCGTATTGTAATTATATTGTTAAATTGTTATATGTAAGGGGAAAAAACAATATTAGTAAGCGTCCAAATATGGACCCTCGGTAAAGGGATTTCAGACCTCATAGACACATCATAATTTTCGTTACACTAAAAAATTGCCCTCGTATAAAAGCAAATAGTTGAAATGTTAAACATTTCGTGTACTTTATCCAGTAAGCCTTAGCTAGAAATACAATAAATGCGTTACAGACATAAAAATTAAGCAAGCTTTGATATTCTAGTGGCACATAATAAGTATAAAATATCCTTTAAAATACTCTGACAAATAGTTGTGGGTTGTCTGAGATCAAAATTTTCAAGTCCTCTCTCCTCTCTCCTGCATAAATAGGCTCTAGAATTCACTAAGCCTCAAAATAATATTGGGTACATAAAATAAAAAGCAGATGGAGAGTGATGCTGATCGCATCATCTCCAAACAGCAAAAACAAAAGTATATGGATGGAGCCCTACCTGATATATTTAGAAAACTTTTACCTAGTATAAAAGTAACAAAATACTCAGCAAACTCTAAAATAAACAAACTTTCCTACGTGGCAGGCGTAACCTGCCCTAAATAAATACATATAGAAATACAGAACCAAAAATAGCATAGTGGAAATCAGTAAACCCTAATAATAATAATAATAATAATAATAATATATTCTGTGGCTTACATTTTAGCTAAGAGTACTTTTTTTTTAGTGTTTTTGAAAAAAATTAAATAAATACTAAACTCTAAGTTAAAAATTTGTAAATGTATATATGATACAAAACAAAATAAATAAAAATTAATACATACCCTTCAAAAAAACAGTAAAAAGTTGAAAACATCTCTTTGTGCATCCAAAATATAATAATAAATCCTTCCTGACTGATTAAATTGTGTTATTTGAGTAATATTAAGCCTAAACTTGTAAAATAAAAGGGTAGAACTTGTCAAAACATACTTCATGTGTACAAAATATAATTCAAAACACATCTAAATTGTGTTATTTGAGTGGAAAGAAACCTAAACTTGGAAAAAATCTCTCTCTCTCTCTCTCTCTCTCTCTCTCTCTCTCTCTGTGTGTGTGTGTGTGTGTGTGTGTGTGTGTCTTTGAGAGTCCAAAATGTAATAAAAATGGTGCCTGAATAATATAAATAGTGTCATTTGAGTAAATATTAGGCTAAACTTGTAAAATAAACAAATAAAAGTTGAGAACACACACTTTGTGTGTCGAAAATATAACTAAAAGTCTTTCCTGAACAGATTGAATTGTGTTATTTGAGTAATAATAAGCCTAAACTTGTGAAATAAATAGATAGAAGTTGAGAACACACACTTTGTGTGTCGAAAATATAACTAAAAGTCTTTCCTGAACAGATTGAATTGTGTTATTTTGGTAATAATAAGCCTAAACTTGTGAAATAAACAGATAGAAGTTGAGAACACACACTTTGTGTGTCGAAAATATATCTAAAAGTCTTTCCTGAATAGTATAAATAGTGTTATTTTGGTAAAAAAATTAACATAAAATTGTAAAATAATAATTTAAAGTTGAAAAAAATGTCTTTTTGAATCTAAAATTTAATAAAAAAATGTTGCCTGAATAGTATAAATAGTGTTATTTTGGTAAAAATTAACATAAAGTTGTAAAATAATAAGTTAAACGTAGAAAAAAATGTCTTTGTGAGTCCAAAATTTAATAAAAAAATGTTGCCTGAATAGTACAAATAGTGTTATTTTGGTAAAAAATTAACATAAAATTGTAAAATAATAAGTTAAAAGTTGAAAAAATATCTTTGCGAGTCCAATATTTAATAAAAAATGTTGCCTGAATAGTATAAATAGTGTTATTTTGGTAAAAAAATTAACATAAAGTTGTAAAATAATAAGTTAAAAGTTGAAAAAATGTCTTTGCGAGTCCAACATTTAATAAAAAATGTAGCCTGAATAGTACAAATAGTGTTATTTTGGTAAAAAATTAATATAAAGTTGTAAAATAATAAGTTAAACGTTGAAAAAAATGTCTTTGTGAGTCCAAAATTTAATAAAAAATGTTGCCTGAATAGTATAAATAGTGTTATTTTGGTAAAAAAATTAATATAAAGTTGTAAAATAATAAGTTAAACGTTGAAAAAATGTCTTTGTGAGTCCAAAATTTAATAAAAAATGTTGCCTGATTAGTACAAATAGTGTTATTTTGGTAAAAATTAATATAAAATTGTAAAATAAAAAATTAAAAGTTGAAAAAATGTCTTTGTGTGTCGAAAATTTAATAAAAAATGTTGCTTGAATAGTACAAATAGTGTTATTTTGGTAAAAATTAACATAAAGTTGTAAAATAATAAACTCAATATTAAATTAAATAGCACACAGTAACATACATTTACTACCTAAATCAATAATCAAAGGGTCCTAGGTTCGTTACCCCGTGATAAAAGCAAATGGTGAAAACTGTAGGCCCCGTCCCTAATAGCTCTCCCTTCTTCATAGTACAGATAAAAAAAACCTGCGCTAAAGCGTCCTGTGCCTTGGAGGCAAACCTGAGCGGAATATTAATTGGCGGCGGAAACCGGTTCTACAAGCGACGCATAGCTTCAGAGATTTGACCCTTGTTGTGCATTTCCAGACATCCTTTGTTGTCTGGTTGAAACCCTCCCCTGCCCTACAGTATTGCATAGCTTTCCCCTGTTCTTGCGTACTGGTTAACCTTGAAAAAAAAAACCGGTTCTGAAAATCTACCGACGCGTTCTCTGATTGGTCAATCAGATTCCTTCTTTGTCCTGACGTTGTGACGTCATTTGACCTTGAACGCGCTTCCCCCAAAATTCCTTTCTCCTCTACCTGCGCGGAGTTCACAGTCTTCTGTCTGGCATCAGACTCAGCTCACACGTTATACATAGTTCGTCTCCGCTCAATGTCTTACATGCCATTTATTATTATTCCTTAGTGAACTATAATTATTACCGTTACATATCGTTGGTTCGAGTACCGGGACCGTCCCCAATCGTAATTGGACCTGTACCTACACCCATTACCACCATTCAAAGCGGTTCATAAACCATAAACTCTTATTTTCAATACTATAAACATTAATATTATCGATTTATACATTACATACTTTGCAGTAATGAATATAAAAACATATGCATAGCGTTTAGTACCTCTAATTACCTTCTATATACATATTTTTCATAAAATAAATAATTATATATTCATAAAAAGTTATAAACATGCAAATACATAAATGTAAAGTATTCTAATAATATGCAAATTTATTCAAATTATGCAAATTAATTATTGATAATATGCAAATTTATTCAAATTATGCAAATTAGTTCTTAATGATATGCAGATACATAAATATAAATTAATCTAATGATATGCAAATTTATTCAAATTATGCAAATTAGTTCTTAATTATATGCAAATTAATTAACACCTGTGCACTAATTGTCCTTAGCGCATTCAGATACTACTCGCCATCATCAACATAGGTTCGCAGTGAATGTGTGGTGTGGCGTAGTAGGTGACCACTTTATAGGCCCGTACATTTTGCCCTCTACTTTGTGTGGTGGGAATTATCGGTTGTTTCTACATGACGTATTGCCTGAACTTTTGGAAAACGTGCCACTGGCAGGTAGACAACTTATCTGGTTTCAACACGACGGCGCCCCCGCACGTTTCGACCGGGGAGCCAGGGCCTTACTCAACGGTATTTTCGGCGATCGTTGGATTGGCAGGGGTGGACCTTTACAGTAGCCACCTCGTTCCCCCGACCTCACACCACTGGATTTCTTTGTGTGGGGAGAAATGAAAAGGCTCGTGTATGAAACCCCCGTGGAAAGTGCTGAGGATCTCGTTGCTCGTGTTAGTGCCGATGCTGGGACAATTGTTGACATGAAAGAGGAATTTGCGCGTACCAGACAATCAGTGCTTCGCCGATGTCATTTTTGTCTTCAAGTCAATGGCGGACATTTTCAACAAAGTCTCTGAGTATACCGGTGTTTGTGAGCCCCTATCAGCACCGCATAGTGTCCTTTAGGAAAGGTGCGAGTGAAGATGCTGGATATCGCTGTACTTCATACCGTCGATCTGCATGTGCAGAGGCTATGCGCTTCTCAGTGGAATCCCTTCCAGATGTGCTGTGCCTGGAAATGTTACATGCCATTGTGTGCGTTTTCTCGCCATTCTCCGTCTTCATTCCTTCGAGGATTATCCACTTTCTTTGGGGAGCTCTCTTGTAGTATACGTATGTACAGCCTGACGACATGCGGCCATTGTTTAACTTTCGTTTTTCGTACTGCAAAGTAGTGTGTCAACATTAAGGGATTGAAAACGTTTTTTTATGATTTTCCCGTATTTTTTTCCATTTGGGATGGTGTCCCAGAAGTAGTGAGACATGTGGACATACGTCGCCATATTTTACTGGCTACATTCCGATCTCAACATTATGTAGAAGATAGTAGTAAATTTCTTGTATTTTCCATCAGGGGATTCTCCACTTTCTTTGAGAGTCCCCTTGCGCAATTTACACTGGGCCTCAATTGATGCACCATTGTATTCGCCACGTACGATTTTGTTTGTATTATTTTATTCCGACATTGATATCTTTCTTCCTTCTTGAGTTATTGTGCCATAAACATGGTGTGAGGCGATTTTCGCACGCCTGTCACTCGAAAACGGTGCCGATTTCGACATTTTTTCACATGGCATTTTTTCCTTGTTTTTACTTGTCGAATCACCTCCCAAGCGTTGTAACAGGTATTTTGCAACACCCTGTATATATAATTATATATATATATGGGACATGTGAGAGTTCAATAAGTTGTCCCATTTAGATTAATACATGTGTACGAACAGGAGTGTGGTATGAAAACGGTGCCTATTATTATTAATTAATGTATTACATTGAACTGTAAATGTTTAAAATAACTTATATAATTAATAATAATAAATTATTTATTTTTCTTAACATGCTCTGAATGATTCTGTTTCTGATGAAGCCAGCCCATCTACCTCAGAAACAATGCCTGTCCCTTTCATTCCTGGTTCTTCAACTCCACATAAATCCCCTGATCCAAACAATATGGCTCCCTTCTCAGAAATCATTCCTACCCCTACTAAAACAGTGTCCCGGAAATGCAGGAAGAAACTAGGACCACGCCATTTGACATCTGATCAAGTTTTCCAGGAGGTAGTCGAAAAAAGACCACATTGGCTCAAGAGAAAACTGCATTTAATATGAGGCCTCGTAAGAAGAATCGAGTCAGGAGAAGAATAGTCTCCTCCAGTGATGAAGAATCTACGAGTGACATCACACAAGATGATGGGAACGTCCCCTGTGGCTTCTGTGTTATGAAGAATTACTCGGAAGAAAGTGCAGCAAAAGGAGACTGGATACAATGCCAGAAGTGCAAGTTGTGGTTCCACGACATCTGTGTTGGCTCTTTAGGCAGAAAGCAATTTACATGTGGAAAGTGCATCTGAAAATCACGACTGTGTTAGTGATCACAATAGCCCCAAACGTGATAGTAATTACCCCAATCTTTTCCAATAATCCACACTCTGCAACTACTTGTCCTTTTTATTATTATGTGTATGTACTTAATTTCAAAGGCCCAGTTCCTTATTTCCCGTAAAATGTGGATACTAATGTAACGTGTCAACCAATTATTGTTTAATACATTTTAAATGTGTTACGTAAAATAAATTTTGAATCTGAAATGATCGAAATAGCCCCGGGCTACCATATTGTCTTATTTGCTCAAGAAGACTCATAATTAGAGGCATGCATATTTCGTTTTTGACGAAAACATGAAATGTGAAATAACATGCTGTAATATTCATTTGCATGTTTCTGGAGGGTGTGAGGTGCATTTTCATAGCCTTTTCTCGAAAATATGCGAAATGAAATGCAAAATGCGAAATAGACTCTCAAACACAATATTTAGTTTATTTCCGACTCAACACTGTCTGAAGTTCGAATTATCCTGAGTTATTCAATTCAAGGAAAATTTATTAATTCTACTGTAAATATTTGAGAAGCAAAAATGGACCCCTTTATACAGGTAATTAATACGCTGATAACAACATAAATGTGCTATTAGAACAAATATGTTTATTTTGTGTAAAACCATGATATCATTTTATATACCGCTTTTGATCCGATTTTTCACAGCTACAACACCGACATCTTATTTTATTTACACCTTTTAAACTCGAAATTGTATTTATCGAAAATATGTGTCCATACTCATAATTTAAGTTTTGTTATTGACTTTTCTAAAGTCAGAATTTTGTCCAAAATGCCTCATTTGTTCGTGTGATGGTATTTAGATGCAATACAGAAGTGTGTTTCAGGGGACTAAGTTCCTTCTCCCTTGTCTAAGTTTTGTTAATTGCAATGGTGAAACAATTGTTTCCTCTCTGTATTACCAAATCATTCATTATCTTCATTAAAAATTTTGTTGTTACTGTTATGGATGTCTCAAAGAGAGGTAATGTCTTAATTTCAGACATCACAGGGAGGAAGGAGGTTGTTACGTTTCCTTTGCTCTTTCTGTCTGGGGCAAAGACTCTTTCAGACATACACTCAAGCCATCTTAGGATCATGGAATTTGGTTGTGTGAGAAGTAGGGAGTAAACCTAAAGTTCTGTGGCCAAGGTATCTTTATTAGGTAGGCCATTCCCAAGGTTCCGAGATTTTTCCTCATGATTCTGTGCGCGCTATTACGTCATTAAGAGGACAGAATGGAACTTACTTCGTTAGCGTATACGGAAGCTTGAAATAAATGGGTCGATTTTTTTACTTATACACACCTTTTCTCGAATGCCGTTAGAATGAGTACAAATCATCCTGTTTGTGCTCTTGCCACGTGCAAAAATCACAGAAGAATATCGCTTGGAATAAAGCAACCATCGCTTCCCAAAAAGTACGTTGCTGCAGCAGGATTGATTCCTCCAAACTTCGGACTTACTTCCACACTCGCCTTCCGCAGCATCACGTGTGCAACTTCCAAAAGCCATTACACAATCGGAACTCAGGTTCTATTTATTGCTTTATTGAATATTGAGAGCAAGATAATATCTTTTTAGCTTTGAAGTTGAAACATCGCCCGCGAAAAGAATACTTTGAACATCTCGTAGGTAGTGAGCCTCCCCGATGGCGCAGTGGTAGCGCCGTCGCCTTGTAATCAAGGGGTTCCGGGTTCGATACCCGGTGGAGGCACAAGTGGTTCGGATCCCACTTTAAACTGTAGGTCCAGTCCCGATTAGCCTTACTGTGCATAAAGTGGACTTAAAACAACAAATCAATCAATCAATCAATCTCGTAGGTAGCCAACACTAATTGACAATTGCACTGTGTTACTTGACTTTATCTGCGTGTGTTCAGAAATTGTGCTGAAAATATAATGTAGTCTTACAGGACAGACGATTTGCCCTTGCACATTCTTTCAACCTTCTCGTCAAGCAATGAGAACAGCTGTCATGTAAATAATGCCCAAAAAAGCTATTCATTGTAACGCATGCTTATGAAAGCAAGGAAAATTTTATGATTTTTTGTGTTATCAATATAATATGTTGTATACACGTCTATTATATTATAATTTAAAGATATCGTACAAATATAATACTAATTTGCTGGCTTTAATTTATTTTATATGTGCTTTAAAAAGTCGCGCTTCTTCAGTCGGTAAATAGTCTGTCTGATTGTCACGCTAGAGACGAGGATTCTGTACCCTGGATGATTGGTCTCGAGGGGGATTTTCTCAGCAACGTCTTTCCATCAAAACGGCTTTGAGGATCACCAGGGGTCTAAAGCAATAGTATTTTGATGGCCGAAACTTGATGCTAACACCACCTTCATAAATGGCTGAGATTGTGAATCATAATCTCTATATTCATTCATGGCATGTTGCAACGCGCAGAAGGCACTTTTGCTTTTAAACCTTAGTAGATATTTAGTCGCACACCGTGACCGTTAGCTTTCTGGCTCCGGCTGCGGAACGCGCAGGTTCGAGTCTCCTAGGGGAAGCGTAACAACTTTCCTTCTGAGGTTTCGGACTGTGTATGGGACCGGTGGCCCCCACCATTGTGAGAAAATTGGAGAGCTATGAATGAGTAGTGTAATCTGGTCATGGAAACTTACAAAATGACAGGGGGCTCTTCGTGCTGACCACACGTCACCTCGTAACAGGTTTGATGATCTTCTGCCTCGGCAGGTGGAAGTGAGGCCGGCAGTCGGTAGGTAGACCTTAGCTATGTATTGGTACATATTTGGATACATGCCGCGAGAATACTGACACATTACTTTTTTTTGGTTCAAGTCAATCACACTGCAGAAACTCTTTTCATGTAGATTTAAGAGCCTGCCTCCGTGGCAGAGTGCTTAGCACATCGCCTTACGACCCCAGAGGTTCCAGGTTCGAATCCCAGCCTGGGTATGGATGCTTGTGAGTGTCCATTCATCAATTTCATCATATCATCACTCATCCCCATCTTCGCAATTAGCCAAAAGTGGCAGATAAGTGAAGTAAATTAAACCAAATAAGAATAAAGAAAGTAGATTGAATATTTGCGTTGTTACATTGACTTGGTGTTTTAAGTCCGCTTTATGCACAGAAAGGTTAATTGCGACTGGGCTAACAATTTAAAGTGCGATCCGAACCACTATGTGCCTATATCGGGTATCGAACCCGGGACCCCCTTGATTACAAGGATATGTCGCTACTACTACGCCATTGGGGAGGCCATTTTTGTGTTGCTTCACAAGACTTATTTTCTAATTGCGCACTACTAGGTCTATTATTAATAGTAGTAGTAAAACACATTTCATGTGTGTGTTTGATATATTATGACATTTAATTAGGGAAAGCAATTGATAATGTAATATTAATACAAAGTAAATTAATGTATTAAGTATGGTCTTACAACAAATGTAAGTATTACAGAATATGATAGGAAGCCAGTGCGGAAATTACCCGTAAGATTTTATAATTCCTCGCATTAGTATTTAACTTAAAATATCGTTACAAATAAAATCTAAAAATTAAGGTCCTCAACTCAGGTGGATAAAAGACCAAATTATAATTCTCAGCTTGCATTTACCTCACATTATTAGAAGAATCGTTGAACCGAAAAGCAATCTCTGACTCTTGGCTGATTAGTGCGACGTGCCTAAAATACAGGAAAACGTAACAGCATAATCGTTTCATTATTTTTATTTTGTGTTTGTATTGATTTTGTTTCATTTTACGTATAATTTACCACTTGGTTAATCGCAACGATGCAAATGAATGTTGATTAGATTAAATTGATGAAGGCAAGATCACAAGACAAAGAACATAAACCCTACAGAGTAATACACAGATTGTTGGCCCACGTGGCAGAGCCTAGTAAGCCTGCAAGAATGAAGATCCTAGGATATATTATTACGTGGAAGAAATATTGCTATTTGAATGTTTCCCGAAAAGACACCCTTTATGCAATAGCATCATCCAATTCATTCACCGGCTCGATAGCCGAGGGCGTTAAGTGGTAGACTTTCGTTTTCGCCTTCAAAGATCCCGGGTTCATGGTCCCAGCATGGGCATAGGGGTTCTCTACGAGTGTCCCTTCATCAAATTAAACTAATCATCAGTAATCCTGTTCGTTGCAATGAGCCAAAAGTGGATGAAAAGCGACGCTAAATAACAAAAACACAAATACACATTTATCCTCATCGTTAGGGTCGACTTGGATAATCTGAAAAGTAACGTAAAAATATTAAAGTGATATTCCAGGATATTCAGAAAAAAGTCATATCAGAATATGCCCGGACAAGCACTTTCCTTAGAATTAGACATTTAGAATAAATTTAATAGGTTAGCTGGAAAGAAAACCGGCAGTGGGCCACAGCCTACAGGGACAATATATCACACAAATAATGTGTGAAAAATAAACTATGCATTGTTTCGGAATAAATGTATTCTTCTATCGCGTATTTCATCTCTTGTTGTCAAATTAAATTAACAAGTTTGGTGCATAATATCAAAACATGCATGAAAACACAACGTTTCATAATCCATCTGCTACATTCTCCTCATGGCTTTCTTCTGCTCATGTCCTCTTGGTGACGTCACAAGCTCTAGCCAATAACGTGCAAGTCGCAGACTGGGCCCCTCTGTTCTATGGCGATGTTTTAGAGAACACTCAACGATATATTACTGAATTTAGGTAAGTCTATCTAGAACCTAACAGGAAGTGTTTAGCTAACACCTGTTACACATAGGTAGTCTCCTTCACATTACACACACGACGTGCTTAAATTCACTATCCCAACTAACGAAAATCTGATGTATTTATACCTGAGGTTTTACTTTACACACCCTTTTGATTACATAATTATTTATTTATTTATTTATGCTGCACTTCTACAGACGATTCAAC
The DNA here is from genome assembly GCF_977018435.1 of Lepisma saccharinum. Lineage (NCBI taxonomy): Eukaryota > Metazoa > Arthropoda > Insecta > Zygentoma > Lepismatidae > Lepisma > Lepisma saccharinum. Next base: position 9,558,305 of record NC_139236.1, on the reverse strand, counting down.
CTCCAATTACGGAAGGCGTAGACTGCGTTTAGATACAATACAATTTACATGGTAAACAAACACATATCATAATATGTATATTATAATAAAGTTACATTCATTGAACGTTTTTATACATACCTTCATTAAACATTATAAATTTTAAAAGTTGAGTTATTATACATTTCTTCCTTTTATCTTGCTTCTCAGAAAAATGAATTTTAATTTACAAATTGCACTTATCTTTCAGAAGAAAGAAAGAAGAAAAAATACACATATATATGTACTGTTTACTAGATCGTCAAATTACATCTTCTTGCATATCCATAAAGAAGCCATATAGTGGGAGGAATGGGATCCGTGAGCAGGGCAATTAGAGATGTAGGGAATGGGACTCCATGGCGACGCAAACCATTATATAATTTGTCTCGTTCTCTGTCGAAATTAGGACATTGTAAAAAAAAAAATATGTGTGGCATCTTGATTAATTTCTCCACATGTGCAGGCTTGTTTTGTTGTAATATGTATATTAGTGCGAAAATGACTTGTACGTAGACGTATTTTAAAAATATTAACTGATCTTGGAAGATTATATGAGTAGTACCAAGGTTTATTTTGTGAATGTTCTGCAAGCCAGTTATATGTATAGCCCGAGGATTGAAATTGTTCTATACACCACTGTTTCCATTTATCTTGAAGTTTATATTTAACTCTTGTGAATGGGTCTGTGTATGGAAGCCTCGCAAGTGAGGTAGATCCCGATGATCGGGCAGCTTTGGCATATACGTCCACACGTTCATTTTCCGTATTTACTTGGTGAGCCTTTACGTAATAAAACTGAACTTTGATATTTCTTCCATTAGCATACTGGGTTTGTTGGATTATAAGGATGATAAATAAAGGATGTTTGGACCACCCGGTATATTGCGATCGAAGCGAGCAAGACAATTTTTGGATCCAATTTTTTTGCAGGCTGAAATCAATATTTATTTAATAGGGTGCAAATAATTTCACGGGTCGACAATGCATCTCTCTTTTACAACTTTTGTGCCTCCCCGATGGTGTAATGGTAATCACCTTATGATCAAGGGGTCCCAGGTTCGATACCCCGTGGAGGCAGATGGCACAGTGGTTCGGTTACCATCTTAAACTGTAGGTCCAGTTCCGATTAGCGCAAAGTAAACTTAAAACAACAAATCAATCAATCAATTTTATAAGATATTTTAATTTAGATCGTTCGGCGCCCAGGGCCGTCTCCCGCAATCCCCTAGCTATGGTTCTGAACTTGATAAGACGAAGAAAAGCAGCAATTGCGAGCGAAGAGAGCAAGAAAATTTTACGAAAAGTATTTTTATTTGCATAAAATTTGAAGTTGTGGTCGGTAATTGCCCCCTACAGGTACACCTGACCGTCAATGTTTGCCCCCCTAGAACTCATTTCCATCCAAGTTTGTGTGGGAAATTCCCCCCTTCCCCCCTGTGGTTAAGCCACTGGTTATCATAGAAAAGTCGTTTGGTGGCAAGACAAAGCTTAGTTTTCGGTGGATATTGTTATTGTTCTTAGAGAAACGTCGTATGCGAGGGGATTAAGGGACGCGTTGATTTTTAAGAATATATGTACATATCCGTTGGTCAAACGTCAAGTACCTTATTGCGCGAAATTATTAGTTTAAAATTGTAGATTCTTCACTGTCAAGGGTCCGGTTTTGATATAAACTGGGATTAAAGGGACTGTGACAGGGTGGAAATAGAATCACCTCAGTTTTATTTTATATAATTTCAAGAATAGCGCATTATTAGTTGTAATTTCCATCAAGTTTAGTCTCTTTTTGCGTGGCAATTTATAGAACAACCAAGGAAGGGAGTGAATTAGAGAGCCATGTGATGTATACAAGTGTGAAGCTTGATACATTTTTTAAATAGTACTGATGGTCTAGGCCAACGTACGAACCTCTCATATATATATAGGTCTATAAATACTTCAGATGAGAATTTTAGTGTTTTAATTAAAGAGGTTGATGTCACTTTTTATGTAGGGGTTATTTCTTATGTAATTGAAGACTAAAATTGGTAAACTCTGTAAGTGCCAAAAAATAATTCAAACACCGTTTTCCACGTTAAACTGTGAAATGTGCCATGCTTTATAATGTTGTAAAAGTTGAAAAGTGGCTGGTAGCCCTCTAAGTAGTTCAAAGGGCGTGTAAAGAGGTCACTAGTGTGAACGTTCTTAAGGGCTGATGTGTGGAACGTTCTTACGGGCTGATGTGTGGAACGATGTGATTTCCCAACACTTTCGCTTTTGGCACTTACAACGTTTACCACTTTTAGTCTTCAATTTCTTGGATATATTTAATCAACGAAATATTTTGTAAAATGAACATCTAGGCTATCATTCAAAGATAAAATAACTGAGTTTTCCTCTAATGTCCATGGTAAAGAATATGGTAGTTATTCAATGTATTTAATTCGATTGAACCGTATTGTTAGTTTTTAAAGTGTAATGCTCACTATTTGTCTGGGGAAGAAAACAAGTAACAGGTCGAGCCAAGACAGTTTACTTCCACCAGAAGATATAAAGCAAAACATACTTTAAAGAAATAATTTCTAGAACAACGTACATGAGGATTTTTTAGATATCAGGATAACTTTTCGTGACAGTACATTAATCTTGTAATGTTTTTAATGGTGTTTATTAGGCTTTAAGAAAGGATATATATATATATATATATATATATACTAGCGTGCAAAAGTCTTTGCCCAAAGTCATTATCTGTGATTTATGTTATGAAACTCAATTAAATATCAGTTTTGACTCTATCCTGGAATGTCTTTGATGTATATCAACAAGTTAGAACAGCCTACATTTTAATTCGGAGCATACACAATCGTATTTTATATGAAAACATAGACAGACGTCGTGACGACAACGAATTGAACTTTTATGTGTATACTGAATGTTGCACTTGTTCCTTGTTGCATATCAAATTTCGGTGTGTATATTGTCGAATATATTCTATTATTATTTTTTTAAATATATACGTAACATTAATTTACATTTAATGTACATTTTGTAATTATAATAGATGATTTGCAATTATATCTTTCTTATTGTAGGTGAAATAATATAATAGTCACGAAATGAAGAAAAAAGACACGAATATTCAACTGAATTGCGTGGTAAAATACAAATTTTATCAGAAGAAAGTTATACTCATGCGAAAATTGCAAAACGTTTGAATATCCCAAGCAGAAGTGTTACATATATGTTAGCTCGTCTGAAAACAACAGGGACAAATATGACGAAAAAACGTTCTGGACGGCCCAAAAGCACAACAACAATGGAAGATAAACATATTATCGTCATGAGCAAGCGGAATCGAAGAGTTCCAGCAACTGCAATTGTAGAAGACAGAAACAGAATTAGAAAAACTCCGATTACGGTTGATACGGTGAAGAGGCGACTGCGTAGCGTAGGTTTAAATGGTCGAATATCCTGTCGAAAACCTTTCTTGCGGCCTCAAAATAAAGTGAAACGTCTGAAGTGGGCTAAGACACATGAAACATGGACATTAAGACAGTGGAACAAAGTGTTATGGACTGATGAATCGAAGTTTGAATTGTTTGGAACAAAAAGACGATTATACGTTCGAAGAAAGGTCGGAGAACGAATGCTTCACAGTTTTTTGAGTCACACTACTAAACATAGAGGAGGTAATGTCATGGTCTGGGGTGGTTTTGGAGGAGGAAAAGTTGGAGATTTGGTGCAAATAAAGTCAACTATGGACAAAAACATGTACCTTAATATCTTAGTACGTCATGCAGTGCCATCTGGAACGAAGACTATTGGAAAGGGATTTATATTTCAACAGGACAATGACCCAAAACACACGTCCAAACTGTGTACGAAATATTTAAAAACAAAGGAGAAGCAAAACATTCTCAAAGTGATTGAGAAGCTGTGGGACGAGTTGGACATAAAGGTTCGTATGATGGCTCCAACGAATCTTCAAAGTTTGTGGCAGTGTTTAGAAGATGCCTGGAAAAATATTGGACACGAAACACTGCAAAATTTAGTGTCTGGAATGCCGAAGTTATGTCAAGCTGTGATAAGTGCTAAAGGGTGTCATATCGATGAGAGCAAAACATAAGTTTATTTACGTTGTTTATGCTAACTAATGAACCTCTACGTTTCTATTTTGTTCAAATCTGATATAATATAACATTTCAAATAGAGTTTATCTGATTTTTTGATATATTTGGTTCATTTTTGACAGTTATTACTTTTGGATAAATACTTTTGCACGCTAGTGTATATATATATATATATATATATATATATATATGTACTGATGAGATGAAGCTCATTTAAAAGGAAATGTAATATGCAAACTGTAAACACACTTAAATTTTTCAATTTAAAATTCAATAATTTTTACAGTAAAAAATAGCAAAAATTTTGTGTAGAATAATATACAAAATTCTAATCATGTTAAACCGTAAATAGTGTTATTATCATTAAACTCTAAATAAACATGGCAACTGACATTTTGCAAACTATCAATAAAAAGATTTTAAGTGCATCGGTGGCTCAGTCGGTAACGCGCCTGACTACCATGCTAAAGGTTCCGGGTTCGATCCCCGGCCAGTTCAAATCCGGGAACTTTCCTAACGATGGAAGCGGCCCCGGCGCCTACCCAGCGTCGAATAACATGGGTACCTGGGGAAACCTGGGGGGTAAAGGCGGTCAGGGGCGTGGTGCTGATCACATCACCCCCACTCACGACCGAATCAAGAAAGTGTGTGGCGTTACCCCCACACCCCCTATACGCCTTCATGGAACACTTCACTTTTTATATATATATAGTGCATCCAGAAGGTTATATTTTCACTGGAAGAAAAGTACTGAAATTACGTATTATAGCTTCATTAACACACTCAACAAACATTTCCATAGTAGGTTCATATATACAGTAGCAGAAAAATGTATATTTTCATATATTTCTTATTTGCTTTACTTAATTTGTTCAAATATTTTACAGGACTGTTTACCAGAAAAAAAACCTTTCTATAAAAAACATATAGCTATATATGGTGCTAAAAACCATACAAGCAATTTTGAGTATGTATTTCTTTTAAAAGTCCTCCTCCGTAGTCGAGCGGGTTAAGGCGTTCACTCGTCTTGAGATCGTTCGCTGCGGGATGGCGTAGGTTCGAATCCGGCTCTGGTCGGAATTTATTCGGCCTACGTATAGGGCCGGTGGCAACCCACCATCGTGAGGAAATTGGGAAGCTCCGAGTGAGTGAGCGTAACCCGGTCGAGAAGACCTACAACAACGGCTGGGGGTTCGTCGGGCTGATCACCCGTCACTCCAACACTGGTCTGAGACCTCCACGCTATAACAGGTGACGGCGGAACAGTGTGGGAGGAAGACCAGCAGTCGGTAGGTAAGCCAAGGCCCGCCAAGGTGCTGTAGAGCTGTGGGGTTATGTTATTTCTTTTAAAAAAATAAAAATCGGTTTAAATTTTTTTAAGAAATCATGATTTTTACCCACCCTGAATGCGAGAAAACGGGATTGCTTGGAGGGGATAAAAGAAAGTGTAGCTACCAGCTGCTTCCATCGGCGTGCAATGCTTCGCTCCGCCCACTAGCATTCCCTCCATTTCTAACGTTATGCGCCGCCTTGCTCTGCAGATTCCCGAAATAGAAAAAATCTGTCCGTCTGTTTGTCAAGAGAGCAAACAAATGGCAACAGTTGGCATTACAATGACATCTTCAAAAAAATAAAAGTAATACATTTGGTATCTAAAATGCCTGTAAGATAATTGAAGAAAAATTAATATCTCGATTTGGTTTTATGTATTGAAATGATATTCAAATGCTAATTAATTGTATAAATTATCCCCATATTGGGAATATACCTATGTTCTGATTAGTCCCCATAGAGCATTTCGCGATTGCGTACTAAATAGACTGCAACCATAGGTGTGGGCAAGGGGGAAGGCGGTGTCTAAACACCCCCTAATGTGTCCTGAAAAAAAATTTAAAATGTAGAAACTCTCTCTCTCTCTCTCTCTCTCTCTCTCTCTCTCTCTCTCTCTCTCTCTCTCTCTCTCTCTCTCTCTCTCTCTTCTCTCTCTCCCTTCTCTCTCTTGACCAACTGAGAAATGCGGTTGGTAACACTGTCACTTAACTGCGGTGAGGCGCAAGGAAAATTTTGACGTGGGATGTTACTATACACTGCACCGTCTCCAGAATGAAGTCCCTTCAAAGTAATTCTGCAAGACCAAATTGCATAGGAGAATTGGGAAAGAGCAGGGGAGTAATTTCGACAGTAATCGTCTCTTCTTCTGGAGCGGAATCGTCTCTCTTCCGTTTGGATGAACCACGTGCGAAACAGAGCAGCTTATCGCTACAATCGCTGCCTCGTCGGAAGAGACCTCGGATACTTTCTTATCAGAGAAATCGGCTTTAGGCTCCTCCGTTACTTTGGATCACGGTGGATCATCATGAAACTTACTGCAGGCCCCTTTTCCTTCTAGCTGGACACAATATAGGTTCTGAATGTGCAGTGTTCTCACTAAATTTGTAAAAGATATTACTTTATAATTTGTATACTGTAGTTATACTTTTAAATACATGTAAATAAAATTAGTTACATTTAAAAAAAAAAAAAAAAAAAAAGAAGAAAGGAGAACTGCATTGCTTTCCAATGACACACGTATAGGGCGTTTTATAATGTTTCCTCCTTGGCGGAGTGGTTAGCAGCGAGCGTTACGACGCCAGGGTTTCCGGGTTCGAATCCCGGACTGCTTGTTTATGAGTGTCCCTTCATCAATTTCATTGTATCATCACTCATTCTCATCTTCGCGACTAGGAAAAGTTGTAGAAGAGCGAAGTAAAATAAACCACATCAATCAACCAGTCCCAACAGGAATTCTCGTAGTGGTAACATCGTCGTCTTGTAATCAAGGGGTCCCTGCTTCGATACCCGGTGGCTGCTACACCTGCTGAGAAATCAGGATAACATTTCGGTGTCGTAGTGTCCCGCACCGTGGCCGTGCGATCTGAGGCGTCATGCATTGGATTCCGGCTACGGGACGTTCGAGGTTCGAGTCTCCAGGAGGAAGCTAACGACTCTTCTCTTGAGATTTCAGCTTCTGCATGGGACCGGTGGTCACCCACCATCGTGAGAAAATTGGGGAGCTACGAACGAGTAGCGTAACCCGGTCATGGAAAGCCTACAAAAACGACTGGGGGTTCGTCGTGCTGACCACACATCACCCGGTAATTAGTTGGATGATCTCCCACCTCTGCTGAGTCATGTGGGAGTGAACCCTGCCCCTCACGGGTTGTTGCACCACTGGTTATTATTGTTAGCAAAAGTCGTATTTTAATATTTTCGTATAAATTATAGAGATGTGAAACTTTCAAAAAAGGTAACTATAATTGAAAGAATAAACGAAAACATAAGGATGAAGTTTAAGAAAATGAAAAAGAATTTCCGATCGTATGATACGTCAATCTTTGATCAATAAATTAATCTAGATGTTCCACGAGAAGACCATTCAGCTAATAAAAACTTTGATACATTTTTTTGGTAACTTGGGAAATTCAGAAAGCCTTTGTGACCCACAAAAACAAAATATAAAAGTGAATCAATATGCGCTTTATCACAACATGCAGCTCCGGAATACATTTACAATGCAAGAGCAACTGATGAGCCGATAGGAAATAGCTAAATCGAAAGTATGGTCACAACAGAAAGACGTTGAGCGTTCAATTCATCCTCATCATTTCAACTCCGAAAATCGTGAGATCAAGAAGGCCCTTGTTGTTCTTTACATCAGTCTGAACCAACCACAATTTATCCTAGTTTGCTTGAGTTCACTTCGCTTTTCTGCCCCATTTAGCTATTCACGAAGATTGATTAATTGATTGATTTTGTTCATGTTACTTCGCTTTTCTGCCACTTTTGGCTAATCTCGAAGATGAGGATGAGTGATGATGTGATGAAATTGATAAAGGGACACTCACAAAGAACGCCCATCCCCTTCCATACGTGTCACATCCCGAGTTTCGAACCCTTGCTCCCTGATTATTTACAAAGATGAGGATGACAGGCGATAAGATTAAATTGATGAAAAGACAATCAGAAACATACATGGACAGAAAACAGCACGTTAAACAGAGGGTTTAATTGGCTGAAGGTTCAGACGCCGCAGCCTCGGTAGTCTGCAAAACGCAGGTCACGGCGTACCAAGTGAAGAGAGGATGACATTTGGGTGCATTTGGAAAAGGTCACCCCTTACACCCAATATTTATCCTTCGTGATTGGCATTGTATGGAAGTGGTAGAAATGAGATGTTTAGAGAAGAATTCCCCAGTTCATAAGGTGAATATAATATTTTTTGTAATCTTCAGTCCTTGCACACTACAATACTTACTCTTTCTGCACAAATCAGTTTCATTTCTTAACTTTCTAGCTTCTTAAACCCGAAGGTTCATGGCTGCAGCAACAAAAGCCTTCCATCTGTCCCTATCCTGGGCAAGATCAAACCATTATAATTTGTTCATCTCTTCCGATCTCCTTCAGATCCATCTCAACGTTATCCTTCCATCTTCGTCTCGGTTCTTACCCATTTCAGTTGATCGCATCTCAATTTAAACCGGATGTAAAATTTCTGTTGAAACATATAAATGAACAATATTCATTAAACATACATGGCTTGCCCAGAATACGAATATAGAACCTATGACTGCGCGGTACGCTAACCACTTCGCCACGGAATCTAGCTACGAGCACCCCCTCCCGCCATGTCGATGTCGCGTATAACACGACACAGTCTTGCAGTACAGAGGACATAACCCTTTCCTGCTTGCTCCTTCATCTAAGCGTACCACTTCATCCACTAACTTAGAATAATTAGTAGTGCGGGATTTATGTGTCATCATCTTTATTAGTGATGTTCTCAATTGATAAAATTGCTGCCATCTGTAAAACGTATTTGTTAATCTTTATGTAATTTGCTATTTCAGATGTCACGAAACCTTTAGACCAATAAACTAAGCAACGTTTTTGCTATTTCTAAATTAGAAGGTATATTGCAGCATCAGCGCAACCCTTTCGTCAGTTCCTAACTTTGGCTAGTTCAATCTAATCTTGACCGTTCTAGCCAATTTCCTTCAGGTACATTGTTATTCTATGTTCGTCTTCTCTTTTGTAAAAGTTTCTTGTCATTGGATTTGTCAACAAGGACCCTGCAAACTTCTCCATCTCCTCCCAGTGTTGGCGAGAGGGAAGGTAAGGGGACCTTCCAACTGTCAGTTTCCTATCACAAACATTATGGAATCCTTGTTCTATTTGTAGCATTTAAAATGTATTAATTTTTCAAATGATGGAGTTTGAAAGTGTGACGAAACTGTCTACCTATATATTCGGCAAACTTTTCTCTGTAGACAGTTCTTTGATTGATTTAGTTCATTTTCATTCCCATTTCTGCCACTAGGTTAATCACGAAGATGAGGATGAATGATGATTTGATGGAATTGATGAAGGGACACTCTTAAAGTCATGCACAGGTAAGGATTCAAAAAAAAAAGCTTGACAATATGTTGTTATTACAAAATGAGCAAAGTCCATAAAAAAAATGCATTTTGGAACTCCAGGTTTCGATTTTTTATGATTTTTGAGCCTGTTTGTAAAACAAATCAAATTGTATTTGGACATTCTGTGTATTATCATATAAATGTTATGTGCGTGTATGTGTGCACACACACCAGTATACCTACATACACATAAAGAAAAGTATTACTTCATTGTTGTTATATGATTCCTACACTAGAGCATACTCTTCAAACAGGACGCTTTGGTTGTAAAAGTGGCCTCCGCTTGAAACTGCTAAGACTTCTAAACATTTTCGTTATTAGTAATTCTTGTAATTGACGAATAGAGATCTGTTTTGTCTCAAATCAAAAATTATTTGTGAGACGTTGATTGATACGAAACCAATTTTAAAAGCAACATCTCTTCTCGGATCAACTTACATCAAAAAATTTGGTACTCTGACTAGATGTATTAGGTAATAGTTACAAGTAATTCTCTTTATCTGGTTAATTTAATTAACTTATTTACACCGTTCGGTTAATTGTGGAGATCGTCCGTGGTCTACGTTGAAATAACCATCCATCATTCGTTTGGAGTGAGCAACAAAATCAGGCGGAAAACATTCTGTCAAATTCAACAGAATTTCCACCTCCAAGCACGATTATTAACCATTCACTCTTTTTTTATTTCACTTGATAAATAATTCTCTAGCATAAAGTAAATTGTAAAATAACGAAATATCAAAAAAGTAGCTTTGTGATTTTATGCATAAAAGGAAATATGCACATAGTTTCTCACATAGAAATTCATAATTGCTATGGAAACCCATTTTAACGCGGTAATAAAGTTAGAGCAATGCAGATTTCAAGTGGTTTCTTCCTCATCGTTGGAAATCCTGTATCCCATCCCCCCGTCTTAACCACCCTACTTTGCGAGTCTTTGGAAACATGTTTTGCGCTAATACTTTGAACCCTCGCCGGGTGTGGAAACACTGTGTTTCTGCTGGTAGCGCGGTTCGCTGTTTCGGAAGGAGGGGGAGGAGCAATCGATAGCTCAGGGCCCACCACGTGACTCTGATGCAGCGCTAGTCACGTGGTTTATTCTACTGCCGACTTTCCCAAGTACGGAGAAGATGCTCAACTTCGGAGCATCCGTCTCCCATCCGTCACGTTCTGACAATCGTCTGCCTCTGGGCTCATCGCAAAGTTATTTATAGCTTCCCTTTATGTGCAGAGAGGCCAATCGGGACTGGCCCAACAATTTTTTATGACAGCCGAATCACAGAATTGAACCACAACTCGTTCATTAAAGAGCGCTGACTTTGTGGTGGAGGCAAGGTACTTTCTGCTACTGCCGCCCCTTCCAACGCCCCCCAAGAACCTCAAGGGGGACAGGGTATAGTTTTGCTCTCTCCGTTCACACTGTGTTAAGATTTTTTAAAGGGTAGAGAGAAATAGAGTTTTTACATAAAAACATTGGCTATAAGACGTCAGCGAGTTACTAAAGATACTTCAGAAGTCAGCCTAACAGTGAAGCATCGAGTTCCCAAGTGGATGGTCGCAGAGGCCACCGAAATTAAGAGAACATTTACAAATAAGTTTCGCGGGAATATATCTTTAGTAACTCGCTTACGTCTTATATTATCAACCGCGTTGTTTATTCCCCTTAACATGAACATTGGCTACTTTTTCTTCCCTATGTCATCTACAGTATTCGATTACGTGCAAGCTGATTTAGTATATATTTCCAGAAAAAAAATTTGATGCAATTTTTATTGCACCTTCATGGACGTCCTCAGGATATTTTCTAAGGAGCAATGTGTTTCTTTTCCGGGGGAAAGCATATATTCTCCCCATAATAGTGATGCCCCATCAGAAAACACTACTTCACTCTGAAATTTTCATGTTCCTAAATTACTGTGACTGAAATGAAATTATGTGTGAAATATATACTTTTATCGTGAACAACATTTTCCAGGGGGTGGGCTATGCCCCCTCCCCCCCGTGCTGTGATGCATTGTCCTGGTGTAAGACTACTCCTCTGGACAACTTTTCGCGATGTGTTATGGATCATAGTGCGTTATGTAGTCATAGGTATGTTGTAATATTGTTGTATTTGTCAAGTTTAGTGGGTACATAAACATTCTGTACATTAGCATACCTGTATTTCCAGCAAGTACACAAGTACAGGGTGAGGCAAAAGTCCAGCACCACCCTTTTAATTTGAAAACTGCTTGACGGAGGACGATGAAATTCGGATATGGGTAATGGGGTAATAGGAGCACACCAGATGAGGTCAGTATGCATCATGGCGGCCATCTTGAAAACCGCCATTTGGAATTACCTACAGATTTTCAAATGGGAAACGGGTCTTGTTGCACATCATTTAAGGTGTGCGGTTTCTCAGAAGCAAGAATATGGGTATGATTTAACAATAAAAAACAATCATTCGATTACTTTCAAATTCGAGATACTCACTAACTTTGGCCTCCTAATGATGAATCTCAAGTTGAAAATTGGCGCTGGTGTATAGAAATTGCGAAATTATGTGCAATTATTAACGGTATGATTGTCGATACACTATTATGGTAGCCATATTTGATGATGTGAACAATTGAAGATCTGTAACAGCCCATCCCAAAATGTTGATGAAATCAAACTTTTCAATGAAAACAGTAAATAGCTCTCGATAAATGGAAGTGATAACTGAAAGTTCCTTTAAAATGACCCTCCATTAACATTTTTGTATTTCAACAACTTTGAAAACAAAGATTAACATTGTAATTATGAAATCCTTTGTTACGTATTCTATCCCCCACCCCTAGAACTCATCTTTATAATTTCCACCTTTACAATTTCAGCACCCTCCGAAATAAAATCCTACATACGCCAGTGGTAAGTGGCGTGGTGAAGGAACCGAAAGGTTTTGACACGCCTAACAATATTGAATTGGATTACACAATTCCGGACTACTGCGTCCATTGTCAGCAAGAAGCCTTCTGGTCTCATTTCCTTCCGATGACAAACACACTGCTGTTTAGAAGCGGAGTCATTGTTTCAAAAGAACGGTAAATGTATGTTATATCGGAGACACATTTCTTCATTTTTACAGAAGATACTGCTTACGGAAATGAGTTTCTGTAGCATTTGAAAGTTCGTGGAGGTATTTTCTCACCGTAGAATGCTGCACAACAAGAAATAAGGACTTTGGATATAATAAACTTGAAATAAGCACTTTGGATATAATAAACTTGAAATAAGCACATTGGATATAATAAACTTGAAATAAGCACTTTGGATAAAATAAACTTGCATTTTGTGCAAAGCGACAACATTATGCCGTTGTTTCCATTATGTACCTGCAGATGGCGCGAGCGTGGAAAGTCACGCTCTCTCGCCAGTGTTTCCAAACGTGCCTTTTCTTTACGAGATTTTTTTTAACTATGCTTACCTAACCTAACCCAACCTAACTTAACCTTACCGGAAATGGTCCGTGGGGTTATCGTGAATGGTTTTTGGGGCTATCCGTCAATGGTTCCTGGGGCTATCTTGAATGGTTTTTGGGGCTATCTTGAATGTTTTTTGGGGCTATCAGTCAATGGTTCGTGGGGCTATCGTGAATGGTTTTTGGGGCTATCCGTCAATGGTTCCTGGGGCTATCTTGAATGGTTTTTGAGGCTATCGTGAATGGTTTTTGGATCTATCAGTCAATGGCTCCTGGGGCTATCGTGAATGGTTTTTGGGGCTATCCGTCAATGGTTCCAGGGGCTATCTTGAATGATTTTTGGGGCTATCCGTCAATGGTTCCTGGGGCTATCGTGAATGGTTTTTGGGGCTATCCGTCAATGGTTTGTGATGACATAATGAACACGAAAGTAGGTATTTTTCGGTTAAGAAAGTTGAAACACTGCATACCCACTCCAAATCGACAAAACACAAGCACGACGCGCAATGATCCACAGCTGTGCGCGCCATATTGTATGTTCCGCAACGGAAGAAAGGAACCAAAAAAATTACTCGTAATGTAAAACAAGTGAAAGTTACTTTCGTGTAAAAAGCATAATGCCACCTTCAACTATGTTCCGCAATACACAATTGGTAATTACGAACCATCCGAAACACAAAATATCCGATTTTAATGTGTCTCCGATATAACAGACATTTACTAAAATAACTTTTCCAGCAAAAGCTGCATAGCGACTGAAGGCTTTAAACCGCTCTACCTAGGGATGTGTGTTTCACCACGCCATCTACAAAGATGTCTGTATGGCGCCAAATTTAAATAGTGTCATTGTTTCTGCTTCAACTTGATTTTTACTTTTTGATTTCAATTATAGGCCCCGAGCATATATTTCCCAGGGCCCTTTTTTTAATGAGATGTAAGTTTGCTGAAAGTACAGCTGAGTAGTTGTCTCTGTAGTTTTATTTTAAAAAGGCCAAAAGCAAGACTCATTAGTCATTACCAGGGAACGTATTAATATGTAAATACATATTTATGTATGAAGCTGAAACCAGTTACATTTGGTATTATATTTGTTCATCATGGCACGTAGAGTCGAAAAGTGCAGTTTTTATTTTCCATATTTTTACATATATTATAATTTGGTTCATATTATACATACTTTAGTTATTTTTACATTTTTTTTTCCATATTTCAGAACATTTCTCAACATATACTCCATTTTCGCGCAATAACTACATGTCGCCGTGTGACCGAAAGAGTTTCTGAATGTCTTGTGAATAACTGACAAATTTGGAAAACACTCCCATTATTTATTGCGATACTGAAAGCAGTTTTAGTCAATATAAATCCATCTTGAGAGACAACAGAAGGAAATTCACGTTCGAACACTTACAACAAAATTTTGTCATTCATTGTTTTGCAAACAGAAAATAAAAACACATTTTGTGTTGTTTTACAATTAATGTCAATATAAACGTACTGTATTTTGTGTAGCTCGTATAGCGTTATATAATTAAAAAGGTATTTTTTTTATATTTTTTTTCCACATTTAACTCCATATTTTGGTGAAAATAACTAAATATGTATATACAGTGGCGGTTATTGGGTTCCAAAACCGGAGGGGTGGGGGAGAAGGTGCCAAAACTGAGGGGTACGGTGCCAAAAACTGGGGGACAAAGACAGTATATTTCCCTTTGTAGATACGATTTAGCATAGTGCGGGGGCAAAAGTGGCGAAAAGTGGGGGAGTAACTGCCACCCTCGCCCCCCTAATCACCGACACTGTGTATATACATATGGAGTACATTTTTACTACATATAAATCCGTTCCCTAGCTATTGCCTACGGTGATTCCATTGTACAGTCACGGACACTGTTGGGTTGTAAGGATTCCACTGAAAGTCAATGTATTCATTACAACCCGGCAGTGTCCGTGACTGTACGTATATTTCAGATCTATTCCCAATTGGCCTCCTTCTTAAACATAGACCTAAAAATCAGATTTTACAAAGCACATAGCACAGAAAAAAAGGAAATCTGTCAAAATTTTGATAAACTTATTTTAGGTGCATGTCCCTTCTTACAGAAACTTCTTTACTGTCGTTCCTCGTGTGTGTGTTTGTGTCCATATGTGCATACGACATATTTTCTTTACCCGCTATACACACGTGTCTATAAACTCTGAAGAGACACCGCGTTTGGAGAACAGAAGAACAGAAGGTAAGTAGCAAAGTTTCAGATATTGTTTTGTTATTTATGCAGTCGCTTATGGTTGTGTTGTCAAAGATGCTACCTTGGAGAAAGTTGGAGAGTCCCAGGAAATTTCTAAAGTTATATCTAACTGGTGGAGACTTGAGCCGCCTTCTCAGTATTCGTGCAACCACTGGGAAAATCGTCGACCTTTGTCTAAGATGAAGCGTCAAGTTACCATGGAAATGCTTGGAGCTAAAGTGAAATGTGGAGTGTTTTGCGCGTGATTACTATCCGTGTTAATATGAAGCTGTTATTTTGGTTTGAAAAGGCGCCTGCTCACTGTTTTATTTATTTACAGTATGTACACGTATAAGCACGGCTGTAGTTGACATACGTCGTGTACCCTCTGATTAACCTCATTCATTAGCGTATACCTTCTACCATTAGTGCCACTAGCAGTATTATTAAAGTTATTAATAACATACAAAACTGACAATTCACCAAAGCAATATCAACAAGAAAATAAAATACAATAACAAGGTGTAAGGTGCACTGCAACTTTACGTTACAATGCAAACATTAAAATTCGTGTTTTATTTTTTTTATTATTTTAAATGCCTTCTCTATCGTAATATGTCTCATCAATGTCAATTATCTTAATAAAAATCGTCATCATCATTCTACCAATGATATTTTTGTAGAATTTAAATGATCCATGTGTAATTAATGGAAATTCTCCATTTAAGGTTTCAGGAAACATATCGTATCACCTGTGAAAATTTTGGGACTACATCACTGTGTATAAGCGATAAAGATTATCACATGTAATTATATAATAAGGTAATTCCAATTCGTTGCTGCAAATGCACCGTTTTTGTTTTAAGTTATTCTTACGATGACGTAATAACCACATAATTTCCAGTTGTCAAATTGCAACTCCCCCTTCTCCCTTGAGTAGCCATGGCCATGGCCGGATTAAGACAAAATTGGGCCTGATGTTTGAAATCTTCGGTGAACAATAAACACAACGACGTTATAGTTACGTCACAGAATAATAGTAACTGTATAATAAGTAACGCTGTGTGTAGGCGTCCGAAATTGGGGCTCCAAATTTCATTCTAAGGTTTATTTTCAGGTTAATATAGCCAAAATAAACTGTTCAGCTTTCAGAAAATTCTCGTCTGTTTTCATCTGGGCCTATTTCAGGAATGGACCTAATGCTGCAGCATCAATAGCACCCACCTTAATCCGGCTCTGGCCATAACGCAAGGTCATGTATTTTTAGTTACGGTAATTTGTCTCATAATGTATGAGTTTGGTTAATAAACTTGCTCCTTAACTTTTACAGTTTATCTCGTTTGACATGCTTATTCACTTATTGAGTAACTAAAGAATATACATGTTACAATGGGAGGGTATTTTGTAATGATTGCATCACAACATGATCCTTTGTTATTAGTATTTCTGCATGTTTTATGCCAATGTAATATGTTTCTGGATGTAGGGATTTAAGGGACGCTTGAGCAAGAGAATGACAACGCTTTCCGTAAGTTCACATAATTGAAGACAAAAATTGGTAAACGCTGTAAGTGCCACAATAATTCAAACACCGTTTTCCACGTTAAACTGTGTCATGTTCCATGCTTTATAATGTGGTAATCGTGAAATGTAGCCCTATAAGTAGTTCAAAGGGCGTGTAAAGAGGTCACTAGTGTGCACGTTCTTACGGACTGATGTGCTGAACGATGCGATTTCCCAACACTTTCGCTTTTGGCACTTACAACGTTTACCACTTTTAGTCCTCAATTGCTTTCTTTGTCATACTTTCAGAATAAGTTTAATTTCTCTTTGCATGATTATTAGATAGGATCATGCATATTTTTATGTGGCGATTATTTGTAACTTGTTTGTATGCATTCTTAATCTGTATTTTCTTAAACTGAACTTTTGTGCTGTAATTCGAGAAAGAACTAAGTTTTCCCAATTTATGAACGGAGCAAAGATGTATGTCGAACATAGCAACAGTGCACGTTCTGTCACTACCGCGATGTCTGTTAAACCGTGGAAACTGCGGGCTGTCACCATGTTCAACACATATCTATACTCCGTTGAATAAATATCTGTATAAAATCGGTTTCGCAATGTGAATTGACAACGATAATGGGTTTTAAAAACAAGTGCAAAGATCTTCAAAACAATACCAAGATCGTATTTGTAGGATTACCCAGTACTAAGAAAAACATGTTTCACAAAATTGGTAAGAGCCTATTATTGGTCTATTTAAAATATTTTTAATTTAAGAATTGTGTTTAAAATCTTTCTACCTGCACTGTATTTACATTTCATCACGATCGGACCACAAGTTCTTTTATTTATAGAATTTCAAACAGAGAGGTCGTTTGGAAAACATAAAGAAACACATTCTTATTGTTCTCACAACGATAAAAAATGAAAAGCACACTAAAACAAAAAATTAGTTACCATAGCTTAACGCAGAATTGAATAACTTAAATTTTAATGTAACTCGTTTTTACGTACGTCTACTTGTTAATTTTATATTAGAGTTCAAACTCGGGTATCATAATTTTTAATCCGACAGTAGGCAGAGATTATTGTGATCTTTGTACTCTTTCTTCCCCAATGTGTATGTAAGCTTTTTGTACCCCGGAAGACGAGCGAAGAGGTGTTCTCTCGAAATATGATGTTGGAATAGTTAAAACGTAGCAGCATAGACAATGAATACAGGTTAATTAACAGTCCATGCTTTAAAATGATTGCACGGTACCTATATTTGGCGATGCACCTGTAAGACGCCTGAGAAGGGATGATATCAAGACGAGTACATCGCAATCTTATCTCTGTCTCATATGTTTCCTTTTGTCTCCATGTCGAAGTTTTTTTAAGTCCACTTTATCCTCCAATAGGCTAATTGGAAGTAAATTTTAGGTTTAAAGTTAAAAAGTTAAAAAGACCACTGTGCAATGTGCAACTCTCTATATACCTGGTATTTAGGTTACCCCATAAACGTTCACAAAGTATAAGTAGAGGTTGAATACGATAACGTCTGTCGCTATTTAATATTCGCAATTAATTTGCACGTATTTATAACTAATTTGCACGGGTTTTAATTAATTCGCATGTACTTAGAATTCATTTGCAAGTACTTAGAATACTTTACATTTATGTATTTGCATGTTTATAACTTTTTATGAATATATATTTATTTATTTTATGAAAAATATGTATATAAAAGGTAATTAGAGGTACTAAATGCTATGCATATGGTTTTATATTCATTACTGCAAAGTATGTAATGTATGAAACTATAATAATTAATGTTTATAATATTGAAAATAAGAGTTTATGGTTTATGAACTGCTATGAACGGTGGTAATGGCTGTAGGTACAGGTCCAATTACGATTGGGGACGGTCCCGGTGCTCGAACCCACGATATGTAATATTATTAATTAGTACTATGTAATAATGTATGTTATTATGGTATGAAACACGATGATCTCAGACGCTAGACAGAATACTGTCTCCGAATCTCGACTCCGCTCTGATGCCAGACAGACAAGGGGAACTCCGCGCAGGTAGAGAAGAAAGGAATTTTGGGGAAGCGCGCTCAAGGTCAAATGACGTCAGAACGTCAGAACAAAGAACGAACCTGATTGACCAATCAGAGATCGCGTCGGTAGGTTTTCAGAACCGGTTTTTCCAAGGTTAACCAGTACGCAATAACAGGGGAAAGCTATGCAATACTGTAGGGCAGGGGAGGGATTGAGCCAGACAACAAAGGATGTCTAGAATGCGCAGCAAGGGTCAAATCTCTGAAGCTATGCGGTTTTCGCCGCCAATTAATATTCCGCTCAGGTTTGCCTTCAAGGCACAGGACGCTCTAGCGCAGGGTTTTTTTATCTGTACTATGAAGAAGGGAGACCTATTAGGGAAGGGGCCTACAGTTTTCACCATTTGCTTTTATCACGGGGTAACGAACCTAGGACCCTTTGATTATTGATTTAGGTAGTAAATGTATGTTACTGTGTGCTATTTAACTTAATTTTGAGTTTATTTTTTACCAAACTTTGACTTTATGTCAAATCTTTTACAAGTTTTTATGTATTTTTACCAAAATAACACTATTTATACTATTCAGGCAACATTTTTTATTAAATTCTGGACTCGCAAAGATATTTTTACAACTTTTTAACTTATTATTTTACAATTTTATGTTAATTTTTTTTACCAAAATAACACTATTTGTACTATTCAGGCAACATTTTTTATTAAATTTTGGACTCGCAAAGATATTTTTTCAACTTTTAACTTATTATTTTACAACTTTATGTTAATTTTTTACCAAAATAACACTATTTGTACTATTCAAGCAACATTTTTTATTAAATTTTGCACTCACAAAAAACATTTTTACAACTTTTTAACTTATTATTTTACAACTTTATGTTAATTTTTTTACCAAAATAACACTATTTGTACTATTCAGGCAACATTTTTTATTAAATTTTGCACTCACAAAGACATTTTTTTTCAACTTTTAACTTATTATTTTACAACTTTAAGTTAATTTTTTACCAAAATAACACTATTTGTACTATTCAAGCAACATTTTTATTAAATTTTGGACTCACAAAGACATTTTTTTCTACGTTTAACTTATTATTTTACAACTTTATGTTAATTTTTTACCAAAATAACACTATTTGTACTATTCAGGCAACATTTTTTATTAAATTTTGGACTCACAAAGACATTTTTTCAACTTTTAACTTATCATTTTACAACTTTATGTTAATTTTTACCAAAATAACACTATTTGTACTATTCAGGCAACATTTTTTATAAAATTTTGTATTTACAAAGAGATTTTTTCAACTTTTAATTTATTATTTACAAGTTTATGCCTATTTTTTTACTCAAATAACACAATTCAATCTGTTCAGGAAAGACTTTTAGTTACATTTTCGACACACAAAGTGTGTGTTCTCAACTTCTATCTGTTTATTTCACAAGTTTAGGCTTATTATTACCAAAATAACACAATTCAATCTGTTCAGGAAAGACTTTTAGTCGCATTTTCGACACACAGAGTGTGTGTTCTCAACTTCTATCTGTTTATTTCACAAGTTTATACCTATTTTTAACCTAAATAACACTATTTACACTATTCAGGAAAGACTTTTAGTTACATTTTCGACACACAGAGTGTGTGATCTCAACTTCTATCTGTTTATTTCACAAGTTTAGGCTTATTTTTACCAAAATAACACTATTTATACTATTCAGGAAAGACTTTTAGTTATATTTTCGACACACAAAGTGTGTGATCTCAACTTCTATCTGTTTATTTCACAAGTTTAGGCTTATTATTACCAAAATAATACAATTCAATCTGTTCAGGAAAGACTTTTAGTTCTCAACTGCTATCTGTTTATTTCACAAGTCTAGGCTTATTATTACCAAAATAACACAATTCAGTCTGTTCAGGAAAGACTTGTAGTTACATTTTCGACACACTAAGTGTGTGTTCTCAACTTCTATTTGTTTATTTCACAAGTTTAGCCTAATATTACTCAAATAACACAATTTAATCCAGTCAGGAAGGATTGGTTATTATATTTTGGATGCACAAAGAGATGTTTTCAACTTTTTTGCTGATTTTTTGCAGGGTATGTATTAATTTTTATTTATTTTGTTTTGTATTATATATACATTTACAAATTTTTAACTTAGAGTTTATTATTTATTTAAATTTTTTCGAAAACGCTAAAGAAAAAGTACTTTTAGCTAAAATGTAAGCCACAGAATATATATTATTATTATTATTATTATTATTATTATTAGGGTTTACTGATTTTTACTATGCTATTTTTGGATCTGTATTTCTATATGTATTTATTTAGGTCAGGTTACGCCTGCTACGTAGGAAAGTTTGTTTATTTTAGAGTTTGCTGAGTATTTTGTTACTGTTGTACTAGGTAAAAGTTTTCTAAATATATCAGGTAGGGCTCCATTCATATACTTTTGTTTTTGCTATTTTGGAGATGATGCGATCAGCATCACTCTCCATCTGCTTTTTATTTTATGTACCCAATATTATTTTGAGGCTTAGTGAATTCTAGAGCCTATTTATGCAGGAGAGAGGGCTTGAAAATTCTGATCTCAGATAACCCACAACTTTTTGTCAGAGTATTTTAAAGGATATTTTATATTTATTATGTGCCACTAGAATATCAAAGCTTGCTTAATTTTTATGTCTGTAACGCTGTTATTGTATTTCTAGCTAAGATTTACTGGATAAAGTACACGAAATGTTTAACATTTCGACTATTTGCCAAATTTTTAGTGTAACAAAAATTATTGTGTGTCTATGAGGTCTGAAACCCCTCTACCGAGGGGTCCACAACTGGACGCTTACCAACATTGTTTATTTTCTTTTTAAATATAACCATTTATAAATATATTGACAATTCACAGGACAAGACGAAGTTCACAGACGACTGACTATATGAACCATAGGTCCACTTGCTAAACTTTTTTTTTTCTATGCTAGAAGAATAATTTAGCCTTATAGCCTTTTTCAAGGTATTTTTGAAGTATTTCTGGTTTTTTGGGTGCATCAACACTTGGGTTATTTCCATTTGGTTTATTATACGAGGCTACAATCACTATCTGAACACTGAAATCCTCTGATTGAAACTAAAAGCTTAGGCTGTAACTAGAGACTTAGTATGTATATCGACAATTTATAGGACAACACGAACCTTACAAAGGATTATAGGTGATGTAGGCCCACACGCCAGAGCCTTATTAACCTGCAAGAAGCATTTACAGCTAATGCTACGAGGAAATGAGGTTGATTTTTTACTGTTTCACAAAAGTGCTATCTGTTATACACCCAATATTTGCTTTTTCAAGTAACTACATGTACCAGAAGCACTTACAGGCCAACTCTAACTAGACTTCGACTTATTCTATATCAGGTGCTAAATTTATAAAGAACTATGATTGTGTATATTTCTGAGGAAGTACGCAAAAGCAGATTACCAGATTAAAGTATCTGAAAAACAGATTTTTCTATGCAAGTATATTTTTATTGACTGGATTATTTAACAGATCAAACAGGAAGACTGCAAAATTCATTAAATGTAGTTCTATAGTATAGGTGGTTTCAGAGATATAAAAATAACAAATATAAGATTTCGCTTTTTTTTTTTTTTTTGCTTCTGAGGTTAATCGCGACGCTAAGGGTAAATGGCCAGGAAATGTAACGGAGGAAAAACAATCCCAAAAGTTATGGGCTGCATGTAAGTTAATACCACAGAGATATTACAGTAGGTGTAGGTTCTTCCACCAGAACATTTCTATCATAATAATACTGGTTATGCTGTACTGTTAGCTAAAGATGCTGATATTTGAGAAACTTAAAAGCTTATTTGCAAAATTTTAGATAAATAATAATCTGTTAGACTGTAAACATATTTTATATCCATTCTGCAAAAGATCCGATGACAAAATTTAAAAATTGTTATCGCCCAGACAGGGACTCGAACCCTGGACAGATAGGTTAAAAGCCTAACGCTATACCAACTAAGCTATCTGGGCACAAGGTATTCTTTTTTTTGAAAAGTTAGTTATGTTAAGAAATATATTGAAACACTTGAGAACACTTTTGGTCTGGTTCGACAGACAAGGAGACAACATTTCTAAATTTTTACAGACTGGGTGTATTTTTCCACTATAGAGGTCTTCACTATATGTAATTCGAAACGCTAAAGTTCAGCTAGCTTCCAAAATTGAGGTAAAGATTGTGTTTGGCGAGATTAACAAGTTACAATTATATCCAGTTACGGACAAATAAAGCTAAAACTCTTAGATTTACTGTACTAGCCAAGTTTTAGTAATATTTTCTTCACTTTAGTACAAATACCAAAGAAATAGGTATATTTTATTTATAATTTGACAAAATGTACTAGTATTTAATTTACAAAGTTAGGTAAAAAGCAGTATTTTTAAAAAATATTGTTACTGCCTTCAAATTTTATGTTATTTAGCCACTAGCAACTGATTTACACTGTTTGGCATCCTTTAAATAGGAAAAGAAGGAATTATTTGTTTATTATTTTTACTTTATATTTATATTTATTTAAGAAAACAATTCTACAGTTTAACTTAATTTTAACAAATTGTTACTAATTTATATATCAAAGTTATGTTATTTAGAGTGTATCAAGGCGTATAAAGTTAATATTTGTACTTATCAGTTCAACTAACAATTATATTTTACACACAAAAGATGATGTTTACAGTTAAATTACTTGAATCAGAGAATAATATTTTACAGTAATTGATTCATTCAGCACTAGTCAGTACTTTTATGCTTCAGAAAGTTTTCTTAATTTTCTATTACGCATGCTATTTTGGGCTATTTTTAAAATGTATTTCTAAGGCAAACTGGTTTAATTTTCTGCTTATAATGCAAAGTTGACATAGTTTTCGCACAATGCATTGTACATTTGTTATATTCTCTACTTACAATTCAAATATTATGCTTATTTAATGTATAACTAACTAACTCTCTAGCTTTCTTAAACCCGAAGGTTCATGGCTGCATCAACACATGCCTTTCATCTGTTCCTGTCCTGAGCAAGATCTATATACTCCTTTTCTTCCCTACCAATTTCCTTTAGGTCCATCTCTACATTATCCCTCCATTTTGTTTTGGTCTGTCTATTGGTTTTTTACCATCAGGTTTCCCAACAAGAATCCTGTATACTCTTCTTTCCTCTCCCATTTGTACCACAGGATCTACACACCTAAGTCTTTTTGATTTAATCATTCTAATAATATCTGGACATGAATACAAATTATGTACTTCCAAATTATGTATTCTTCTCCACTCATCTGCCTCGTCATCTGTTTTAGGTCCAAATATTTTCCTAAGGATTTTATTTTCAAATACTCTCAATTTATATTTCTAGCTTATACTGTAGTTATTATATCTTTTTCTATCAGCTTATTTTGAAATTAATATTATTAGGTATAGTCTTTGATTTATAACTATATTGCTTTTTTATCAATTTATCTAAGAGTACACGCAGACAAACACATGTGTTCACACTTTTATGTAAATAGATATGCCTTTTTTCAATATTTTAGTATGAAGATTGCACTTTAGCTATTTAAGCAAGGGTAGGAAAGGTAGGATTTCTGAGAATTTGTTGCAGGATTTTGTTGTCCAAGTATAGATGAGAACTGAGCTGGGAGACTGTTTTGAACCTTTTCATGAGAGTTTGCATGTGAACTGTATGCAAATTGAGCACTATTGACTGTGCATGCTTCTAAGTTTTGCTGTTATTTTACATCAAGTCTGTGAGACTGTAGTCAGTTTTCCCATTTCAAGTAGTTTTTATTGATTGTATTTGTATATGTTGTGGGGACTTAGCAGTTTTATGTTATGAGGCAGTTTGTTGTAGAATATTTTTACATGATTGTTTTGAGATATTGAGTGTCTGCTGTTTTACTTGTAATTATTTTCCTTCTTGTGTTGTGTATTTGACTATATTTTGTCCAAGTTCGAAGTATTTAGAATAATTGTTATTGACTTGTAGATGTAGGGAGTAATAATCCTTTGCAAGATGCCCTATACTTTAGTCTGAATATTATTCTTAGTGTTCACTTTTGAAGCCTTAGTATTCCGGTAGTATTATTAATGTAGAGGTAAATTAGGCTGAAACGTAGGCATTTTTTCTGATAAATTATACTCACTTAGTTGTTTCAGCACATAGAAGTTGCATGATGGTTTACTGCTGATGATGTTAATTTTTTCTTCTTATGTAGTACGTATGATGTAGCTTACTTGAGTAACTGGAATTTTCTACTGAAAAAAGGATTGCTTGTCTATTTTATTCCTATGTTGTTGAGTTTGTCCATAAGCAAGCCATGTTTTTTACTCTATCCTACGCCTTGGAAGAATCTAGATATATTGTGTTTGCAGTTTTATGTTTCTCTAAGGTTTCAGCTATGTAGTTTTTAAACTGTGCTATGGGTGTGACTATTGACTTCTCTTTCTGGATGCCATGTTGGTTTCTGTGTATTCCTCTTGCTGCTTGAATTTGACTTAGGTTGTTTACAAAGTCGTAAAATAAAAAAAAATAAAAAAATAAATAAAATAAATATATCTAGATTCTTCCAAGGCGTAGGATAGAGTAAAAAACATGGCTTGCTTATGGACAAACTCAACAACATAGGAATAAAATAGACAAGCAATCCTTTTTTCAGTAGAAAATTCCAGTTACTCAAGTAAGCTACATCATACGTACTACATAAGAAGAAAAATTAACATCATCAGCAGTAAACCATCATGCAACTTCTATGTGCCTGAAACAACTAAGTGAGTATAATTTATCAGAAAAAATGCCTACGTTTCAGCCTAATTTACCTCTACATTAATAATACTACCGGAATACTAAGGCTTCAAAAGTGAACACTAAGAATAATATTCAGACTAAAGTATAGGGCATCTTGCAAAGGATTATTACTCCCTACATCTACAAGTCAATAACAATTATTCTAAATACTACGAACTTGGACAAAATATAGTCAAATACACAACACAAGAAGGAAAATAATTACAAGTAAAACAGCAGACACTCAATATCTCAAAACAATCATGTAAAAATATTCTACAACAAACTGCCTCATAACATAAAACTGCTAAGTCCCCACAACATATACAAATACAATCAATAAAAACTACTTGAAATGGGAAAACTGACTACAGTCTCACAGACTTGATGTAAAATAACAGCAAAACTTAGAAGCATGCACAGTCAATAGTGCTCAATTTGCATACAGTTCACATGCAAACTCTCATGAAAAGGTTCAAAACAGTCTCCCAGCTCAGTTCTCATCTATACTTGGACAACAAAATCCTGCAACAAATTCTCAGAAATCCTACCTTTCCTACCCTTGCTTAAATAGCTAAAGTGCAATCTTCATACTAAAATATTGAAAAAAGGCATATCTATTTACATAAAAGTGTGAACACATGTGTTTGTCTGCGTGTACTCTTAGATAAATTGATAAAAAAGCAATATAGTTATAAATCAAAGACTATACCTAATAATATTAATTTCAAAATAAGCTGATAGAAAAAGATATAATAACTACAGTATAAGCTAGAAATATAAATTGAGAGTATTTGAAAATAAAATCCTTAGAAAAATATTTGGACCTAAAACAGATGACGAGGCAGATGAGTGGAGAAGAATACATAATTTGGAAGTACATAATTTGTATTCATGTCCAGATATTATTAGAATGATTAAATCAAAAAGACTTAGGTGTGTAGATCCTGTGGTACAAATGGGAGAGGAAAGAAGAGTATACAGGATTCTTGTTGGGAAACCTGATGGTAAAAAACCAATAGACAGACCAAAACAAAATGGAGGGATAATGTAGACGATGGACCTAAAGGAAATTGGTAGGGAAGAAAAGGAGTATATAGATCTTGCTCAGGACAGGAACAGATGAAAGGCATGTGTTGATGCAGCCATG
The DNA here is from genome assembly GCF_977018435.1 of Lepisma saccharinum. Taxonomy (NCBI): domain Eukaryota; kingdom Metazoa; phylum Arthropoda; class Insecta; order Zygentoma; family Lepismatidae; genus Lepisma; species Lepisma saccharinum. The sequence goes on along the minus strand of NC_139236.1, from coordinate 9,531,489 downwards.
AACCTTCGGGTTTAAGAAGGCTAGAGAGTTAGTTAGTTATACATTAAATAAGCATAATATTTGAATTGTAAGTAGAGAATATAACAAATGTACAATGCATTGTGCGAAAAACTATGTCAACTTGCATTATAAGCAGAAAATTAAACCAGTTTGCCTTAGAAATACATTTTAAAAATAGCCCAAAATAGCATGCGTAATAGAAAATTAAGAAAACTTTCTGAGCATAAAAGTACTGACTAGTGCTGAATGAATCAATTACTGTAAAATATTATTCTCTGATTCAAGTAATTAACTGTAAACATCATCTTTTGTGTGTAAAATATAATTGTTAGTTGAACTGATAAGTACAAATATTAACTTTATACGCCTTGATACACTCTAAATAACATAACTTTGATATATAAATTAGTAACAATTTGTTAAAATTAAGTTAAACTGTAGAATTGTTTTCTTAAATAAATATAAATATAAAGTAAAAATAATAAACAAATAATTCCTTCTTTTCCTATTTAAAGGATGCCAACAGTGTAAATCAGTTGCTAGTGGCTAAATAACATAAAATTTGAAGGCAGTAACAATATTTTTTAAAAATACTGCTTTTTACCTAACTTTGTAAATTAAATACTAGTACATTTTGTCAAATTATAATAAAATATACCTATTTCTTTGGTATTTGTACTAAAGTGAAGAAAATATTACTAAAACTTGGCTAGTACAGTAAATCTAAGAGTTTTAGCTTTATTTGTCCGTAACTGGATATAATTGTACTTGTTAATCTCGCCAAACACAATCTTTACCTCAATTTTGGAAGCTAGCTGAACTTTAGCGTTTCGAATTACATATAGTGAAGACCTCTATAGTGGAAAAATACACCCAGTCTGTAAAAATTTAGAAATGTTGTCTCCTTGTCTGTCGAACCAGACCAAAAGTGTTCTCAAGTGTTTCAATATATTCTTAACATAACTAACTTTTCAAAAAAAAGAATACCCTTGTGCCCAGATAGCTTAGTTGGTATAGCGTTAGGCTTTTAACCTATCTGTCCAGGGTTCGAGTCCCTGTCTGGGCGATAACAATTTTTAAATTTTGTCATCGGATCTTTTGCAGAATGGATATAAAATATGTTTACAGTCTAACAGATTATTATTTATCTAAAATTTTGCAAATAAGCTTTTAAGTTTCTCAAATATCAGCATCTTTAGCTAACAGTACAGCATAACCAGTATTATTATGATAGAAATGTTCTGGTGGAAGAACCTACACCTACTGTAATATCTCTGTGGTATTAACTTACATGCAGCCCATAACTTTTGGGATTGTTTTTCCTCCGTTACATTCCTGGCCATTTACCCTTAGCGTCGCGATTAACCTCAGAAGCAAAAAAAAAAAAAAAAAAAAGCGAAATCTTATATTTGTTATTTTTATATCTCTGAAACCACCTATACTATAGAACTACATTTAATGAATTTTGCAGTCTTCCTGTTTGATCTGTTAAATAATCCAGTCAATAAAAATATACTTGCATAGAAAAATCTGTTTTTCAGATACTTTAATCTGGTAATCTGCTTTTGCGTACTTCCTCAGAAATATACACAATCATAGTTCTTTATAAATTTAGCACCTGATATAGAATAAGTCGAAGTCTAGTTAGAGTTGGCCTGTAAGTGCTTCTGGTACATGTAGTTACTTGAAAAAGCAAATATTGGGTGTATAACAGATAGCACTTTTGTGAAACAGTAAAAAATCAACCTCATTTCCTCGTAGCATTAGCTGTAAATGCTTCTTGCAGGTTAATAAGGCTCTGGCGTGTGGGCCTACATCACCTATAATCCTTTGTAAGGTTCGTGTTGTCCTATAAATTGTCGATATACATACTAAGTCTCTAGTTACAGCCTAAGCTTTTAGTTTCAATCAGAGGATTTCAGTGTTCAGATAGTGATTGTAGCCTCGTATAATAAACCAAATGGAAATAACCCAAGTGTTGATGCACCCAAAAAACCAGAAATACTTCAAAAATACCTTGAAAAAGGCTATAAGGCTAAATTATTCTTCTAGCATAGAAAAAAAAAAGTTTAGCAAGTGGACCTATGGTTCATATAGTCAGTCGTCTGTGAACTTCGTCTTGTCCTGTGAATTGTCAATATATTTATAAATGGTTATATTTAAAAAGAAAATAAACAATGTTGGTAAGCGTCCAGTTGTGGACCCCTCGGTAGAGGGGTTTCAGACCTCATAGACACACAATAATTTTTGTTACACTAAAAATTTGGCAAATAGTCGAAATGTTAAACATTTCGTGTACTTTATCCAGTAAATCTTAGCTAGAAATACAATAACAGCGTTACAGACATAAAAATTAAGCAAGCTTTGATATTCTAGTGGCACATAATAAATATAAAATATCCTTTAAAATACTCTGACAAAAAGTTGTGGGTTATCTGAGATCAGAATTTTCAAGCCCTCTCTCCTGCATAAATAGGCTCTAGAATTCACTAAGCCTCAAAATAATATTGGGTACATAAAATAAAAAGCAGATGGAGAGTGATGCTGATCGCATCATCTCCAAAATAGCAAAAACAAAAGTATATGAATGGAGCCCTACCTGATATATTTAGAAAACTTTTACCTAGTACAACAGTAACAAAATACTCAGCAAACTCTAAAATAAACAAACTTTCCTACGTAGCAGGCGTAACCTGACCTAAATAAATACATATAGAAATACAGATCCAAAAATAGCATAGTAAAAATCAGTAAACCCTAATAATAATAATAATAATAATAATAATAATATATATTCTGTGGCTTACATTTTAGCTAAAAGTACTTTTTCTTTAGCGTTTTCGAAAAAATTTAAATAAATAATAAACTCTAAGTTAAAAATTTGTAAATGTATATATAATACAAAACAAAATAAATAAAAATTAATACATACCCTGCAAAAAATCAGCAAAAAAGTTGAAAACATCTCTTTGTGCATCCAAAATATAATAACCAATCCTTCCTGACTGGATTAAATTGTGTTATTTGAGTAATATTAGGCTAAACTTGTGAAATAAACAAATAGAAGTTGAGAACACACACTTAGTGTGTCGAAAATGTAACTACAAGTCTTTCCTGAACAGACTGAATTGTGTTATTTTGGTAATAATAAGCCTAGACTTGTGAAATAAACAGATAGCAGTTGAGAACTAAAAGTCTTTCCTGAACAGATTGAATTGTATTATTTTGGTAATAATAAGCCTAAACTTGTGAAATAAACAGATAGAAGTTGAGATCACACACTTTGTGTGTCGAAAATATAACTAAAAGTCTTTCCTGAATAGTATAAATAGTGTTATTTTGGTAAAAATAAGCCTAAACTTGTGAAATAAACAGATAGAAGTTGAGATCACACACTCTGTGTGTCGAAAATGTAACTAAAAGTCTTTCCTGAATAGTGTAAATAGTGTTATTTAGGTTAAAAATAGGTATAAACTTGTGAAATAAACAGATAGAAGTTGAGAACACACACTCTGTGTGTCGAAAATGCGACTAAAAGTCTTTCCTGAACAGATTGAATTGTGTTATTTTGGTAATAATAAGCCTAAACTTGTGAAATAAACAGATAGAAGTTGAGAACACACACTTTGTGTGTCGAAAATGTAACTAAAAGTCTTTCCTGAACAGATTGAATTGTGTTATTTGAGTAAAAAAATAGGCATAAACTTGTAAATAATAAATTAAAAGTTGAAAAAATCTCTTTGTAAATACAAAATTTAATAAAAAATGTTGCCTGAATAGTACAAATAGTGTTATTTTGGTAAAAATTAACATAAAGTTGTAAAATGATAAGTTAAAAGTTGAAAAAATGTCTTTGTGAGTCCAAAATTTAATAAAAAATGTTGCCTGAATAGTACAAATAGTGTTATTTTGGTAAAAAATTAACATAAAGTTGTAAAATAATAAGTTAAACGTAGAAAAAAATGTCTTTGTGAGTCCAAAATTTAATAAAAATGTTGCTTGAATAGTACAAATAGTGTTATTTTGGTAAAAAATTAACTTAAAGTTGTAAAATAATAAGTTAAAAGTTGAAAAAAAATGTCTTTGTGAGTGCAAAATTTAATAAAAAATGTTGCCTGAATAGTACAAATAGTGTTATTTTGGTAAAAAAATTAACATAAAGTTGTAAAATAATAAGTTAAAAAGTTGTAAAAATGTTTTTTGTGAGTGCAAAATTTAATAAAAAATGTTGCTTGAATAGTACAAATAGTGTTATTTTGGTAAAAAATTAACATAAAGTTGTAAAATAATAAGTTAAAAGTTGAAAAAATATCTTTGCGAGTCCAAAATTTAATAAAAAATGTTGCCTGAATAGTACAAATAGTGTTATTTTGGTAAAAAAAATTAACATAAAATTGTAAAATAATAAGTTAAAAAGTTGTAAAAATATCTTTGCGAGTCCAGAATTTAATAAAAAATGTTGCCTGAATAGTATAAATAGTGTTATTTTGGTAAAAATACATAAAAACTTGTAAAAGATTTGACATAAAGTCAAAGTTTGGTAAAAAATAAACTCAAAATTAAGTTAAATAGCACACAGTAACATACATTTACTACCTAAATCAATAATCAAAGGGTCCTAGGTTCGTTACCCCGTGATAAAAGCAAATGGTGAAAACTGTAGGCCCCTTCCCTAATAGGTCTCCCTTCTTCATAGTACAGATAAAAAAACCCTGCGCTAGAGCGTCCTGTGCCTTGAAGGCAAACCTGAGCGGAATATTAATTGGCGGCGGAAACCGCATAGCTTCAGAGATTTGACCCTTGCTGCGCATTCTAGACATCCTTTGTTGTCTGGCTCAATCCCTCCCCTGCCCTACAGTATTGCATAGCTTTCCCCTGTTATTGCGTACTGGTTAACCTTGGAAAAACCGGTTCTGAAAACCTACCGACGCGATCTCTGATTGGTCAATCAGGTTCGTTCTTTGTTCTGACGTTCTGACGTCATTTGACCTTGAGCGCGCTTCCCCAAAATTCCTTTCTTCTCTACCTGCGCGGAGTTCCCCTTGTCTGTCTGGCATCAGAGCGGAGTCGAGATTCGGAGACAGTATTCTGTCTAGCGTCTGAGATCATCGTGTTTCATACCATAATAACATACATTATTACATAGTACTAATTAATAATATTACATATCGTGGGTTCGAGCACCGGGACCGTCCCCAATCGTAATTGGACCTGTACCTACAGCCATTACCACCGTTCATAGCAGTTCATAAACCATAAACTCTTATTTTCAATATTATAAACATTAATTATTATAGTTTCATACATTACATACTTTGCAGTAATGAATATAAAACCATATGCATAGCATTTAGTACCTCTAATTACCTTTTATATACATATTTTTCATAAAATAAATAAATATATATTCATAAAAAGTTATAAACATGCAAATACATAAATGTAAAGTATTCTAAGTACTTGCAAATGAATTCTAAGTACATGCGAATTAATTAAAACCCGTGCAAATTAGTTATAAATACGTGCAAATGAATTGCGAATATTAAATAGCGACAGACGTTATCGTATTCAACCTCTACTAGTATAGATACATATTATTTAGGAAAACAGCTTTTCTAAATAACGTTTTTATGTTTCACGCCTTGGTTTCTAGTCTATCAAACAGTGTGCGAAGTAACGTGGGGGATGCCGGGGATTTCTCCCCCACAAAAATATTTATAGCCAGCAGAGGAAAAAAATTAATCCCTTCCAGGGATGTTTTTATCCCCGCCAAAGAAAATGGAATTGAAAGCATATAGTATACCATTTCTTAACAATGGAACTAACACCACTAAAGAATCATTCGGAAAAACAGTTAATTAACCTTTAAAACAATTACATCCTACTTCGCGTCTAAAGTTTTACTTTCAAATAGCTCATTGTATATTTGTTTATTGTCGTCGGGTGCAGAGGCTTTCGTAGTTTATTTGACAATGGACAGAGCAACGGCGTTACTTTATCCACTGTCAAATAAACTACAAAAGCCTACCGACATGGCAAGAACAGCTCATTTCGTCAGTTTTACTCGTTCACATCTGTGATTGAAATCACAACAGACATTTGGTCAAGTTTTCTCGGTGTTACAAGTTCAATACCTCTTTTTGTTTATCGGATTGGAAATACACTGCTTTCTAAATTACGTCAAGGCTAAATGTTATCATAAGATTTAATATCCTAGGTATTTAGAACTGGAAGGTAATAGTAGAGTTTAGTAGCTGGTAACATATACAAATTTGCATACCTAAAAGAAACCTACTCCCCCCAGAAATGAAATCACAAATATGTCACTGAGTGGGAATTCCAAACCCCCCCAAAAAGCAAAAAAGCTTAATTCGCACACTGCTATCAAACCTCGAAAAACCACAGTTGCTGCAAATTAACTTTGCAATTACAATGAACAAAACATAATACGTACTTATCTATGAATACTCTAGTACATAATCGCTTAGTATATATGAACAAGTCACATATTAAATTAATTCTAGTTTTTCAAATATCGGTTCCACATTCAATGGGTGTTCTTTGTGAGTGACCCTTCATTTATTTCATCATATGATCAATTCGCAGAAAAGCGAAGTAAAATAAATAATATCAATCAATCAAATATCATAGATTATAATTTACTAAATTCTAGGTCTCGATTTCTTAGAAGTTTCGTCCCATTCTCAACCTCGTCTTACAAAATCTCAAAGAGCCTCTAAACCATTCTCATCTCGATTTTTAAAATGCTTACTCAGTCTCTTTAACATCCTAACTGAGATCTTTAAAAAAAAACTGTAGCTAAATGGACTAAATCAAATCAATACGTATGGCTGCGAATTAAATTACAGTATCCTATCAGAAACCTTGCCAATTATATGTATCCATATAGATTTCAAGGAATTAACAGTTCACTTGCAAAGGAAGTGCAGGAACGTGCAGAATATGAAACTCCATTTATCTGAGCAGCCGTTTTATCAGCGGGGTTCTTCTGGCAATGCACAGACCTTCTTACAAAGGCATTTTATTTGGGATCTCAGCCCTGCTCGGTTCACTTGGCAAGTCTGCACCAATTTTCGTGGAAATTCCCAGGGGGCGTGATTTATAGTGCTCCGAGAATATTACTGTGGTTGCTTCTAATTCCGAAACTCAGAAAATATGATGAAGTATCCAGAACTTTCATTCCACGTGCTGAACCTTCTTTACGAAACATAGTAACTTGTCAAAAGTATCGTCTGAAGCATATTTTTCTTTCTATCAATTTACTTTCTGTTTTAAATGTAGTGAGCTCTGAACATTCAGAACATTTTTCAGACTGCGTGCATCCATTCTGTCTGAAAAGTAGTTGACAAGATTCGCAGAACTATCAGTAACATTTTCTTTCAGTCAGATTCTATAATACTTTAACCACCAAGTGTTAATATCTAACACAAACGTACTAGTTTTATAATATAGATAATATTCAAAATATGAGTGATTCAGAGACCCTAAATTCGTGATATTTTTATCTGAGAACAGACAATTATATATAATTTTCATCTGGTCCCCAAATTGTAAAATGTTACATTACCTCCAATCAAGTGTTAACATATTTCTCAGAGTATGTTTTTCGATCGTTCATCAGAACACCGATAAATAACATCAAATAGTGACTTATTTTTATTGATCCTTTTTTATTTATTTATTTTTAAACTCTCTTTTCATTGTTTACGATTTCAGCGTAAAAAGGCCATTTTCTTATCAAATAAAATAGTAAATATAAAATAAGATCTGAGTCAGTCGTTCATTGTACTTTTCCTGTAAACAATTTGTCACTCAAACGTTTCCTAATGCCATTATTCATACAAAATCCGAAACGTGTCAATTGACACACATATGTTGACTCCAATAACACATTAACGCCTATAAATTTCAAATCAGTGACGGGCGGGCGCCCCCACAGCCAGACACTTCACCCTCAGCTTCCGCCCCCCCCCCCAACTGACGTTAATGAAATATCGAATAATAAGAGAGTTAATTTCTACGAGTATGGCGATTTTCATCTTTTCTAAGTTGTGTATTCTGCATTAATTCACTTCCTCTGCTTATAATACCAACTTGACTAACAAGAAATATTTTGTTTTACTATATTCAAGATTGCAGCGCCGTCTTGGGCATCCTCATTCATTTATGTTCTGTAATCGTCACGATTAACCTAAGTTTTAACCAGTTTTAAGAACTAGAAAAAAGCGTTAAATTATGGACATTTAGATACTTACAACACATCCTTTCGTACGGGCACATTATTCTAATAGTGGATCGTCAATGGCAATACTAATTAGCGAAAGACATTGAAAGGTGGTTCAAGAAAACCGATACCACATGTCAGTTGTGATGGATGCATCTTACTATTCAGATGCTTGCTTTTCGAGATGATGAGTCTGAGGCAAAACTTAATAGGGAATTTCTTGAAACTCTGGAAGTTACAATAATTTCAAAATGATGCGATATTTTTCGGAATTGTATTAAACTTGAACCTTAAAATGCAAATATACTCACAATACGGTTCAAAAACAAATTAATATGCGTAATGTCCTCACTTATTCTCAGCAAAATAAGCCAGAAAGTGGAATAGACGAAGTATTCTCATGACAGATAAAATAAAAGACATTGTGAGGAAGGAACAGGTGTCTGATATTTTTCTCGCGGACAGGTAAAACAACGCTTTTTAGTATTTGCCGATCTTCAATCATTAGGTCCTGGTTTGCCCTTTCTTGTATGAAAATCAGATAACTTCTACAAATATCTGTAAGCTTTTCCAGATTTTTATTCCTTTGATATAATTGCCCTGAAAGGTGAAATGCGGATTTTGCCCAAAACTCTTAAGCGTTACGAAGATGGAACGAAAGTAGTCCACTTAATGGATTTCTCGATATCCTAGGAAAGTGTAAATTGTCATTTCACGAGGTTCACACTTTAGTTGTGACAATCCCAGTTTCTAATACAGCGTGTGAAAAAATCTTTTCGTGTTTGAAACTTTTGAAAATCATTCTGCTCGAAACAGGATGCTGGATGCCAGTTGTCTCATTTGGTTGTCCTTGTTAATGAGAAGAAGGAATGTCAAGTCTTGGACGTACCGAAGGTTTGACCATCTTTCTCCAAGCACATATAACATAATTTTTTACTTTTATTATTTATATCATTATGTTATATCTTCAATATTTGCATCACTATTTTCGTCTCAAGAAAGACGATGAATTACGAAATTATAAATGGGAATACTATTTTAGATAATTTTCTACCTGTCCCCAAACACTGAAATAGGCAACTAGAAACAACGCAACTTACGGCAGTTCTCCCACATATTCCATTATTAGAACGAATCATATGGTCATATGAAGATTAACTTGTAATAAAGAATACAATTTAGGCAGTAAACATCTGCAAAAAGAACACAAAATACCATACATGAATTTATACATATACAGGGTGTTTCTAAAGGTCGTTTACAACGCTTGGGAGGTGATTCCTCACACGAAAACAAGCAAAAAGTCTAAGTTCCATTTTTACGACTGAGGCTTCGTTTCCGAGATAGGAGCCTCGCAAAAGGTGACAAAGTGATCGTCACACCTAACTGGGACGAATACTATCACAGATAGAGAGGCGGTTCCAAGGGAATCATAAAGGAATCGTATGTGCTCAGTCCGGAAGTCACTATGAAAAGTTCACTGCACGCATGCGCAATGGAGTCCTCAAAGGAATTGGGGATTTCCAGCAAGAACAATACATGGAAAGGGTATGTAACGCAGCAAGAAGGACCGTGACAATGAGAAATGCGTTAAAGACAACACATCCCGACCTCAAACATCAAAACATGAGCACCGAACACAAAATCCGAAAAGTTGAGCACGGTTGCATACCCCAGTTACACGCGAGGAATGAACGAATCATGTCATGTGGCATACGAGAGAGACATTACTCCACCAGGAGGAGGGAAAGAAAAACACATTATCAGGTGATTGCGACAACGTGTATTTTTACACGCGACAACTACGTAATATCCCCCCCCCCCCCCCGACACACACACACAACAAACAACAAATGCTACAATGTCTTATGCACAGACAGTGCGTGTCACTGTACACCAACTGAAGATGTCATTTTTACCACACAAAGGGGGTGGGGAGCAATACCAAAAGTGTTCGCACGCGATCATTGTGACGTAAAAGAGACCAGTTTTGGAAGCGCTGCACAGGCAAGTCTGGCTCTCGTAGTCTACGTTTGACCTTCATGACTGCTGTTCCCGCGAGAGGAGCTCGAAGGGTTGGTTCTCTCCGGCAGTCGTTCCAGTCGTGTTGCAGGTGCTGGGATATGATCAGCAGTTCGCTCTAGGTTGTCATACGCATTGAAGAGTACTAGTATGTTGTATTGAAAGAAGTTGACGTGGTGGAGTGGACAAGTCAAGTATCGCAACAATTGGTCTGTGGTGTTCGTACGGTGATACGGCCAATTTGTGCAGTGTGCCAGTGTTAAACAAAAACAATACTTTGCAGTTCCAGCTCCCTATTACACAGATGGCTGCGTATACGACCCAGCAGCTAGCAGACATGCATCTCATGTATGGGGAGGCACGTGGTAATAGCCGCGAGGCAAGGCGTCTTTATGGAGAAC
>NC_139236.1:9311262-9520721 GCF_977018435.1 Lepisma saccharinum | reverse complement strand
ATGTCATTTTTACCACACAAAGGGGGTGGGGAGCAATACCAAAAGTGTTCGCACGCGATCATTGTGACGTAAAAGAGACCAGTTTTGGAAGCGCTGCACAGGCAAGTCTGGCTCTCGTAGTCTACGTTTGACCTTCATGACTGCTGTTCCCGCGAGAGGAGCTCGAAGGGTTGGTTCTCTCCGGCAGTCGTTCCAGTCGTGTTGCAGGTGCTGGGATATGATCAGCAGTTCGCTCTAGGTTGTCATACGCATTGAAGAGTACTAGTATGTTGTATTGAAAGAAGTTGACGTGGTGGAGTGGACAAGTCAAGTATCGCAACAATTGGTCTGTGGTGTTCGTACGGTGATACGGCCAATTTGTGCAGTGTGCCAGTGTTAAACAAAAACAATACTTTGCAGTTCCAGCTCCCTATTACACAGATGGCTGCGTATACGACCCAGCAGCTAGCAGACATGCATCTCATGTATGGGGAGGCACGTGGTAATAGCCGCGAGGCAAGGCGTCTTTATGGAGAACGCTTTCCACATAGACCTTTACCGTCTCACACCTTCTTTCAGGTAGTGGACAATCGACTGCGTGAAACAGGGTCAGTGTTACCACCGCGGCAAGAAGTTGGAAGACCCCGAAGTGTACGCACACATCAGTTTGCAGAAGATGTGTTAACAGCGGTCGCAGAACATCCTGGAACTAGTACGCGCGTGCTCGCTCGGGCACGAAACACGTCTCATGTGAATGTTTGGCGAGTGTTGTCAGAGGAAGGAATGCACCCTTTTCAACTGCAGAAAGTACAAGAACTGTTACCTCGTGACTTTCGCCCTCGTATGGAGTTTTGCCAATGGTTGTTGCATCATCTGGACACAAACCCTCACTTCGGGGCAAACGTATTGTGGACAGATGAAGCCATTTTCACCAGGATTGATGTCTTCAATAGTAGAAACAGTCATGTATGGGACTTTGACAACCCACATGCACTTTTTGTGGCCCATCACCAGCACAGGTTTTCAGTGAATGTGTTGTGCGGGATAGTACATGATCATTTAATTGGACCATACATTCTCCCTGTTCGCCTGAATGGTCGCACGTATCATGCATTTCTTAGTGACGTTCTGCCTGAACTGTTGGAGACCGTACCTTTGGCACTGCGGCAAGAAATGTGGTACCAACACGATGGTGCACCAGCTCATATCGATTGTAATGTACGACATTTCCTGCATGACGTGTTTCGCAATAGGTTCATTGGTAGGGATGAGCCTGTGCCTTGGCCACCGAGGTCGCCAGATCTCAACCCTCTCGATTTTTTCTTCTGGGGAGAAATGAAAACCCTCGTATACGACACACCTGTCACATCAGCTGAGGACCTCGTTGTCGCATCAACGTCGCCGCCGCGACGGTAGCAGATACATCTGGCTTGTTTGCTCGTACTCGACAATCCTTGAAATGTCGCTGTCATCTCTGCGTAGAAGTGAATGGCAGACATTTTGAAAACCGTCTGTGATTATTGCCCTCGGCAAATCTCAGTGAGAACACTCTTGGTATTGCTCCCCACCCCCTTTGTGTGGTGAAAGTGACATCTTCAGTTGGTGTACAGTGACACGGACTGTCTGTGCGTAAGATATTGTAGCATTTGTTGTTTGTTGTGTGTGTGTGGGGGGGGATATTACGTAGTTGTCGCGTGTAAAAATACACGTTGTCGCAATCACCTGATAATGTGTTTTTCTTTCCCTCCTCCTGGTGGAGTAATGTCTCTCTCGTATGCCACATGACATGATTCGTTCATTCCTCGCGTGTAACTGGGGTATGCAACCGTGCTCAACTTTTCGGATTTTATGTTCGGTGCTCATGTTTTGATGTTTGAGGTCGGGATGTGTTGTCTTTAACGCATTTCTCATTGTCACGGTCCTTCTTGCTGCGTTACATACCCTTTCCATGTATTGTTCTTGCTGGAAATCCCCAATTCCTTTGAGGACTCCATTGCGCATGCGTGCAGTGAACTTTTCATAGTGACTTCCGGACTGAGCACATACGATTCCTTTATGATTCCCTTGGAACCGCCTCTCTATCTGTTATAGTATTCGTCCAAGTCAGGTGTGACGTTCACTTTGTCACCTTTTGCGAGGCTCCTATCTCGGAAACGAAGCCTCAGTCGTAAAAATGGAACTTAGACTTTTTGCTTGTTTTCGTGTGAGGAATCACCTCCCAAGCGTTGTAAACGACCTTTAGAAACACCCTGTATATGTATATTTAAATATATACATACACACACTTACCCCCCCACATATATTTTTCAGGCTTTTTGAATGTGACTGCTCCCCTCAATATGTGACTGCTCCCCCTCCCCCCCCCCCAAATCACTATTCCCTGGCGCCGTCACTGCTGCAAATGCACCTTTTGTGTGTCAAAATAAACACAGAAATCCATAAAAGTGTCGGCTCCCGTGGGTGAGTGGTTAACACATCGCTCTACAACGCCAAGGGTCCCGGGTTCGAATCCTGGCCTGAGCATGGATGTTTGTGAGTGTTCATACATCAATTTCATCATATAATCACTCATTCCCATCTTCGCTAATTAGCCAAAGTGGCACAAAAAGCTATGTAAAATAAAGCAAATCAATCAATCAATCAATAAAAGGATACTTTTATCACATTCTGTTCTGTGTGATGCACTAAAATTCATCAAGTGGGAACATCAAACACGATCTTCCCAAGGACAACAAAAGATACGAGAAGCATAACAAAATGACACATTTAAGTGTGTCAATTAATGCATTAAAAGTGTATCACCTGGCATTTCCAGTTCTGTACTTCCAGCCAGATGAAGACTTTAGCGAAGTGGGGAAAGAACCAAATTACTTCCATTCAACAAAGTATTAGCCCATGAAATTCCGCATCTAGATTCATTATAATATGCTTTCGATGTGAAATATTTGATCATGTAAAGCGACTATAACAATTTCTGTAAGTATACAAGTGGAGAATGTGAAACATCTTAAAGGACATCATAATGTGCACGTCCACAATCTACCAGGTTGTCAAGTATGGCAATTATATAGACTTAACCCAAAATTCAATAGTCAATTTCTTGTGTTTCGAACGTCTGAGTGTCCCGTAAGGTCTCATGTAGCATATCCTGTTGTCACATACATTTTTCTTCATTATTCAGATACTTGAAACGCTAAAAAAAAACACAAATACAAAAATACAAAAACACTCCTCTTTTCTATTTATCGACAGCATATTTTATCTTTCGGTGAAAAAACGTGAAACAAGAAATTTAGCACAATTAAATACCAGCGATAGGAACAAAAAAAAGTGTTACACATCAGTTTTTCCTTGTCTCGAAACTTCCATTGTCTCAAACGTTGTGAAAGAAATGTCTAACTACCTGTACAAATCAAATTGTCCGAACCATTCTGGATGTTTATGGTACATGCATTAAGGAGGAAAGTGATATTAGCTGACAATCCTACATACGTAACGATACATTATATTCCGCTTGTGATGCTTAGCCATAATGAATTCATTCTTACCACTGCTCCACTCTCTTATATATTATCTCCATCATTAACGAATGTTAAACAATGTATGTAAAACAACTCCAGTTGAATTGAACATGTTGTAACTATAAAAAGTAATGGCTAAGCCCAAATCATTTAAGAGTTATCTCTTTATGCACAAAAATGTGCTTCACACCATAATAACAGTTGTTTCTTTTTCACGAATATAGGAGGAAAATATAATAGTGCAAGAAGTAGTCGGTGAATGACACAAACTAAGGGCTGTTAAAATTTAAGCGAGAATTTATTTTTTCCTACATATCTGTGAACTATATTTTAATTTAATTTGATTTATTGAATGTTTATTTTGTCGAAACACATACCATGCAAAAAATACCCTCTAAATATAGGCTCATCTTCTCCCAAAAGTTGGTGCCATGCAGCTACGCTGTTCCAAAGTTTATTTGGTAAAGGTAGATAATAACGTCAATGCTGATGTGCAGAGGTGGGTGTTTGTGCCAGTAAAAGTGACAACGTGGGATTATTTACGCCTCTAGCAGCCAATCATATAAAGCAGTCTTTTGAGTGGCTATCTTTTTTGCTACATATTTGTAGGAATCCTGTGATTTATCGGACGAATACCTCACATTCACTGAAAGTTGTGGTTCCATAAATCTAACATTTGCACAAATCACATAACTTGAAGAGCAAATCCCTACTTAATACAACTAACGGTTTTATAAACAAGGAATTCACACTGGCGAAAAAAAATACTCCACCGTAATAAAATTAAATTAGGCACGTTGAATATTCAACTTCAAGCATCAATTCAAAAAATCATGACATTTTTACCACATTGAATAAGCACACCTCTAACTGAATATAAAATACCAATTATATCGACTGTACTACTACAATTCATTTTATTATTCACTCTCAGTCAGATTTTCGAGATTTCTCATTAAGTACTTCACCCACCTCATATTAATGTCCAGTACTGCGAAGTGTGTAAGGGGACAAGCGTGACTATAGTTGAGGGTACTTGTAAGGATACTTTTGATTAGATAGTGTATATAAAATTATTAAACTCATTGCAAATCATGTGAGCATTACGAAACATTTACATATATGATATCAGATATCTGTTTCTAAAATGTCCATTAAATGTTTAATAATTGGTGCCCATAATGATTTTTTACCCTTATTAAATAGAGTAATATCTCGCTAGATTCGAACGGCGTAGTTCATGAATATTTAATTACTCTCTGTGGTTTTGGTGCTCTATTTTTCATACATTAGAGCTACTGATAATTTGGTAATATGTCGCAATTTATATATATATACACACACACACACACACACACACACACACACACAGACATACATATAAACTTTACTTTGGTACGAGTCAGAAACGTTCCATATGTTAGTTCATGCTTCTGTAGACCGAACAAAAGTAAACACTCATTTGTAGTACCTTGCTTCACCTGGAACAGATTAACTATATGCATAATGTCATCTACTTAACTAAACTTGTCCGCCATAAAAGGAATTTCATTTGCCCTGAAAGGTTCATAAGTTCATAGTATCTCATCACAGTGACTACATATTTACACCTCATTGTCCGCGTCTACTTGATGTAATTTTATGCTGAAAAGGTGATCAAATCTAGTATCAGGTTCCTTAAGTTTGATTCACTAATATGCCACCTTCTCTTTGGTAAATTTTCACAGTTTGAAACAAGTGTTCTCTAGTAACCAGAGAACACTTGATCGAATCACGTCGGCAGGAAAATTACAATTCCTATTTCCCAGTTTAGTGTTTGCCACTGATTGATTGACTAGTAATTCTCCAGTGGTACACAATCGACCAAAGACAGAGATGAATTCCCAGAAATACTAAAGCAGAGATATGATTCTAAGTATAGATCATATTTTAATTACTTTACCCATCAGGCGTCCAAGAGCATGGTTCTTAATAAAATCCAAATCTCCAACGTTAATCACTGACCTTTTATTTTAGTGGCATTAAGTTGTCTCAAAGCATAGACTCTTCACTCAAAACTTTTCAGGTTCGCCATTAAGATTTTAGAATCCCATAAAAAGTTATCTTACCCTCAACCTTTGATTTCAAAAATCAGTCTGCTTCTCATTTAAGTTCAAGCGTGACTCAGTTGATGTGAAACCGGTTTGAGAATAGACAGAATTATTCAACACAAGCAAGGCTTTAGCTATTCTCTCAGAACAATTTTCAATTATTATATCATAGGACACTCATTCGCCTATTCAGTTCCTCCTCATCCGATATCATAAATATCGATTTAAAATTTGCTTTCTTGAAATAATCTTCTAAATATTTAAGCAAAATCGTTCCTTCATCAAAAGACCTCTGGCTTAATTAGACAGCTACAACACTATTAGCATGAAAATAACATTAACACATCACACTTTATCTTCAAGGCATGTTATTAAGTTAATTTAGCCATCATATTGCAATTCAGGAAAAAGGTATGACCAACATTTCTATTCAACACCATGAACTGTTGTCACGTATTAATTATCTTATGCATTTTAATAATATATACCACCACAGATACTTGTCCACTTTACGATAAGATCATCCCATAAAAAGAACTCGACAAAAATTATTACATCACTAGGTGTATCTTCTCCCAAGACTTGTTGCTTAAAAGTTGAAATGTTCCGTCCACACTACCATCAAGTCGTCAAGTACCCCTTGCACGTATTGCAAGTAATGCATTCAAATGAGGCATTCTTCACCTTAGAATTGCAATGCATAGTATTTCCTCCAAGTCCACATACTACGAGATGTAGTCAAATCCAATACTATAAACGATAACCACCATTTAACCTGTCATATTGTTAATACAATTCAGATACCAATCAACTATCATATTCTGGCCAACCTTTAAATGCAAGGACCACGTTCTTCATAATTAACCTAGATCTCCCTGATGGCGTAATGGTAGCATCGTCGCCTTGTAATCAAGGGTTCCCGGGTTCGATACCCGGTGGAAGTACACAGTGGTTCGGATCCCACTTTAAACTGTAGGTCCGTTCCCGTTTAGCCTTACTGTGCATATAGTGGACTTAAAACACCAACTCAATCAATCATAATTAACCAAAGATTTATTTCAGTTTCTCATGTCTTCTGGAATTCAAGGTTCACACATTCTTAACAATCACACTCTATTATCGAATGGGTAAAAATATAATGAAAGAAGGGCACAAATATGCAGCAAAGCTAAAACTTTAAACTCAGTCGAAGCATAATTCTGAATTTGGATAGTTATTACGCACTCAAACTATCCAACTCCTTGTTTGTTCCTAATAGTGCATTAGTAATATTGCCATCTTCCCTGATAGTTATTTGCTCTGATTCCGACAAAGGAGACATTCTGATTGACCTGTTTCTATTTGCATATATACAGGGTGTTCCTTAATAATGTGGCATTTTTTATTTATAATTTACAGGAGAGTGATCACTCGCCCATCTTTAAGGTGTATTTCAAAGTGTGAGTTAATGTTGCTTTCCTTCATGATGTCGGCGTGAACACTAACAGGAATTTCATAAGTTGGGGAAGCAGCTACTTCCAACACCAGTGGAAGCAGCACAACAACTATTTCGATAACATTTCCGGAATCGTATGGCACAGTTCCGGAATGTAATCCTTAGTTCTTTCAGTAACATCCGTGAAACAGGGAGCGCCAACAAGAAACTATTCCAGGACGACACCAAACATCTTATAATGCAGACAACATTGAAGTTGTGTTGATGAATGCTATTGAACAAAGTGTTTAGAAGTTTACCCGTTGACTGGATCCACAGTTAACCGTTACTCGTATCACAGGATTTTGTGCGTAAGACATTGTAGCATTTGTTGTTTGTTTTGTGTGTGTGGGGGGGGGGTATATTACGTAGTTGTCGCGTGTAAAAATACACGTTGTCGCAATCATCTGATAATGTGTTTCTCTATCCCTCCTCCTGGTGGAGTAATGTGTCTCTCGTATGCCACATGACATGATCCGCTTATTCCTCGCGTGTAACTGGGGTATGCAACCGTGCTCAACTTTTCGGATTTTGTGTTCCGTGCTCATGTTTTGATGTTTGAGGTCGGGATGTGTTGTCTTTAACGCATTTCTCATTGTCACGGTCCCTCTTGCTGCGTTACATACCCTTTCCATGCATTGTTCTTGCTGGAAATCCCCAATTCCTTTGAGGACTCCATTGCGCATGCGTGCAGTGAACTTTTCATAGTGACTTCCGGACTGAGCACATACGATTCCTTTATGATTCCCTTGGAACCGACTCTCTATCTGTGATAGTATTCGTCCCAGTTAGGTGTGACGTTCACTTTGTCACCTTTTGCGAGGCTCCTATCTCGGAAACGAAGCTTCAGTCGCAAAAATCGAACTCACACTTTTCGCTTGTTTTCGTGTGAGGAATCACCTCCCAAGCGTTGTAAACGACCTTTAGAAACACCCTGTATATACAGGGTGTCCGGGCTAGAGGTATACAAACATATATGCTTAAAAAGAAAGAACTATACTTTTTATGTTGTTGGGTAAATGCTCAATCGATAGAAAATCTCCCCGGTATTTGATCGTTACCATTTCAAGTTCAGCACCGAGTCGTATAGATCGCGCATGCGCACAAATGTTCAATGTGACGCGCTCTGGAAAGTCTAGCAGCGTACACCTGACAGTCAACATGTGGACGCCACAACGAAAGGTTCAATGTGTGCGATGGTTAGCACAGTTCAAATCAGTAACACGTGCTCAGAGGCGTGCAAGAACAGAATGGAACGTGGACCCTCCCACTTTTCTTGGGCGTTGGATCGGAAGAGAAGGTTGGTTCCACTGCCTGGCTCCCCTCGATCTCCAGATCTGACGCCGCTGGACTTCTTTGCATGGGGGTTTATAAAGGACGCTGTGTACAGGACGAAAGTTCCAGATCCAGTCCATATGTTGACTGGATGAAATTAAATTGAAACACACAGGTTGGAACGCGCACTGGCGATTGTTTATCACCCGAATCACTGTTGACTATATAGCTGTCGGGAAGTGCATCGAGAAGTTTGCTGTTGCGAATGTACAATGTCGTTTTATACAGAACGTTTTATAATGCAAGTTTAAAAGAGAGGTTTCAAAGAATAATCGGACAAGAACAAGAAAGAAAAGTTGTGGTTAGAGTTGCGTGAGATCTTGGTTGAAAAGTGGAATGAACTATCGCGTGCAGAAAACAAGGTCAAAGGGAAAGACATATTTGGAAAATGTTAGAATATTTTTAGTTTAATACGCAATATAAGAAATGCGCTACAGTAGCTATCAGTTAATATTTACACAAACTTATACTCTCTTGTAATATGTTTGGCAACAATAAATACTCTCCTCACAAAAAGTTTGGAATATTGTTACGTATGTTAGACAATAGGTAATAGACACGGCCTTGGAATCAACAACTCATGTTATCTGTCTCGTGGACGTTTTCGTCTTCTCGCCGACATATGCCACAATCCCTATCACATATTGCCTAATATAATAATATTCCAAACTTGTTTTGTCTAATATAACAATATTCCAAACTATTTGTGAGGAGTGTACATTTAAAACTTTCATATTTATTTAGATCTCAAGCCAGCCAGAAGTGTCACGCGACCATCTGAAACTTTGTGGGGGAAATTTATAAATAATGGCACAGTACAGAAAGTTGATATTTTTGTTTATTTTTCTTTACACAGAGTTTGAAAAACTATTCTCAGCAGTGACAAAAATGACACTGACACTCTTTCACTTGAGGTTTCCGATTTTTTTTCAGCTATGATTTTATTGCGATATTCTAACTCGCAATTAGTCATAAAACGCTGGTACTTAAAGGAAGCACTTCCTCCGCAACTACTTCTGTTTCAAAAGAAAAGGAAAGGAACACAGACGTTTAGTAAAAGAACGTGATGTCCACCAAATCACGCAATTATTTTATAGCTGGTGCGCGCTTCACAGTCCCGTAGCTAGATGTTTTGGCGCCCCCGGACGACCAAGCGCCGACATTTTATGTCCGTCTTTCCATATTTTCTTTTTATGCCATGTTTTGTGATATTTACATCCTACAATTTTTGAATTGATGAAACAAAGGAAAACTCATTAAAAAATAAAATATTTAAAGCTTGGTAGTTAGCATTGCAAATTTTGAAAAAGGTTTAGCACATTTAAAAATATTTCAGTTATGTCTTTGTGTCTGAAGAGCGTTTTTAAAAACGTCCTATTACTACTACTTTCTAAAAGAGGAAATTCCAACAGTATATTACCAGAATATAAAACCTATAAATAAAAGAAGAAAAAGATATAGAAAAAATTGAAATAAATATTACAGTGTGCAGTGTTCTTAATAGAAACATTTGTAATTTAAAATTATTCAACTATGCTTGAGAAAAATAACATCCTTGTAAGGTATGTAGCACACATTATTCTGACTGAAACAAACTTAACTTTTCATTTTTAAAATGAAGAAGAATCGTCAATTATCATATCAAAATTGATAATCTTTTGTAATTTTTTTTTCGAATCATAATATTGAGAGATTGTTTAATCTCTCCCGACCCATTGACGAAAAGAAACTTTGAATGGCGCCCCTTGTGCATAGCCCCTAGGCTTCCTTCGGACCCCCTTTTTTTACCCCTCGCTATGGGCCTGGCGCTTGACAAAAGAACCAGCAACTTTTTTTTCTCCGTGATTAACAAATCAATCAACTTGTTAATCGCTAGTTGCCGGATAGGCCTACGAAACACCCTCGTAATATATTCTTTACGTGATGTGGAGTGACTCATGCGTGTGTAATTGACCCTTACTTTTCTGGGAATTAACATAGAGCAGCAATCAAAATTACTTCTAAGTGCTACAACCACCTTCTTCATTCCTGAGCTGAAAAATACATGTTTTTGCACAAATGTGGATGCAATGAGATGAGCATCATTCTTTATGCACTTTTTGACACCAAGTGTAGTGCAGGTGTATCCCAGTGTCAGGCTGGTGCAAGTAAATGACTTTTAACGAAGTAGACAAATAGCGGTGTTCAAGTTCAGATTCAACAAATCCTTGTCTGCTGGTTTAAACGTTCATTGGATTAGTTAGGTACGCAGAACGTGGTCTTACACCACACACTACACCGCTCCAGGACGTATTGCAAACGGTGCAGGCACCAAATACGCTTGACACCAAATCAACGAAGTAGACGAGTCGGTGTTGCACCATGCAACTAGACGCGCTAGTTTACAGAGAGTCAAAAAGTGCAATGAACTAGACGGGGCTAATGGAAAACCTTCGACAACAAATTCCCAGGCTCCCCATTGCCAGATTAGATTACATACAATGCCGTCCAGATCACCGGATCTATAAAAAGCTTCTCCTAAGCACATTTGGGAGACAAGTTATTTTTTTCCCTGAACTAAATTGCCCAATAGATTTCGAAACAACAATGGTCTAATCCAACAACCAACCAATCAGAATACAAAGCCAATTGCACGTGATACTTCGATCGTTCGGACGAGATAAAAGTTTCGTGTTGAAATGATTGAATGTTTTGCTGAACAACATGGTGATCTACAGATACACTTTCATATAATATATTGATTGGATTTGGTGTTTTAAGTCCACTTTTTGCACAGTAAGGCTAATCGGGACTGGACATACAGTTTTAAGTGGGATCCGAACCACTATGTGCTTCCACCGGGAATCGAACCTGAGAACCCTTGATTACAAGGGAACGACACTACCACTACGCCATCGGGGAGGCCAGATATGCTTGTGATATTTACATACATACATTATATATATATATATATATATATATATATATATATATATATATGTGTGTGTGTGTGTGTGTGTGTGTGTGTGTGTATGTATGTATATTGGAAAGTTTTGCAAATTTTGATATTTTTATAATCATAATAATATAATTCGTATACTCCAACGTAAACAGAATCGTAGGACCCCAAGCAGAGTTTTCATGTAGGAGCGGTTGAGTTTGTGTTGTTTGGCAAAATTGAAGTCTCCTACATTGTGCCAACAGTTGTTTCCAACGCTTGATCAAATCTGGAAAGTGAGTAAAAGTTAAAGGTCGAAGGTGAAGTTCTCCGTGCATATAGCACCGTGTAATGAAGGTACATTTGGGGAATGTTGGGGTAGGGTCCCACACATTCTCGATCTCGCCCACGGGCCTCCCCGATGGCGTTGTGTCAACGTCGACGCCTTTTAATCAAGACGTTCCGGGTTCGAGACCCGGTGGAGGCACATGAAATATTAGTTCGTATCCCACTTTAAAATGATAGTCCAGTTCCGATTAGCCTTTCTGTGCATAAAATGGACTTAAAACAACAACAATTTAATCGATATCGGCCATTTTGGAGGTGTGGTTAGTACCATGCTTCGGACGCCGTTACACCCCTCCCCACACCCTCGGGGTTGTCCGCAGGCGCCCAAGTGAGTCCAAGTTAGTCTTTATATCTGCTTTCTCCTCCTAAATTCAAAAATTTAAACTATATTACGTTTGGCTGAGTAGTATCTGACCGCGCCAAGGCCTGTTTTCTCCATGGGTGGTTTTTTATTTGCACGTACTTATAACTAATTTGCACGGGTTTTAATTAATTTGCGCGTACTTAGAATTCATTTGCATGTACTTAGAATACTTTACATTTATGTATTTGCATGTTTATAACTTTTTATGAATATATATTTATTTATTTTATGAAAAATATGTATATAAAAGGTAATTAGAGGTACTAAACGCTATGCATATGGTTTTATATTCATTACTGCAAAGTATGTATTGTATAAAATGTTAATAGTAATGTTTATAATATTGAAAATAAGTTTTCTATGGTTTATGAACCGCTATGAACGGTGGTAATGGGTGTAGGTACAGGTTCAATTACGATTGGGGACGGTCCCGGTACTCGAACCCGCGATATGTAATATTATTAATTAGTACTATGTAATAATTGCATTATATTATGAAACACGATGGTGCAACACGCTAGACAGAATACGGTCTCCGAATCTCGACTCCGCTCTGATGCCAGACAGACAAGGGGAACTCCGCGCAGGTAGAGGAGAAAGGAATTTTGGGGGAAGTGCGTTCAAGGTCAAATGACGTCAGAACGTCAGAACAAAGGAAGATCCTGATTGACCAATCAGAGAACGCGTCGGTAGGTTTTCAGAACCGGTTTTTTCAAGGTTAACCAGTACGCAAGAACAGGGGAAAGCTATGCAATACTGTAGGGCAGGGGAGGGATTCAACCAGACAACAAAGAATGTCTGAGAATGCGCAGCAAGGGTCAAATCTCTGAAGCTATGCGTCGCTTGTAGAACCGGTTTCCGCCGCCAATTAATATTCCGCTCAGGTTTGCCTCCAAGGCACAGGACGCTTTAGCGCAGTGTCTTTTTATTTGTACTAGGAAGAAGGGAGAGCTCTCAGGGACTGGGCCTACAGTTTTCACTATTTGCTTTTATCACGGGGTATCGAACCTAGGACCCATTTATTATTGACTTAGGTAGTAAATTTATGTTACTGTGTGCTATTTAACTTAATTTTGAGTTTATTTTTTACCAAACTTTGACTTTATGTCAAATCTTTTACAAGTTTTTATGTATTTTTACCAAAATAACACAATTCAATCTGTTCAGGAAACACTTTTAGTTATATTTTCGACACACAAAGTGTGTGTTCTCAACTTCTATCTGTTTATTTTACAATTTTATGTTAATTTTTTACCAAAATAACACTATTTATACTATTCAGGCAACATTTTTTATTAATTTTGGATTCACAGACATTTTTTTTCAACTTTTAACTTATTATTTTACAATTTTATGTTAATTTTTACCAAAATAACACTATTTATACTATTCAGGCAACATTTTTTCATTAAATTTTGGATTCACAAAGACATTTTTTCAACTTTTAACTTATTATTTTACAACTTTATGTTAATTTTTTACCAAAATAACACTATTTGTACTATTCAGGAAAGATTTTTAGTTACATTTTCGACACACAAAGACATTTTTTTTACAACTTCTATCTGTTTATTTTACAATTGTATGTTAATTTTTTACCAAAATAACACTATTTATACTATTCAGGCAATATTTTTTATTAATTTTGGATTCACAAAGACATTTTTTCAACTTTTAACTTATTATTTTACAATTTTATGTTAATTTTTACCAAAATAACACTATTTATACTATTCAGGCAACATTTTTTCATTAAATTTTGGATTCACAAAGACATTTTTTTCAACTTTTAACTTATTATTTTACAACTTTATGTTAATTTTTTACCAAAATAACACTATTTATACTATTCAGGCAACATTTTTCATTAATTTTGGATTCACAAAGACATTTTTTCAACTTTTAACTTATTATTTTACAACTTTATGTTAATTTTTTACCAAAATAACACTATTTGTACTATTCAGGAAAGATTTTTAGTTACATTTTCGACACACAAAGACATTTTTTTTACTTTTATCTGTTTATTTCACAAATTTATACCTATTTTTACCAAAATAACACAATTTAATTTATTCCGGCAACATTGTTTATTAAATTTTGGACTAGCAGACACTTCTTTTATTTGTAACTTATTATTTTACAACTTTATGTTAATTTTTTTACCAAAATAACACTATTTATATTATTCAGGCACCATTTTTATTACATTTTGGACTCTCAAAGACACACACACACACACACACACACACACACAGAGAGAGAGAGAGAGAGAGAGAGAGAGAGAGAGAGAGATTTTTTCCAAGTTTAGGTTTCTTTCCACTCAAATAACACAATTTAGATGTGTTTTGAATTATATTTTGTACACATGAAGTGTGTTTCGTCAAGTTCTACCCTTTTATTTTACAAGTTTAGGCTTATTATTACTCAAATAACACAATTTAATCAGTCAGGAAGGATTTATTATTATATTTTGGATGCACAAAGAGATGTTTTCAACTTTTTACTGTTTTTTTGAAGGGTATGTATTAATTTTTATTTATTTTGTTTTGTATCATATATACATTTACAAATTTTTAACTTAGAGTTTAGTATTTATTTAATTTTTTTCAAAAACACTAAAAAAAAGTACTTTTAGCTAAAATGTAAGCCACAGAATATATTATTATTATTATTATTATTATTATTATTAGGGTTTACTGATTTCCACTATGCTATTTTTGGTTCTGTATTTCTATATGTATTTATTTAGGGCAGGTTACGCCTGCCACGTAGGAAAGTTTGTTTATTTTAGAGTTTGCTGAGTATTTTGTTACTTTTATACTAGGTAAAGTTTTCTAAATATATCAGGTAGGGCTCCATCCATATACTTTTGTTTTTGCTATTTTGGAGATGATGCGATCAGCACCACTCTCCATCTGCTTTTTATTTTATGTACCCAATATTATTTTGAGGCTTAGTGAATTCTAGAGCCTATTTATGCAGGAGAGAGGACTTGAAAATTTTGATCTCAGACAACCCACAACTATTTGTCAGAGTATTTTAAAGGATATTTTATACTTATTATGTGCCACTAGAATATCAAAGCTTGCTTAATTTTTATGTCTGTAACGCATTTATTGTATTTCTAGCTAAGGCTTACTGGATAAAGTACACGAAATGTTTAACATTTCAACTATTTGCTTTTATACGAGGGCAATTTTTAGTGTAACGAAAATTATGATGTGTCTATAAAGACTGAAATCCCTTTACCGATGGGTCCATAACTGGACGCTTACCAACATTGTTCTTTTTTTAAAAAAATATATATAACCATTTATCAATATATTGACAATTCACAGGACAAGACGAAGTTCACAGACGACTGACTATATGGACCATAGGTCCACTTGCTAAATTTTTTTCTATGCTAGAAGAATAATTTAGCCTTATAGCCTTTTTCAAGGTATTTTTGAAGTATTACTGGTTTTTTGGGTGCATCAACACTTGGGTTATTTCCACTTGGTTTATTATACGAGGCTACAATCACTATCTGAACACTGAAATTCTCTGATTGAAACTAAAAGCTTAGGCTGTAACTAGGGACTTAGTATGTATATCGACAATTTATAGGACAACACGAACCTTACAAAGGATTATAGGTGACGTAGGACCACACGCCAGAGCTTTGTTAATCTGCAAGAAGCATTTACAGCTAATATTACGAGGAAATGAGGTTGATTTTTTACTGTTTCACAAGAATGCTATTTTTTATACACCCAATATTTGCTTTTTCAAGTAACTACTTGTACCAGAAGCACTTACAGGCCAACTCTAACTAGACTTCGACTTATTCTATATCAGGTGCTAAATTTATAAAGAACTATGATTGTGTATATTTCTGAGGAAGTACGCAAAAGCAGATTACCCGATTAAAGTATCTGAAAAACAGATTTTTCTATGCAAGTATATTTTTATTGACTGGATTATTTAACAGATCAAACAGGAAGACTGCAAAATTCATTAAATGTAGTTCTATAGTATAGGTGGTTTCAGAGATATAAAAAGAACAAATATAAGATTTCGCTTTTTTTTTCTTGCTTCTGAGGCTAATCGCGACGCTAAGGGTAAATGGCAAGGAAATGTAACGGAGGAGAAACAGTCCCAAAAGTTATGGGCTGCATGTAAGTTAATACCACAGAGATATTACAGTAGGTGTAGGTTCTACCACCAGAACTTTTCTATCATAATTATACTGGTTATGCTGTACTGTTAGCTAAAGATGCTGATATTTGAGAAACTTAAAAGCTTATTTGCAAAATTTTAGATAAATGATAATCTGTTAGACTGTAAACATATTTTATATCCATTCTGCAAAAGATCCGATGACAAAATTTAAAAATTGTAATCGCCCAGACAGGGATTCGAACCCTGGACAGATAGGTTAAAAGCCTAACGCTATACCAACTAAGCTATCTGGGCACAAGGTATTCTTTTTTGAAAAGTTAGTTATGTTAAGAAATATATTGAAACACTTGAGAACACTTTTGGTCTGGTTCGACAGAGAAGGAGACAACATTTCTAAATTTTTACAGACTGGGTGTATTTTTCCACTATAGAGGCCTTCACTATATGTAATTCGAAACGCTAAAGTTCAGCTAGCTTCCAAAATTGAGGTAAAGATTGTGTTTGGCGAGATTAACAAGTTACAATTATATCCAGTTACGGACAAATAAAGCTAAAACTCTCAGATTTACTGTACTAGCCAAGTTTTAGTAACATTTTCTTCACTTTAGTACAAATACCAAAGAAATAGGTATATTTTATTTATAATTTGACAAAATGTACTAGTATTTAATTCACAAAGTTGGGTAAAAACAGTATTTTTAAAAAATATTGTTACTGGCTTCAAATTTTATGTTATTTAGCCACTAACAACTGGTTTACACTGTTTGGCATCCTTTAAATAGGAAAAGAAGGAATTATTTGTTTAGTATTTTTACTACTTTATATTTATTTAAGAAAACAATTCTACAGTTTAACTTAATTTTTAACAAATTGTTACTAATTTATATATCAAAGTTATGTTATTTAGAGTGTATGAAGGCGTATAAAGTTAATATTTGTACTTATCA
This sequence comes from Lepisma saccharinum, assembly GCF_977018435.1. Taxonomy (NCBI): domain Eukaryota; kingdom Metazoa; phylum Arthropoda; class Insecta; order Zygentoma; family Lepismatidae; genus Lepisma; species Lepisma saccharinum. Next base: position 9,503,579 of record NC_139236.1, on the reverse strand, counting down.
GTTCAACTAACAATTATATTTTACACACAAAAGATAATGTTTACAGTTAAATTACTTGAATCAGAGAATAATATTTTACAGTAATTGATTCATTCAGCAGTAGTCAGTACTTTTATGCATCATAAAGTTTTCTTAATTTTCTATTACGCATGCTATTTTGGGCTATTCTTAAAATGTATTTCTAGGGCAAACTGGATTAATTTTCTGCTTATAATGCACAATGCTTTGTACATTTGTTATATTCTCTACTTACAATCCAAATATTATGCTTATTTAATGTATAACTAACTAACTCTCTAGCCTTCTTATACCCGAATGTCCATGGCTGCAGCAACACATGCCTTTCATCTGTCCCTGTCCTGAGCAAGATCTATATACTCCTTTCCTTCCCTACCAATTTCCTTTAGGTCCATCTCTATATTATCCCTCCATCTTTGTTTTGGTCTTCCTATTGGTCTTTTACCGTCAGGTTTCCCAACAAGAATCCTGTATACTCTTCTTTCCTCTCCCATTCGTACCACATGATCTACACACCTAAGTCTTCTTGATTTAATCATTCTAATAATATCTGGGTATGAATACAAATTATGTACTTCCAAATTATGTAACCTTCTCCACTTATCTGTCTCCTCATCTGTTTTAGGCCCAAATATTTTCCTAAGGATTTATGTTCTTTTTTCAATGTAAGGGACCAAGTTCATTTACTGTATTTAACTTTTATTTTTTGTAATTAACAAAAATTAAAAGCTTATACTGTAGTTATTATATCTTTTTCTATCAGCTTATTTTGAAATTAATATTATTAGTTATAGTCTTTGATTTATAACTATATTGCTTTTTTATCAATTTATCTAAGAGTACACGCAGACAAACACATGTGTACACACGTTTATGTAAATAGATATGCCTTTTTTCAATATTTTAGTATGAAGATTGCACTTTAGCTATTTAAGCAAGGGTAGGAAAGGTAGGATTTCTGAGAATTTGTTGCAGGATTTTGTTGTCCAAGTATAGATGAAAACTGAGCTGGGAGACTGTTTTGAACCTTTTCATGATAGTTTGCATGTGAACTGTATGCAAATTGAGCACTATTGACTGTGCATGCTTCTAAGTTTTGCTGTTATTTTACATCAAGTCTGTGAGACTGTAGTCAGTTTTCCCATTTCAAGTAGTTTCTATTGATTGTATTTGTATATGTTTTGGGGACTTAGCAGTTTTATGTTATGAGGCAGTTTGTGGTAGAATATTTTTACACGATTGTTTTTAGATATTGAGTGTCTGCTGTTTTACTTGTAATTATTTTCCTTCTTGTGTTGTGTATTTGACTATATTTTGTCCAAGTTCGTAGTATTTAGAATAATTGTTATTGACTTGTAGATGTAGGGAGTAATAATCCTTTGCAAGATGCCCTATACTTTAGTCTGAACATTATTCTTAATGTTCACTTTTGTAGCTTTAGTATTCTGGTAGTATTATTAATGTAGAGGTAAATTAGGCTGAAATGTAGGCATTTTTCTGATACATTATACTCACTTAGTTGTTTTAGCAGGTAGAAGTTGCATGATGGTTTACTGCTGATGATGTTAATTTGCTCTTCTTATGTACTACGTATGATGTAGCTTACTTGAGTAATTGGAATTTTCTACTGAAAAAAGGATTGCTTGTCTATTTTATTCCTATGTTGTTGAGTTTGTCCATAAGCAAGCCATGTTTTTACTCTATCCTATGCCTTGGAAGAATCTAGATATATTGTGTTGGCAGTTTTATGTTTCTCTAAGGTTTCAGCTATGTATTTTTTAAACTGTGCTATGGGTGTAACTACTGATTTCTCTTTCTGGATGCCATGTTGGTTTCTGTGTATTCCTCTTGCTGCTTGAATTTGACTTAGGTTGTTTGCTTTTTTTTTCTTAGATCTTTATTTGTTTATTTGTTCAGTATTTTTTATTTTTTAATATTCTTTTACATATAAAAATTCAAAGTACATTGTTAAAGTCAAAGTGTGTTAAAATTCAATTTTTCAAAGTTAAAGTTTTAAAAATACAATTTTCTAAAATTAAAAGTTATAATAGTATATTATTGTTAGTAGATTTTTTTATACTATGGCAAATTATTTTGCTGTTAATGTAAAATTTGTTAGTTAATGTAAAATTAAAGTAATTAAAAATCAATTTTTCAAAGTTAAAGTTTTAGAAATACAATTTTCTAAAATTAAAAGTTATAATAGTACATTTTTGATAGTAGAAGTTTTTATACTAGAGTAAATTCTTTTGTTGTTAAAGTAAAATATGTTAACTAACTAACTCTCTAGCCTTCTTAAACCCGAAGGTTCATGGCTGCAGCAACACAGGCCTTCCATCTGTCCCTATCTTGAGCAAGATCTATATACTCTTTTCCATCCCTACCGATTTCCCTTAGGTCCATCTCGACGTTGTCCCTCCATCTTCGTCTTGGCCTTCCTACTGGTCTCTTACCATCAGGTTTCCCAACAAGAATCCTGTGAACTCCTCTTTCCTCTCCCATTCGTGCCACATGGCCTGCCCACCTAAGTCTTCTTGATTTAATTATTCTAATAATGTCTGGACATGAATACAAATTATGTAGTTCTAAATTATGTAACCTTCTCCACTCACCTGTCTCCTCATCCCTTTTAGGTCCAAATATTTTCCTAAGGATCCTATTTTCAAATACTCTCAATTTATGTTCCTCTTTCAATGTAAGGGACCAAGTTTCACACCCATATAATACTACAGGCAAAATTACGGTTTTGTATATTTTAACTTTTAGATTCTTAGATATTAAACGAGAAGACAAAAGTTTATGAAGAGAGAAGTAACATGCATTTCCTGAATTAAGCCTACTTTTTATTTCCTCTTTAATATAATTTTCATTTGTTAATATTACTCCTAAGTATTTGAATTTGGAAACTGTTTCAAACGAGTTGTTATCAATAATTAGATTTTGATTATTACCTAACACTTGGTTTCGGCCTGTAAGCATATATTTAGTTTTCTCTTTGTTAACTTCCAAACCTATCTCTTTAGCAGTTTTGAAAAATATTTTAGCATTATTCTTAATTGTATTCACATCATCCCCAGTAAGTCTACATCATCTGCATATGCTAACAACTGAGTCACACCATTTAATTTTAGTCCTTCTTTAGTTTCTTTTACCTTCCTTACAGCATATTCTAAGGCAAAATTAGAAATATGTTAGTTAATGTAAAATTAAAGTAATTAAAATTCAAAAAAATAAAAAATACTGAACAAATAAACAAATAAAGATCTAAGAAAAAAAAAAGCAAACAACCTAAGTCAAATTCAAGCAGCAAGAGGAATACACAGAAACCAACATGGCATCCAGAAAGAGAAATCAGTAGTGACACCCATAGCACAGTTTAAAAAATACATAGCTGAAACCTTAGAGAAACATAAAACTGCCAACACAATATATCTAGATTCTTCCAAGGCATAGGATAGAGTAAAAACATGGCTTGCTTATGGACAAACTCAACAACATAGGAATAAAATAGACAAGCAATCCTTTTTTCAGTAGAAAATTCCAATTACTCAAGTAAGCTACATCATACGTAGTACATAAGAAGAGCAAATTAACATCATCAGCAGTAAACCATCATGCAACTTCTACCTGCTGAAACAACTAAGTGAGTATAATGTATCAGAAAAATGCCTACATTTCAGCCTAATTTACCTCTACATTAATAATACTACCAGAATACTAAAGCTACAAAAGTGAACATTAAGAATAATGTTCAGACTAAAGTATAGGGCATCTTGCAAAGGATTATTACTCCCTACATCTACAAGTCAATAACAATTATTCTAAATACTACGAACTTGGACAAAATATAGTCAAATACACAACACAAGAAGGAAAATAATTACAAGTAAAACAGCAGACACTCAATATCTAAAAACAATCGTGTAAAAATATTCTACCACAAACTGCCTCATAACATAAAACTGCTAAGTCCCCAAAACATATACAAATACAATCAATAGAAACTACTTGAAATGGGAAAACTGACTACAGTCTCACAGACTTGATGTAAAATAACAGCAAAACTTAGAAGCATGCACAGTCAATAGTGCTCAATTTGCATACAGTTCACATGCAAACTATCATGAAAAGGTTCAAAACAGTCTCCCAGCTCAGTTTTCATCTATACTTGGACAACAAAATCCTGCAACAAATTCTCAGAAATCCTACCTTTCCTACCCTTGCTTAAATAGCTAAAGTGCAATCTTCATACTAAAATATTGAAAAAAGGCATATCTATTTACATAAACGTGTGTACACATGTGTTTGTCTGCGTGTACTCTTAGATAAATTGATAAAAAAGCAATATAGTTATAAATCAAAGACTATAACTAATAATATTAATTTCAAAATAAGCTGATAGAAAAAGATATAATAACTACAGTATAAGCTTTTAATTTTTGTTAATTACAAAAAATAAAAGTTAAATACAGTAAATGAACTTGGTCCCTTACATTGAAAAAAGAACATAAATCCTTAGGAAAATATTTGGGCCTAAAACAGATGAGGAGACAGATAAGTGGAGAAGGTTACATAATTTGGAAGTACATAATTTGTATTCATACCCAGATATTATTAGAATGATTAAATCAAGAAGACTTAGGTGTGTAGATCATGTGGTACGAATGGGAGAGGAAAGAAGAGTATACAGGATTCTTGTTGGGAAACCTGACGGTAAAAGACCAATAGGAAGACCAAAACAAAGATGGAGGGATAATATAGAGATGGACCTAAAGGAAATTGGTAGGGAAGGAAAGGAGTATATAGATCTTGCTCAGGACAGGGACAGATGAAAGGCATGTGTTGCTGCAGCCATGGACATTCGGGTATAAGAAGGCTAGAGAGTTAGTTAGTTATACATTAAATAAGCATAATATTTGGATTGTAAGTAGAGAATATAACAAATGTACAAAGCATTGTGCATTATAAGCAGAAAATTAATCCAGTTTGCCCTAGAAATACATTTTAAGAATAGCCCAAAATAGCATGCGTAATAGAAAATTAAGAAAACTTTATGATGCATAAAAGTACTGACTACTGCTGAATGAATCAATTACTGTAAAATATTATTCTCTGATTCAAGTAATTTAACTGTAAACATTATCTTTTGTGTGTAAAATATAATTGTTAGTTGAACTGATAAGTACAAATATTAACTTTATACGCCTTCATACACTCTAAATAACATAACTTTGATATATAAATTAGTAACAATTTGTTAAAAATTAAGTTAAACTGTAGAATTGTTTTCTTAAATAAATATAAAGTAGTAAAAATACTAAACAAATAATTCCTTCTTTTCCTATTTAAAGGATGCCAAACAGTGTAAACCAGTTGTTAGTGGCTAAATAACATAAAATTTGAAGCCAGTAACAATATTTTTTAAAAATACTGTTTTTACCCAACTTTGTGAATTAAATACTAGTACATTTTGTCAAATTATAAATAAAATATACCTATTTCTTTGGTATTTGTACTAAAGTGAAGAAAATGTTACTAAAACTTGGCTAGTACAGTAAATCTGAGAGTTTTAGCTTTATTTGTCCGTAACTGGATATAATTGTAACTTGTTAATCTCGCCAAACACAATCTTTACCTCAATTTTGGAAGCTAGCTGAACTTTAGCGTTTCGAATTACATATAGTGAAGGCCTCTATAGTGGAAAAATACACCCAGTCTGTAAAAATTTAGAAATGTTGTCTCCTTCTCTGTCGAACCAGACCAAAAGTGTTCTCAAGTGTTTCAATATATTTCTTAACATAACTAACTTTTCAAAAAAGAATACCTTGTGCCCAGATAGCTTAGTTGGTATAGCGTTAGGCTTTTAACCTATCTGTCCAGGGTTCGAATCCCTGTCTGGGCGATTACAATTTTTAAATTTTGTCATCGGATCTTTTGCAGAATGGATATAAAATATGTTTACAGTCTAACAGATTATCATTTATCTAAAATTTTGCAAATAAGCTTTTAAGTTTCTCAAATATCAGCATCTTTAGCTAACAGTACAGCATAACCAGTATAATTATGATAGAAAAGTTCTGGTGGTAGAACCTACACCTACTGTAATATCTCTGTGGTATTAACTTACATGCAGCCCATAACTTTTGGGACTGTTTCTCCTCCGTTACATTTCCTTGCCATTTACCCTTAGCGTCGCGATTAGCCTCAGAAGCAAGAAAAAAAAAGCGAAATCTTATATTTGTTCTTTTTATATCTCTGAAACCACCTATACTATAGAACTACATTTAATGAATTTTGCAGTCTTCCTGTTTGATCTGTTAAATAATCCAGTCAATAAAAATATACTTGCATAGAAAAATCTGTTTTTCAGATACTTTAATCGGGTAATCTGCTTTTGCGTACTTCCTCAGAAATATACACAATCATAGTTCTTTATAAATTTAGCACCTGATATAGAATAAGTCGAAGTCTAGATAGAGTTGGCCTGTAAGTGCTTCTGGTACAAGTAGTTACTTGAAAAAGCAAATATTGGGTGTATAAAAAATAGCATTCTTGTGAAACAGTAAAAAATCAACCTCATTTCCTCGTAATATTAGCTGTAAATGCTTCTTGCAGATTAACAAAGCTCTGGCGTGTGGTCCTACGTCACCTATAATCCTTTGTAAGGTTCGTGTTGTCCTATAAATTGTCGATATACATACTAAGTCCCTAGTTACAGCCTAAGCTTTTAGTTTCAATCAGAGAATTTCAGTGTTCAGATAGTGATTGTAGCCTCGTATAATAAACCAAGTGGAAATAACCCAAGTGTTGATGCACCCAAAAAACCAGTAATACTTCAAAAATACCTTGAAAAAGGCTATAAGGCTAAATTATTCTTCTAGCATAGAAAAAAATTTAGCAAGTGGACCTATGGTCCATATAGTCAGTCGTCTGTGAACTTCGTCTTGTCCTGTGAATTGTCAATATATTGATAAATGGTTATATATATTTTTTTAAAAAAAGAACAATGTTGGTAAGCGTCCAGTTATGGACCCATCGGTAAAGGGATTTCAGTCTTTATAGACACATCATAATTTTCGTTACACTAAAAATTGCCCTCGTATAAAAGCAAATAGTTGAAATGTTAAACATTTCGTGTACTTTATCCAGTAAGCCTTAGCTAGAAATACAATAAATGCGTTACAGACATAAAAATTATGCAAGCTTTGATATTCTAGTGGCACATAATAAGTATAAAATATCCTTTAAAATACTCTGACAAATAGTTGTGGGTTGTCTGAGATCAAAATTTTCAAGTCCTCTCTCCCGCATAAATAGGCTCTAGAATTCACTAAGCCTCAAAATAATATTGGGTACATAAAATAAAAAGCAGATGGAGAGTGGTGCTGATCGCATCATCTCCAAAATAGCAAAAACAAAAGTATATGGATGGAGCCCTACCTGATATATTTAGAAAACTTTACCTAGTATAAAAGTAACAAAATACTCAGCAAACTCTAAAATAAACAAACTTTCCTACGTGGCAGGCGTAACCTGCCCTAAATAAATACATATAGAAATACAGAACCAAAAATAGCATAGTGGAAATCAGTAAACCCTAATAATAATAATAATAATAATAATAATAATATATTCTGTGGCTTACATTTTAGCTAAAAGTACTTTTTTTTAGTGTTTTTGAAAAAAATTAAATAAATACTAAACTCTAAGTTAAAAATTTGTAAATGTATATATGATACAAAACAAAATAAATAAAAATTAATACATACCCTTCAAAAAAACAGTAAAAAGTTGAAATCATTTCTTTGTGCATCCAAAATATAATAATAAATCCTTCCTGACTGATTAAATTGTGTTATTTGAGTAATAATAAGCCTAAACTTGTAAAATAAAAGGGTAGAACTTGACGAAACACACTTCATGTGTACAAAATATAATTCAAAACACATCTAAATTGTGTTATTTGAGTGGAAAGAAACCTAAACTTGGAAAAAATCTCTCTCTCTCTCTCTCTCTCTCTCTCTCTCTCTCTCTGTGTGTGTGTGTGTGTGTGTGTGTGTGTGTCTTTGAGAGTCCAAAATGTAATAAAAATGGTGCCTGAATAATATAAATAGTGTTATTTTGGTAAAAAAATTAACATAAAATTGTAAAATAATAAGTTACAAATAAAAGAAGTGTCTGCTAGTCCAAAATTTAATAAACAATGTTGCCGGAATAAATTAAATTGTGTTATTTTGGTAAAAATAGGTATAAATTTGTGAAATAAACAGATAAAAGTAAAAAAATGTCTTTGTGTGTCGAAAATGTAACTAAAAATCTTTCCTGAATAGTACAAATAGTGTTATTTTGGTAAAAAATTAACATAAAGTTGTAAAATAATAAGTTAAAAGTTGAAAAAATGTCTTTGTGAATCCAAAATTAATGAAAAATGTTGCCTGAATAGTATAAATAGTGTTATTTTGGTAAAAAATTAACATAAAGTTGTAAAATAATAAGTTAAAAGTTGAAAAAAATGTCTTTGTGAATCCAAAATTTAATGAAAAAATGTTGCCTGAATAGTATAAATAGTGTTATTTTGGTAAAAATTAACATAAAATTGTAAAATAATAAGTTAAAAGTTGAAAAAATGTCTTTGTGAATCCAAAATTAATAAAAAATGTTGCCTGAATAGTATAAATAGTGTTATTTTGGTAAAAAATTAACATACAATTGTAAAATAAACAGATAGAAGTTGTAAAAAAAATGTCTTTGTGTGTCGAAAATGTAACTAAAAATCTTTCCTGAATAGTACAAATAGTGTTATTTTGGTAAAAAATTAACATAAAGTTGTAAAATAATAAGTTAAAAGTTGAAAAAATGTCTTTGTGAATCCAAAATTTAATGAAAAAATGTTGCCTGAATAGTATAAATAGTGTTATTTTGGTAAAAATTAACATAAAATTGTAAAATAATAAGTTAAAAGTTGAAAAAAAATGTCTGTGAATCCAAAATTAATAAAAAATGTTGCCTGAATAGTATAAATAGTGTTATTTTGGTAAAAAATTAACATAAAATTGTAAAATAAACAGATAGAAGTTGAGAACACACACTTTGTGTGTCGAAAATATAACTAAAAGTGTTTCCTGAACAGATTGAATTGTGTTATTTTGGTAAAAATACATAAAAACTTGTAAAAGATTTGACATAAAGTCAAAGTTTGGTAAAAAATAAACTCAAAATTAAGTTAAATAGCACACAGTAACATAAATTTACTACCTAAGTCAATAATAAATGGGTCCTAGGTTCGATACCCCGTGATAAAAGCAAATAGTGAAAACTGTAGGCCCAGTCCCTGAGAGCTCTCCCTTCTTCCTAGTACAAATAAAAAGACACTGCGCTAAAGCGTCCTGTGCCTTGGAGGCAAACCTGAGCGGAATATTAATTGGCGGCGGAAACCGGTTCTACAAGCGACGCATAGCTTCAGAGATTTGACCCTTGCTGCGCATTCTCAGACATTCTTTGTTGTCTGGTTGAATCCCTCCCCTGCCCTACAGTATTGCATAGCTTTCCCCTGTTCTTGCGTACTGGTTAACCTTGAAAAAACCGGTTCTGAAAACCTACCGACGCGTTCTCTGATTGGTCAATCAGGATCTTCCTTTGTTCTGACGTTCTGACGTCATTTGACCTTGAACGCACTTCCCCCAAAATTCCTTTCTCCTCTACCTGCGCGGAGTTCCCCTTGTCTGTCTGGCATCAGAGCGGAGTCGAGATTCGGAGACCGTATTCTGTCTAGCGTGTTGCACCATCGTGTTTCATAATATAATGCAATTATTACATAGTACTAATTAATAATATTACATATCGCGGGTTCGAGTACCGGGACCGTCCCCAATCGTAATTGAACCTGTACCTACACCCATTACCACCGTTCATAGCGGTTCATAAACCATAGAAAACTTATTTTCAATATTATAAACATTAATATTAACATTTTATACAATACATACTTTGCAGTAATGAATATAAAACCATATGCATAGCGTTTAGTACCTCTAATTACCTTTTATATACATATTTTTCATAAAATAAATAAATATATATTCATAAAAAGTTATAAACATGCAAATACATAAATGTAAAGTATTCTAAGTACATGCAAATGAATTCTAAGTACGCGCAAATTAATTAAAACCCGTGCAAATTAGTTATAAGTACGTGCAAATAAAAAACCACCCATGGAGAAAACAGGCCTTGGAGCGGTCAGATACTACTTGGCTGTGTTTGTCTCTGCTCATTTCACCTTCGGTACATTGCCCATCTATAATATGGTTATGAAGAAAGCGGAATCATTCGTAACTCGTCAGTCTTTTGTCAGCGGCCATGGATGATAGATGTTTTCATGGCAACTTGTTATAGTTCCAAAAATTACAATTTCATGCTCATTGGCATGTTTTGTGCATCGTATAGATTTTAGTTCTGTGAACGGTGCCGAAAATTTTATCTCAAACGTCCTAAGAAAATAGTCTACGAATCGTAATAATTGTATCATTCATTACAAACTAATCGACACAAAATTTAAAGGAAATAATAAATGTAAATACACTGTAGCAAGATAAGGAAATAGCATTTAACATTTCTTTTACTACTGAAATTTCAATTTCCCCGCTGGTCGAAGAAAGAGCAGTATTGAAAATGATCAAGAAAATTAAAAATAAATTGGCTGAGAAGGAACTATTTGCTACAAGATACTCTAGAATTGATGGCTAACATGCAAGAAATCTTTGTAAAAGATGGTATTACAAGATAAATGATATTAAATTAACTGATTCTTAGGTTGATATCAAGAAAGCATTTTCGGTATCGAATAAGAGTGACAACAGGATTGACTCGCTTTCTCTCACAATAACACTGAAAAATACATGCTAAAAATGAGTAAAATGTTTCAATAAATACTTAGAAGAGAATGATAAGGAGCAAGATCAGAAAGTTTGGGTCGATATTGTGCATATTCACCTAATCTGCCTCATATAGAACACAATAGCAACGATAAGATACGAGGGTCACTATTTATATTTTGAGCCTTGGCAACACTGATTGAAGTTAGGCGCGATTTGACGTTTGCACGGAATCGTCTGGCATTATTGACCATAACGTACTTCAAATGTTTCGTCAATAGCTTCATTTGTGTTGTTTATGTTGCCTTGGAGATTGCGCGACAACAATAAAATGGAATTAACTCGTGAACAATTTCGTGCGATGATTTTTTACGATTTTCGACGTGGATTATCAAGACAAGAGTGCATCGATCAACTTACTTCCACATTTGGCGATGAAGCCCCATCCTTTGCCACTGTGAAACGCTGGTATAACGAATTTAATCGAGGCCGCCATTCGCTCACCGACGAGATTCGCGAAGGTCGTCCAAAATCAGTTGTTGTTCAAGAAAACATTGATGCTGTGCAAAACCTAATACTGCAAGATCGTCATGTGACATACTGTGAGATTGAGGCAACCATAGGCATTAGTTCCACCAGCATATATAAAATATTACATGATCATTTAGCTGTGAGAAAGGTATGTTCTCGTTGGATCCCACACAATTTGACAAAAACTCAAAAAGACGCTCGCGTCAATTGGTGCAAACAAATGCTCAATATATACAATCGTGGTGCTTCAAAAGACGTATATAAGATTGTAACAGGTGACGAATCATGGATATATGCATATGAGCCGGAACGTAAACAGCAGTCGACTGTATGGGTGTTTCAAGATGAACCCAATCCAACAAAAGTTGTTCGCGCTCGAAGCACATCGAAACAAATGGTCGCCAGTAGTAAGACCCCCCCGTCCATCCCACCTAAACCGGAAATGAGATAAGATAAGAGCGGAAATGCTAAGATAAGGGGTAGGCGTTTTCCAGAGATAACCAACCACAACTTCCGCGTTGAGTCTGCGGCGGGGCTTGATGATATGGGTTTGCTGTTGTTAATGAGGAGCTTGATAAGTGTTTCCGGTCGGGAGTTGAATTATGGTTTTTTGGGGGGCGTTTGTGGTTTGAGGGCTTTGATAAGATTGAGATTGCGGGAAGTGTTTCCTGTTGTTAATAAGGGATTGATATGGGTTTCCTGTCGTTGATGAATTGGTATTATCATTTTGTAGGTCGTTAATTGAAAAGGCCGGGGAAGGAGTGTGGCGTGTTTGTTGTGGTGGAGATATGGGGTTTCCGGTTGTTATGAAATTCGTGGAACTGTTGAGTGATATGTGTGGCGTGTTTGTCGGGCTGGAGATATGGGTTTCCGTCTGTTAATGAGTCTGGTGATTAAGGGAGAGGGTTAGGAAACTTTCGGCAGAGTGCTATGTGCGGTGGTCCGGAAATGCTGAGATAAGAAATCGTGGAAGGCGTATGATAAGAATCCTTGTGGTGTTGAATAAAAGGAGATAGGAGTCTTTGTCGGATAGCATGTGATGGAGGAAGAGCAAAAGGAAAGAAAGAAGTCTGAGAAGCAGGATGTAAAGGAAAAAAATAGAGCAAAAAGAGTAGGTTTCTCGGGAGAGGTGACTGTGTATAGTGTACCAGGACAGGAAGAAGATAGGAGAGGCACGTGGGCGTTGGACGCTCTGCGCGAACGAATGCGCACTGAATGTATTGATAACGTAGATCGGAAGGAAGGTATATAAGTGGCTAGTGGATTGTGTTGTTACCAGAATCACCATCTCCATTGTAGAATCAATCAGCAGAGTCGCTTTTCACCAGGAGCAGCAGATATTGGAACACCGTCGAAAGATCATCAGAGTCGTTGCTATCTGTCTGAAATCCGAGCAGGTATCGAAGGTGAAGAACCCTAAGGTAAGTAGAAATGGGCGTAGTATCGTGGTTGTTAGGATTTGCAAGTGGGGTGTTCGGTATGAAGTCTTCGCAGGAGGTTGAGGCAGTACAGGGTTCCCATCCACTGCCGTCTCCTCCACTGTCACCACAACCGCCGATAGTGTCTGAATCGCCTAGGGAAGGAGAAGTGAAAGGAAAACCGTATGTAAGTGTTCCGAAATACCTGACGGAACGACAATTTCGTAAGGTGTGGGAAGAAAAAAATGCTGCGCAGCATCAGTATGAAGAAGTGAATTGTGGCAGGAAAGACACTATCGGCGGTGGGGTTGAAACGTCGAGGAAACGGAAACAGAGTTTTGGCAGGAAAGCGGAGTGTAATCCTCTGTACGGCTATACAGAACGTTTTCCCGAAAGGACAACGTGTCTCGCATACCCTGCAACGATTTCCGGATCAAAAAAGATGAAAGTCTGCAAAAGGAAAATATTTCAGAGAGCAAATTCAAAATTGTTGATATTCGACGCCCCAGTAAGATACAGGGAATCCTTTTTGGTGACATATTACGATAGAAATGTGCCGGAGGAAACTTGCATGCAGATTGAGAGTCACGGTTATCCGATCAGCATGTATTGTATTAATAATCGAAGAAGGGGTTTATGCGAGACGCATTATCAGTTCGAGAGAGCGCCTGTGTACGGTCATCTGCCGTACCGTGTCTGGAGTGGGCGTGTAGCCGGTGAGGTGGCGACACGAGGTTATCATGCAGGACCTTTTATCGTAGTGTCCGGAATGTCCCCGGTGGATTGTATGTGCATGGAATCTGAATCTGAATTAAATGCGGAACATGTAGATATAACATATCTGCATGTTCCTCCACGCTGTTCGGCAAAAAAATACATCATGATGGTTGACGAGAGAATGATCACGGATGTGACGGGGTTGGAAATGAAAAGATATGAGAATGTGGATGAGTTGTTGAATGGGGAAATTCCATGTCTGTACCGGATCGGGTGTCACAAAAAATATATGATAGTTGAGGAGGGGGATGTTGCAACACTCATGCACGAATTCCGGAAAGCTTATACGGAATGCGTGTTGAAAATGTCCGAGGTGTTGCAATGGTTCAGATGTGGCACGAATTTGGAGGAAAAACTGAACGAGACACTAGGAATAAAAGGTCCTGAATTAGATCTGGAAGAGATGGTCGGATATTCCGACCGTCCTTCAATTCACGAGAATCTTAAACAAAAATATTTATTTCTTTCCAGCATCGGCAAAGTGGAAGAGCAGTTCGGTAACAGGAACCCGCATCGTGAATTCCCGGATATCATAGAGGAGACCGACACGTCGGAAGCAGAAAACGATACAACTTGAAAGGTGAGAAAATAAAAAATATTACCTATGGCAGTAGATGTTTATTTTGATCTGGAGAAGATACAGCCTATGGTGAGGGGGGTGGCTCTTCCCGGTCCTCTCCTCCAACTGGAGGTAATGGAGGCGTAACATGTCCCTCCTCCTCCTCCTCGTGTTGCACTAAATGGACCTCCACCTCTTCCGGAGCAGGAGAAGGAGGACGAACATATCCCCTGAGGACCGCAGGAGGTATCAGTAGAAGCAGGTTGTCAGCTCTACGAATATTCCGTCGATCCATTCTGAAAAACAATATATAATAATTAAAAAAAATATATTGTGTTTCATGTAGATATCGGCTATAAAGAAAAAAGTGTTATTGTCGGACAATGTCAAAATATACAATGTTATGAGAAATAAATTGAAAAAATAATTACCTTTGGCGATATTGATGAAAAATGTCTTGCATCCTTTGCCGATTTCGGTTACGCCGAACCGAGAATACGGCAAAGGTGTATTCGTATTGCCGATTTATTTCAGCCTGCTCCTCCAGGCACCTCCTAACACCCCTGGTGAGCTCTGCGAATTGCTCTTGTTCTTCTGCTCCTAACTGATATTGAAGAAAAGCATTTCGCAGAGCCTCTCCTCGCTGCATGTTACGTTCCTGAAAATATGTGTGAATTAATATATATAACAGTGATTACAGTTTGTGTAATATATATATATATATATATATATATATATATATATATATATATATATATATAACAAATATATTTTCTGTCTATTTTCAGATGACTACACTTCCACTAGGGTTCAGTCTACTGTATGGTGACGTAAAAGAGGAGACGGGGACTACAACAGAAGAGAGAAGAAATTTGTGGAGCAAAGTTCACGCACGCCAAGTAGAAAAGCATGTAGTCAGCTACGTCAATTTCTGCGAAGAAAACGGGTTGGCCGAAGATTTATTGCGCCGACTAGAAGAAACGTGTAAAGATTTTGAAGTGAAGGTGGACACATTGGTGAAAATATTCAGCTTCATTATTGAAAAAAAAAGAAACGCGGCAGTGTTTGGTGATTTTGTAGAAAACATACAGAGAGTCCAATATGTACCCTCGCATTTATCGTTAAGAATCTGTTTCGAGTTGATGGAACTATTTAAAAGTGTGAGGAATGAAAGAGCAGAAAATAAGAAAACAGGAGGAACTGGGAAAGAGCTAGAGGAACGGATGGTGGAGATGTTAAAAAAGAGAAAACTGAACGAATAAACTAACAATCACTAATACATTAACACCTGTTTGTTCAGTTTTCTGACCGGTCACGGACATTTTAGGCTTGTAACACTTGTACAACCAAGTTGTTGCAAGTCGAAAATGTCCGTGACTGTAGATATTGTGGGGTCCTGCTGGATAACCGAAACTGTTCAATTATTGTAGAGAATGAGATGTGTTCCAAAATATTGTGACCAAAAATTTAGTATGTATGTATATTTTTTGTATGAACTTCTTTCATCATAACATAAATAAAGTTACTATATATATATATACACAACAACTTATTATTTAAACAACATAAAATTAATGTATGGTACTTACATTCTCCCTGTCAACCATTCTGTTGTCGAGTCTATGAATGCAAAGTGTAGAATGATTTAAGTGAAACTTGTGCTGCTTCAAATAGATTATTACTATTATTATCAAGAACACTGCAGGATTCGATTACGATATTATATGAACGTGCAAGATAAAAAGTGGGTTGCTACATCCGGTCATATCAAATTTGGTGATTGTTCCATCCTGTCAGCCATCTGGTAAACTGATTGTCATACTAAATTCGTAGAAGGCGTAATCACCTTGTTTCGCGAACCATCTTAATACATATGGTAAACCGGACTTCAACCATCGATAAACTGATTACCATATAACTCAAATAGAAAGGTAATCATTTAATTTACAGAATCAGCTTAATTGGTACATATGGTAAAACAGATTGTAGTATTAAACTGATACAATAACACACCGATAAGCCCGACAAGTATTAAGACCCCGTGGTTACCTATTACTTTACCAACACCTGACCACTTTACCCCTTTATCACTTTACCACTTGACCGCTTGACCACTAGACCGCTTGACCACTTGACCACGCTTGACCACTTGACCACGCTTGACCACTTGACCACGCTTGACCACTTGACCATGCTTGACCACTTGACCACGCTTGACCACTTGACCATGCCACTTGACCACGCTTGACCACTTGACCACGCTTGACCACTTGACCACGCTTGACCACTTGACCACGCTTGACCACTTGACCATGCTTGACCACTTGACCACGCTTGACCACGCTTGACCACTTGATCACGCTTGACCACTTGACCACGCTTGACCACTTGACCACGCTTGACCACGTGACCGCTTGACCCCTAAGTTGATGTCATACTACAACCACATGTGGTTAACAGGAAACAGGATGTCTATGATAAACATGTTCTTAAGCTATCATACAGTTTCCGGTAAGTGAACAGTTTCCTATTTATCTGTTGGAGGCAGATATTGGTTAACAGGAAACAGGATGTCTATGATAAACATGTTCTTAAGCTATCATACAGTTTCCGGTAAGTGAACAGTTTCCTATCTATCTGTTGAAGCCAGATAAACATTTCGAAGAATTGTATCCTGTGTTAACAGATAACGTTAAAAACGTCAGCTATTTCGAGGAAGGTTATAAATCGACCTGAAGAATTATTAGGGGTGGAACGCTTAAAACCGATAAGAATATAACGGAAGTGCTACCGTGTCTACATATAAAAGAACGATGGCCCTCCACGAGTCAGTCTTCGTGATACCACCGACGTACGATCATGGACTCCCTGTTATCCGCTGACGAATTACTGGCGTTATACAGGGATGGGTATTTCAAGACACCCGAACAGTTACGTGAAGTGTTAGCATACGTCGCCCAAAAAATCATTTTAGGGGAAAGTGTCTCGTTAATTGGCGAGTATGACCGATTACTACAAGCAGTGACAACGTCCGTACCAGAACTTTCCGGACGAGGACGGACATCCTTGGAACAGACTGTACCAGCATCGACATCGAATCCTGTAACATCGAATCTAGTTTTATCACCACAAACTTCGGGAAATGTTTTATCCAGACCAGATACGGAGTCTCGTTCAGGACCGTCTTGGAGATTTGATTCATCCGGACCAACATGGAGGATAGATCAAGCAGGATCGCCATGGGGGACTGAGGAACCAGGACCATCGTGGAGGACGGATCAACCAGGATTATCGTGGAGGACTGACCAGTCAAGATCATCATGGAGCACAAACCAACCAGGACCATCTCGAAGAAACAGTGCTGAATTATTGGCAGACTCAACAACAGAAGAAAATCCTACAGTTGTAGAAAATAAAGGTAGGAAATCTCGTAAAAGAAAATATGTTTTACCAAATACTGAGTCTATCGGTAACATTACTGTACATAATATTAACCTCTTAACTGGGTATGACGTAATACTCCGTTCTGGCTCTACTGATTTATAATGGGCATGACGAGATACTACGTTCTCATGTTCTTACTGCTGATATCTGTTGTGTATGACGAGATACTTCGTACAATTACTTTCTTCTTTGTTTCACCAGATGGCTCTGACTTCCAGACTGTTGTAACCGTTAGAGTTAGCGGGAAGCAACGAACACAGCCCGACGTTCAGTTCTATCGCGTATGCAATAATGGCTCAGGCAAATCGGAAGCGACGGCGTGTTTTTCCTGCTGAGGAAATCCGAGATATATTGTAGTTGTAAATCTCGCATATTGTAAAAAGTACAAGAAGGACCAATAAAAGAATAAACAATACCTAAATGGTATGCCATGGAGCACAGAAATATTAACTCAAATATTGGTTTACGAAATTCATCAATTTATCAACAAAAATCCCCAGGGCAGATTGGGCTTTCGACGAGGAAATTACCCAGTTAAGAGGTTAAAGATATGCAGTATCCTAGATTTAGATCTACAGGTCATCGTATAGAATTTAGTTTTGAACCTCCTTCGGAAAATATTGATCCTCATGAATGGATTCGAGAGGGGCTCACAAACCTTCTTAACTTTATCAAAAGACATGCTAAAGATGAAGATAAAATTGGTTTGAGAATATCTAATTTATCAGATGTAAAGGTAGATGACATCTATGTAGCATGGCACAGAAGTGACCAATTACATGCAGATATGTTATGGGATATTGTAGGCAGAATACTCCAAAGTGCAAAGACATTTTTGATTACTGATCATCTAGTTCTACGTGCTGATCATGTAAGTATTCCTGTGGGGGGTGGAGGACTACGTGCTTACAGTGCACCAAACCATATATTGGTTGCACAGAAAACAAGTATAGTTTCAGTGAAGAGTTTAAAACAACCTCTATGTCTAGCAGAGAGTTTAGTTATTGGTAAAGCTCGTGCTGACAATGATCCAAATTATAAATCATATGTAAATGGAAGAAATTTGCAGAAACCTGTATTTGAACTCATGAGTAAAGCAGGAGTGAATTTAGGAATTAACGGAGGAGGAATTCCAGAACTTCGAAAATTCCAGCAGTATCTGGTGGATTACAAAATTATTGTCCATAATAATCTTCGTGACCCAAAAGATATTTTATTCGAAGGTCAGATACAGAACGCATCGAAACATATATATCTTTTGTATGACAGTACAAGACAACATTTTGATGTCATTGTAAACAGAGTGGGTGCATTTGCAGCAAAAGACGTGTGTGTAGGGTGTAATGAACTTATCTTTGATAAACCACACACCCACAGGTGTAAAGAAATGTGTCCAATGTGTCGTGGAATACCACCATGTATACAGGAAAGTAATTTTAGAAAAACATGTGAAATATGCCATCGTTTATTCAAAAACAGTCAATGCTTTACAAAACATATGTCTACAACTTTTAGAAAGGGAACTGTGTGTAAAGAGATTCAGCAGTGTGAAAAGTGCCACAGAATAATTCTAACAAATAACCGACGTGAAAAAGTGCACAATTGTGAGAAGAAATATTGTACAGTATGTAGTCTGGTAAACCCTATAAACCATTTATGTTATATGGGTGTTCCAAAACCGAAAGGTGGTTCTAAATTTCTTTTCATATTTTACGATTTTGAGTGTTATACAGATATTCCTAATACTGATAAAGAAAACTCATTCATCCATGTACCTAATTTAATCGTGTTACAAACAGCATGTCATAAATGTTATCTTTCGGAAGATCTATCTACACCGTGTAAGGTTTGCGGAATTAGACAACATATATTTTGGGAGGATCCTGTTGACACATTCCTATCCTATTTGCAACTACAGAATAAATTTCCACACATCATCATCTGTGCACATAATGCACGAGGGTACGATTGCACGTTTATTTTACGAAGAATGTTGGAGACCAAAATGAATCCGAGGGTTATTCTCAATGGGACGAAAATTATGAGTATGAGATATGAAAACTTGTATTTTATCGACAGCCTGAATTTTGTTCATTCGGCATTGTCAGAGTTTTCTAAAATTTTTGGATTACCTACCCAGAAGGGACATTATCCCCACTTGTGGAATACAGAAAAAAACAAGAATTATGTCGGAGAAATACCACCACCGTCAGCATATGGCTATGATCGCATGAAAAATGTAGATGAACAGAAAACATTTCTATTGTGGTACAACGAAGAGAAAAATACTAACAGAATATTTGATAACAGAAAAGAACTTTTAGCATATTGTATCAAGGATGTTACTGTTTTGAGGCAGGGGTGTTTGAAATTGAGATCGGATTTCATAGAAATCTGTAAAATAGACATCTTTAGAGAATGTATCACCATAGCCTCTGTCTGTTCTCTGATATACAGGTCCAAATTCATGTCTGCCAACACGATTGGAATAATTCCAAAAGGAGGATACCACCATGCTGATACAATGTCGAAATTTGCTCTAAAATGGTTGACACACATTGAGAAGGAGAAAAATATCATTCTTATTCACGGGGGACGAACTCGTGAGAAATATGTATTAGGTGGGCGATACAAAGTAGATGGGTATCATGAAGAGACTAACACAGTATATGAAGCATTAGGATGTTTTTGGCATGGTTGTCAACGATGTATGCCCGTCAGAAGAAATACACACCCCCAATACACAGATGTAGATGGTGATGAACAGAGTGGGAAAGAAGATAATGAACAAGATTTATTGAATACTGCAGGATTTCGATATGAGATGACATGTCGTAAGTTAGCAGCACTCAGGATTGAAGGGTATAATGTTGAAGTAATGTGGGAATGTGATTTCAACAGATTCCTCAAAGAAAATCCTGCTATAAATGTGCATCTTTCATCTCATCCTATTGTAGAATGCACACCCTTAAACCCTCGAGATGCTCTCTACGGTGGTAGAGTAGAGACTGTCAGAACCTATTACCAAACAAAGGAAAATGAAACCATCTGTTATAGGGATTTCACCAGTCTATACCCTTATGTAAACAAATACTGCTGTTATCCTGTTGGACACCCTAAAATATTTCTTGGTGAAGATATTCCTGTCGTAGATGAAATTCTGAAAATGGAAGGTCTCATCAAATGTAGAATATTACCTCCAAGACATCTTCTACACCCCGTTCTACCGGCAAAAATTAACCAGAAATTAATGTTCGTTTTGTGTAAAAAATGTGCTCTTCAAACACAGTGTGAAGAAAGGTGTGAACATTCTCCAGACGAACGTGCACTAGATGGAACTTGGGTTATAGCCGAAGTTAGAAAAGCATGCAGTTTAGGTTATAACGTTCTAACTGTTTTGGAAGTGTGGCAGTATGAAACTATGCAGTATGATCCATCATCTAAGACAGGAGGATTATTTACAGGATATGTAAATACTTTCCTTAAGATTAAACAAGAAGCAAGTGGGTGGCCTGCATGGTGCCTCACTGAAGAAGATAAAGAACGTTACATACAAAACTATTTCAGCAAAGAAGGAATTCTTCTAGATAAATCCAAAATAGAGATAAACCCTGGAAAACGTACCCTTGCAAAACTATGTCTAAATTCTTTGTGGGGAAAATTCTGTCAACGGGAAAATCTGTCCCAAACAAGTATCATTACAGAAACAAAAGATTTTCTAGACAAAATGACCGATCCTAACATAACAATTAACAGTGTACTATATCTGAATCAGGAGACTGTTATAGTGCATTGGAAATATATCCAGGAAGTTCTCAAACAAAACACGAAAATTAATGTTCCTATAGCAGCCTTTACTACATGTCATGCACGTCTAAAATTGTATGAACTGTTGGAGAAATTAGGGGACAGAGTATGTTATTGTGATACTGATTCAGTCATATATATAGATGCCCCTGATATGATCTACCATCCTGAAATAGGTGATGCACTCGGTGAACTGACAGATGAGCTAGAATCTTTTGGTAACGAAGCAGTTTGTAGGGAATTTGTTTCAACAGGACCAAAATGTTACAGTCTTAAGGTATGTAAACCAGAATGTGCACCCGAATATATATGTAAAATTAAAGGAATCACATTGAATGTAGGAGCCTCACAGGTAGTAAATTTCGACACCATGTGTCGTATGATTAAAGGTGAAGAATTAGAAGTTGTGGTGAAAAATATTTTTCGTATAAGAAGAACCAAAGAACTCAGAGTAATCACCACAAACGAACAAAAAATTTTTCAAGCTGTGTTGTTAAAACGTAGGTTTTCTGAAGACTTCCTCTCCTACCCATTCGGGTATTATTAAATGTACAGGCAGATAATTTTGTAATATCCACAATGGTGAACAATGTTGTGTGAAATATAACATTTTTTGTTTTGTATATATAATATTTTTTGTATATAATACATACTATGTGTATAGACAGATAATTTTCTAAATTGTCATTGGTCAATAATTTTATGTTTAAAATATAACATTTTGTGGTTTTGTATGTAATAAATATGTGTTCTTGTAGAAATGTAGTATGTAAATATGTTTCACATTTTGTAAAAAAAGTAATGCTATGTAGATATATTGTCAATTTATGTATATATTATGGTAACAGAGTCAGAAACTACTGTGTTATCTTCTACCCATTTGCGTATTACTAAATGTACAGACAAATAATTTTCTAATATTGCCAATGGTGATTTTTATATAAATATATATTATGGTAACAGAATCAAAAACTATCATTTGTCTTTCGAATTCCTCCAATTCACTATCGTAAAAATTCTAAAACATGGTGTTTCCTAAACTTGTTCATCCTTTTACAATGATGGTCTGTGGAGCATCAGGGAGTGGTAAAACTACTTTCGTGACAAACCTTGTCGATTCTATTGCTCATCTTGTAGAAGGGTCTGTTAAAAAAATAGTATGGTGTTACGATCAGGAAAACAGTACCCCCAAAAATATTGGTAATGTAGAATACCATAAAGGAATTGTTGATTGGCAATCGTGGAACGGTAAAACACCCACCCTTGTAATTTTAGATGATCTTATGATGGTTGCTCAAGGAGAAAAAGTTGCCGATCTTTTCACAAAAGGTAGTCACCACAAGAATATTTCGGTAGTCTTCATAACACAGAATCTTTTCCACCAGGGAAAAAATTGTAGAGATATCTCTTTAAACGTAAAACATTTTGTCATATTCAAAAATCCACGAGATATGAACCAATTCACCGTGTTCGCACGACAACTTCATCCTCACCGTATGAAAGAACTCGAAAAAGTATATATAGATGCAACAAAACACCCTTTCAGTTATTTGTATATTGATCTTTCCCAGTCAACACCTGATCCTCTACGTTATCAAACAGATATTTTTAACAAGGATTATTCGACAGCATATCTTCCTCACGAATGTCTAAAACATCGAGATGAAGAGAACGAGGAAGAGACGTACCAGTTCACATTCTAAACATAATATTTCGTTGAAGAAACACTCACCTTTTTTACACTTGCTGAAAAATTCTCCAACAAAAGTTCGTAAATCCTTGCTAAAGAGTGCTCCTAAGAAATCAATTCGTTTCATAAGCGAGTGCTGTCTAAATGTTTTAAAAGATAACGTAAAACTTAAACCTTCTGTAAAACGTCGTCTGACACCTTACAAGAAGGTTTTACGTAATCTTGTAAAACCCAAAGTGAACATCGAAAAACGAAGAAACATTCTCGTCCAGAAAGGAGGGTTTCTACCTTTACTTCTAGGTTCCTTGTTATCGGGACTTCTTGGAACTCTTCTCCCACACTAAAATGTCATCTGCTTTCAAAAAAATGATTGTTTTATCACCAGAACAGTTAGAACGTATTCGAAATATCGAATCGTCTGTGCACCACAAATTATCAATTTTAGATAAAAAAATGAGTGATATCCTAAAAATGAAAAACATATCGGACGATCAAAAATGGCGTCTTTACAGAAAAGAACTGGACGAGTATTTATGGCTGAGTCGAAAATCCAAAGAACCATTACAGATTCCCATTGTTCAAGATAACGACGGTTCTTCTACTATTTCACCAGAATCGACGTATTTTCCTCAGAATCTGGCAGAGACGTTACCCCGTAATACACGTCATCAGTTACAGAATATCATCGATGAGTACCAATCCACGGCACAACATTTGATAGACGAACGTCAGGAAAAAACACTTCCGGATCCGAAAACATTGAACTTCTCATCGTCGCCAACGGAAAGCCCTGGACCGTCTCATCGACAGAAGAAGAAGAAGAAGAAAGTGACCGTCCGTGTTTCCAGGAAAACTACACCTTTTCTGAGAACACCTGACGCTTACAAACTGGTTCCTCTGAGAAAAAGCCGTAGACAGAGAGATCGGTCATGGGAGTCTCTAAGTTGAAACACGATAAAATTCTCACCAAAATATATTACGATCCCCGACACCACGCTTCATTCTCATCTGTAGATCGTCTGTGGAAAGCGGTACGGGATAAAAATATATCCCGCGATACGGTGAAAAAATGGCTGATGCATCAGGAAACCTACACTCTCCACAAACCGGCGAGAAAAAGGTTCCCTCGAAATCGTTACAATGTGTGGAACATAGACATGCTTTGGGAAGCTGATCTCAACGACATGGCATCGATACAAAAACATAACGACGGGTACAAATATCTTCTGACAGTGATCGACGTATTTTCAAAACATGCCTTTGCATTACCGCTAAAAAATAAAACAAGCAATTCGGTAACCGAAGCTTTCAAAACTATTTTCGAACAAAACAGACGGAAACCTGTAACACTGCAGACCGATCAAGGAACGGAATTTACAAATTCTACATTCCAGAAATTTTTAAAAAATGAACATGTACAATTTTCGACAGCTACAAATTATCCTGTGAAAGCTAGTGTAGTGGAACGTTTCAACAGAACATTAAAAGAACGGATGTGGAAATATTTCACCTCAAAACAAACAAGACGTTATGTAGATATTTTACCACAACTTCTCGAAGGTTATAATACGGCAATCCATAGTTCCATAGGAATGGCCCCTCGAGATGTCAACGAGACAAATGTTTACATTGTGTGGAAAAGACTCAACAAACCTGACAAACATGTCTCGCAACCATCTTCAGATCTGAATGTTGGTGATATCGTACGAATTTCTGTAGTCAAAGGACATTTCGAGAAAGGATACGAACAATCGTGGTCACGAGAACTTTTCAAAATCCATTCCCTTGTTCAGAGAACACCTGTACCTGTATACATATTAGACGACTTAAATGAAGAACCAGTAAAAGGTACATTTTACAAACATGAACTGCAGAAAGTTTATTCGGATCCTGAAGAAGAGTATAAAATTGATAAGATTTTGAACACCCGGGGAAAAGGTAAAAATTTGGAATACCTGGTTCGTTGGCTCGGATATCCACCTAGTTTCGATTCGTGGATCAAGGCATCTTCCGTAAAACAGTTGTCGGAAAAATAACATATTTATATCAAAATATAACGTTACTGCGATCCAGTGAGTCCTCTGTGTTCGGCGAGAATGGACGAAAATTTCTACGTTTACCTCCTATCATCTGCATCGGAGGAATATTTTCCAGACAACACACTCACCCATTTCACCGTAAAACTTGCTAAACGGATCGATCTGTCTCCAGAATTGTGGGAAGTCGGATTGGCAGAACTACATTATTCAACTCTATACGACAATGTTTTGGAAACTGATTCTGGAATGTTAACTCTTCCTGTTCGGACATATGCAAGTGCTGAGGACCTGATCTCTACCATCATCGAATCTCTCCCCGACGACCTGGAAATAAGGAGATCCGTTCTCGAGAAATTCTGGCATTTTTTGACGGAACCGCAATGGGGAACATTTGGATCTACTGTTTGTGCGGATAACACACTCTATATTAACGAACAACCATTTTATTTTCCTGCAACAACATATACGATAGAGGATCTGATTTATTTCCTGAAAACAGACCCTGCTAATGTAGCTGTTCCTACTCATCTCAGGTTTTTCTTCAAAGAGGCTGTGTACAAACATCTATCCGTGATAGGGGTTCCTAAGCCTGAACCTGACGATGCTCCAACAAATACCGTTACACCCATAAACGAAACTGATGACTATGCTAAATTTCGATATGACATATTGAAATCTATTTATTCTACGCACGCACAGTCCAATAGCGTTGTGGATAAAAACCCATATATATTTATTTACTCCGATCTGGTGAAACAACAATTGGTCGGGGGAGAAATGGTACGTCTCTTGCGTCTTACCCGAAAACAGTGTTCGGACACAAATACGTCTTGCACAGTACCCGTAGCCCATCAATCATTCGACCCGATTCATTACGTTCCTCTGGATAAAGCCTCTTTCGAAACAATAGAAATTGCTTTGTACGATAGAAAAGGAAATTTTTTACCTTTGAGAACTGGGTCCGTACCCACAATCGCTGTTTTACATTTTCGTAGAAAAGCAAAGTCCTTTTAAAAAACAGTAGACAGCTATTTCTCTCAGTCTTTGTCGAAAAGCGAATGAATCACCATGAATTCGCAGACTGAATATTATAGTAACCAAATCCGTGGAGGAATTGGACCCATCTACCGTTCAACTAGAAATCAAAAAGGGAGAGGATTGGGGTCACTTTTCGCAGGACTGTTTAGAATGGTGAAACCTCTACTCTGGAGCGGTGCAAAGACGATCGGAAGAGAAGCTTTAAAAACAGGAGCTAACATTATCACCGATATTGCAACAACCCAACAAACTCCGAAAACTATTGTTCGTCAACGGGTACGTGAAGCAGGTCAAAATCTTCAAAGTAAAGCACAACGGAAAATCGACTCTCTGGTAGGTTCTGGTATAAGAACCAAACCTGCAACAAGAATTGCTCAGTTGATGTTAAAACGTTCAGCCACCCGTATTAGAACATCTACGATCCGTAAAAAACAAGCATCCAAAAAACGAAGGAAAACATCTGCAAAATCTAGGAGAACACGTAAAAGAAAAATCAAACAGAAGGTCTCAGGGAAAGATATTTTTGGATAATGATGGAGGATAACATGTGCATGATCTCGCAGTTCGACCTCTTCCGGAAAAAACCTATTCAGCAAAATGTGGAAAAAACGTACACAGCCACCTACAAACCTATCGCTTCCATCGATAATCAGAATATAATTCAGTTTGTCATACCGGCGGCAGGAACTGATTTTCTCGATCTTTCATCTGCCTATCTCCGTCTGCAAACGCAAATGGTTAAACAGGATGGAAGTCCCATGAGTGCTTCCGAAACAGAAAATGCCCTCACAAAAAACTGCGGGGTCGTGAATTATCTTCTCCATTCACTCTTTTCCCAATGTACAGTGACTCTCAACGGCATTGCTGTAACAACCGCCGATAACAATTACGCATATAAAGCGATCTTCGAAGCAGCTATCAATTACGGAAGCGATGCCGCAAACACGCATCTCACGAATGCCCTGTGGTATTTGGACACACCTGAACATCAAGATCAAATCACTGCCGACAACACAGGTTTCACCACAAGGAAAAAATTCTTCCAGTATGTTTCGACGATCGGAAATCCTACGGAAGTGACAGCCGTGGTCGACCTTATGGGAAAACTTCACATAGATTTCTTCCACCAGTCTAAATACCTGCTCAACGGTGTTGAAGTACGCATAGATCTAGCTAGATCACGTGACGCTTTTTACATCTGGGGAGACCAGACATCACCTACAGTAAGAATAAAAATTTTAAAAGCTGTTCTCGAAATAAATCACATCATTCCTACTCCTACCACCAGTTTGGCCATAGACAGAGCACTCACTTACGCTCCTGCTCATTATCCGTTCACCAGAAGCGTCATCAAAGCTTATTCTTACGTCGCCGGAACGCAGCAGATTTCGATCGATAATGCTTTTCAAGGTCCTTTTCCGAATGTTGTTCTTTTTGCTATGGTATCCACCGCCAGCTTTCTCGGAGACAGTAAGAAAAATCCGTTCGACTTTAGAAGTTTTAACCTATCTTCTTTCCATCTTGTGAAAAATGGAGAACTCGTACCTTCCGAACCTTTACAAATCACCACAGGAGGAAACAGCGGATTGATAACACGTGCCTATCAAACTCTATTTTCCGGTACAGGCATTCACCACGCCAATTACGGACACCAGATCACACGGAAAATGTTCGAGAACGGATTGTTTTTCCTGATTTACGACATAACGCCAGACTCTTCAGGAAACGACACGCACACCAGTCTCCAGGAACAAGGCATCATCGGAGCCGAGATGCAGTTTTCTCCTCAGCTGTCGGAAAATATAACATGCCTTTTGTATGCTGAATTTGAATCTGCAGTAGATATACCTAAAGACAGAAGTGTCATCCTCCATCAGTGAGACCGAATTTTCCATAAATATGTGTGCCTGTGTTTCTGACTCCCAGTGTTACCGAAATAGCTCTTACGTAAACATTATACTGCTTGTGATGGAAAAACCCACCAAAGTGATAACCCGTACTATTAAGCATAGTAGTGTTTCTTCGAAAGTGACAACTTCAAAACCTGTGAACATACAAGTGTTTCCCGAACTACTTGACAACACCCCTGGAAGCATAGAAATGACCAAAGACAGACACATTATTATACATTATTGAAAACATAAGCAGCATGAACACGTCGCAGATCAGACAGATTCTATCTCGTAACTGTTCCACCAGAAACATTTTTTACGGTGTTTACCCGAGAGATCTTTTACCTCGGACGTTTCCTAAGCCAGCCTTGGTCATCGCAAACACTGACAAGTCCGACTCCCGGGGTACACACTGGGTGGCCTTCTATTTCGACAAAAACAATGTGGCCGAGTATTTCGATTCATACGGATTTCATCCTTTCTATCAAGAATTCGTAACTTTCATGAACAGTCATTCCTCGGTCTGGACTTACAACAGCATTCCCTTACAGGGGATATTGGCCAGAACATGCGGTCATTACTGTTGCGTGTATGCTTATTACAAAGCACGTCACGTTACAACCAAGGATTTCATCCAGACATTTCCACCAGGTATCAGTAAAGATGGATATATCCTGCACCGTTTTCGTCAGATCTTCAAATGTTTACCACATTCCAAGTGTCCCAGAGGGGAACAAACGTGTTGTTCTATCCACACAATCCAGGCTCGTGTCATGAAGAAATCTATTTAAAATGTGTGCTGCGTATCTTTCTCTCAGTGCCATCGAGACAGTTCTAGTGAACACATCATGGAACCTCCTGCTGTTTCTATAATGGAGAAACACGACAAACTTGTGACGCGCATGACTAATCAGGATGATGTTTCCAAACGTAAACCTCGAAAACGTGTGCAACCCATTAAATTAGAAACCATTACTATCAAGAACGAGGCGGCTGACGAAGGAATGGATGTGACTACGGACTGTGATTTCATAAAGAGACGTAGGGAAATTGGTTTTTCCACAGACAAAATCGAGTGTCCTAAACTACATGACGTAGATGCATGTTTAGATCTCTATCTTGCAAACACATATTTTCTGAACAAGGAAAAAAACAAGTACGTAGCCATAGGATTCGAAAAGGAATCCCCTTTCAATTTGGTGTGGGAGTTTTCGCAACAGGGGAGATCACCCGTACGCATCCATTCTAAACAGATTAGAGAACTGTGTGCTTCAAAATCTGACTTACTGAATTACGTCGACACTGGTCGACGATTCAACTATTTGGTTACTGGAAATATCACCGTTAGTGGTGTAAATTTTTTCGGGAAACGTTGCATCTCGATGTATCAACATCATTCACCGGATGCTTTCATTTTCACAGCCTCTGAACTACATTTATTTATGTGTAATCTTTTCAGACCTCTGCAAAAATTAATGAACGAACGTTATCATAAATTACAACCCGAAATGGAGGCTTTTGTATATTGTATAAAAAAGAATATGGTTTCAGAAAAAAAAGAAGTACCCGATGTATTGAACTATTTTTATATACTTTGGTACAACGAACTGATGATTGAAATATATCTTGAGAACAATCTTGGACACACATTGGTATTGTAAATAAAATCTGTTATATATTTGCTGTTGTAAACTATCCATTGTATTTCATATTGTAAATAAACCATTGTTACTTTTATGTATTATGTAAAATTACCATTATCGATGTCCATATGTAAATATATTTCACATCGTGATCGAATCATATTGTTAACCTATATCTACAATTATAAATAAAACATTTGTAAATGTTCAAAAAATCTTTTATTTCTTGTATTTATTACAATAGAAACTGTACATGTTCCAGACATTTTCAACTGCACAATTTTTTTTCACGTTCTCACATTTACTATGTTCTCTGCATTTTCCTGCAGTCTTTTTCACACTATCCAACTTTGGACATTCAAGTTCTTCGATGTTGCGCACAGATATTTTACCCATACGTTTTTCTCCAAGTAATTTTTCCAACCATTTAATTTTCTCCATACCTTTGACATACACTTCCTGATTCACAAGCATAAAATATAAAACGTCTCCTAATTTCTCATACGGTAGCCACCCATCTCCCCAGTTCAGACCGTGTTTGTTGGTACGGAGCCAGTAATTCACCCGGCGATACTTTTCACTCAACAAGTGAAAACCATATGGAGATTTCACTAAACAGTCAAATGCGCTGTCGAAAGGAAATTTTAAAATCCCTACTTCTTTCCACACAAATTCTCCTCCTGCTCCGCGAAGGCCTTGAATGTCCAAAAAACAGGCATCCATTTTGTTCAACAGGTGAAAACAGTTAAGGTATCTTCAATGCTGCCCCGGCATACGGCACACTTGTCCAATTGAGAGGCACAGAGACCACAGGCTACAAAATGTCGACACGGAAGAATTACCACACTGCAAGCGTTTTCAAAACATATTTTACAGAGTAGCACAGAATCCACACTCTGATTATCGGATGTTTTTTCAGTAGTTTCCACACTGTCGCGATATTTGCAACTTTTCGAATCACTGTGTAACGCTGCAACACTCTGTATGTAACTGCAGGCTGGTATTGCCCGGTAATGTTCTAGAATCGGGCAATCTTCGGATGTCCAATCACACACTCCGTACCCACAATGGAAACATATTACCCTATCACTGAATCCTGAATAATAAAAACCTGCAGTGACTAATTCTTCAGCAGTCTGACGTAATCCTATTGGCCACTTTCTGTAAGTCTTGTATCTCGCATTCACCGACATATAATCGGTGGTAAAAGGACCGCCTGCTATCAGACGAGTATGGTAAGTATACACTCTCATATGTCGAACAAAGAAAACTCGTCTGATACTGTAGGTGACGGCGTTGTAGGCTCGGTGCGAGTCCAGCAATCGTGGTGAGTAAACACTCTCATACGAGGTAAAAACGAATTAAATCGGGTTCTGTAGGTGACAGGGTCCTTGGCATCGGGTATGAAGGTTCAGCCAGAATATTCTCAAAATCAGATACTATAGGTGACGGGGTCCTCGGTATCGGCGATAAAGGTTCAGCCAGAATATCCTCAGGATCGTCGGGGAACAGCCGTCTGCGAAAATCGAAACCTTCGGGAGGAACCACAGGGAAACAAGGATGACCTTCTAAGTTAAGTAACAATGGACGATCACAGCCAGAACACCACACGGAATTTCTGTCTGCCAACAAAGAAAGCCACTCTTTCACTCTCTTCTTCAAAGCTTCGCCCAACTCTTCCTTCCTGCGACGTAGTTCGCAGATACACCCGTGACTCGGAAATCCTGTTCTCTCGTCACCTCTTCTTTTCCTCTCTTCTATCTCCTTCAAAGTCTCGCAGCGACGGTGAAGTCTTTTTCCTGAGCCGTTGACCACGTGACATCCACACCAGGGAGATTCAGGTATCGCTACATACATAAACGGGAAATAACTCAGCAACCGATCCAGGGCCGTTCGATCGCTGTCCAGATCGCCGCAAGACCGAACAAGTTCCCAGAACTCTTCGTAGCTGATCTCGTAGAAATTCACACCATTATCAGACAAACGTGTACCGCTTACATCCATCCCCACATGATACTATTATCCTCCATCCTTTCTATTTATACCCTTTTCCCTCCTACGTCACCATTTCCGTTAAACAAACTTCAAACTACAAGGCTACGCCCAAAACATGTTCGGGCATGTTCACACAGAACCGTTACACCACCCAGAAATTGCAAATTCATACAAACCTACGCCCAAAACATGTTCGGGCATGTTCTATTCAGACAGAAAAACGTTACACACATTTCCAGGAATATCAGACTCATCAACGGTCTCAAACGGGAAACGCCCCCCAAAAATAACCACCTATCTCATCAACACCGGAAACCCTTATCAAGTCCTCATTAACAACAACTCAACTCCAGATTCAAACACAGGTGACGTTACGGTAACACCCATTACAAATCAAAAAACCAGACACATTTTAAACCTTTCATTCCACGAACAAGTTTCCTCCTGTTCCCCTTTATCTCCAGAGTTCCAAGAAAAACAGTTAACGCCCATCTCTTATCTTATCACTTCCTGTCGGCTCGAAACACACTCATTAACTCACAAAAACGCCTACCCCTTATCTTAGCATTTCCGCTCTTATCTTATCTCATTTCCGGTTTAGGTGGGATGGACGGGGGGGTCTTACTACTTCGCCTGCTTTTTCGGGAAAACTGGTCACGTGGCAACTGTGCCTTTAGAGGAACGTAGAACGGTCAACTCTGAATGGTACACAACAACTTGTTTGCCAGAGGTCTTCGGTCAAATACGGAAAACAAACAAACGCCGTCGGATCATTCTTCATCAAGACAATGCCAGCTGTCACACATCTCGTCTAACAACCGACTTTATGAACAGTCAAAAAATCGAATTGATGGGTCATCCGCCGTACAGTCCTGATTTGGCACCCAATGACTTCTTGTTCCCGAATGTCAAGAATAAATTGCGTGGACAACGATTTTCGTCGGCGGAAGACGCCGTTGATGCGTTCAAAAACCATATTATGGAGGTGTCTCAAGAAGATTGGAAAAACTGCTTTGACAAATGGTTCGAACGAATGCAAAAGTGTATTGACCATAAAGGAGAATACTTACAAAAACAATAAAGCAGTTTTCAATGCCAAATTCCTGTTTTTTCATTGTTAGGCTCAAAATATAAATAGTGACCCTCGTATATGCAAATTAATGTGTAGAGAATATGCAAATATATTGCAACTGTTACAAAGGGGATAATTCTCGTGTCCAATTTGTCGTCTTCCTTTCCCTTGTTGATGCTTTCGTAAAGAATAAATGCTTCTCGAGAGCCTAATAACCGCAATAACTCTCTTAAGGATGACCACAGTTACGCAAACGTACAAGCGAGGCCATATCATGTTGTGTACAGTGATTGCTATTCCCAGCGGACGTTAGATGTCACGTTTGCGATGTCACACATGGCTCTAACTAGCTTAGAGACACGTTCACGCTCTCTTTGATGTCTGTCTCTCTTTGTGTGTGTGTTTGTTTGTGTGTGTGTGGGTGGGTGGCATACGTGCGCGCACAATACACACAAGCATTCATACACATGTTGTGCCTCACAGTGCCTATATTTTTCTTGTTGAACCCTTGTTTCGACACTACGACCCTTCATATTTATGGATTTTTGTTCCGTGTGTATGCAACCACGCGTCACAAATTCCCAGTTGCGTCTGGCATTTATTTATCTGCTGGTTAAAATATAAAACGATAGTACGTTTGGGAAATATTACCATGCCAAAAGGGCTGAAATCCCAGTGTTTACTTTCTTCCTTCAAACTGCGCACTCTTTAAACTGTGCATACACATATTTCATAATTCATGCTTTTACATGAAAGAAAGACTTCACAAGCTTCGTCCAGAGACATTTAAATTCCATAGGGCGGTCTTTGCCTTCATGAGCAACACAATCTGCCAGCATTGTCCTGTAAGATGTTGTTGCTTATATGCAAACACCAATGGCAACCGTAGATCGACCCGCGTAACATGTAGGATAGAGAATTTAATTTTCAACGTCTCCTAGCGTCGAAACATAGCATAACAAGTGAGATGCTATTGAGAAAAGTTTTTCGTTTGTATAAGTTCACCTTGCATGTGTTGTTTGGTGATACCCTTCTATAGTATGTGTGACGAAGATAGAATATGCAGGG
Source organism: Lepisma saccharinum (assembly GCF_977018435.1). NCBI lineage: Eukaryota > Metazoa > Arthropoda > Insecta > Zygentoma > Lepismatidae > Lepisma > Lepisma saccharinum. Next base: position 9,469,714 of record NC_139236.1, on the reverse strand, counting down.
TGTTCAAAACAACTGCAACATGGTGGTGTAAATACCATGAAAACAAATAACTTTTCCAAAGAACCATTACCTCGAAAGCATTTAGTTTTCATACTACAAACTTTTAAGATGTATATTTAAGACAGAATACATCTTCAACTAGAGAGCCAACTTGAAAAGAGTAACTTGGGTTTATAAACAAAGCAAAATGGAAAATAATATTGACAATTGTAACGTTGTAAGTTACAATTGTAAGAGTTTCCGAAAATGTACTAAGATCCAGGACTGTTTACTCTAAAAACTTGCCATCGAATTTCCATAGCCACATTCACAGAACTTTTCTACGTAATGTTATCCATCACAAAAGATAATTCTTTGAAATATTTTGGTAAAGTGGATACACGAAAATATGCTTACCTTACGTGTTTTATAACCTCTTCAACACATGAGGACGCAAGGTCTGTTCTCATCTTACAATGTTAACATCAATTATGATAATTTGTTTTCAAATTAAAGAATGTCATCACAATGGCTATTTGACCCAGTCACATAATACGGAGAAGGTTTATTAATTAAATAAAACTCATAGCAAGAGCTCTTGAAATGAAATGCACTCATATGTGTTTTTCTTTGCTTTTTGTTTGTGTCCTAGTAAGATTTAAGAATCCATTACCTTAAAATACGGAGAAACGAAATAAGATGAAATAAGAGGGTGCACGGCTTTGCGCCAATCACTCTGGAAAATAGTTTGGTTTTGCGCCAATAATTACCGGATCCTTATCTTTCCGTACATGGTTTTGTGCCACTACAGAAAATCATAATTCATTGACTTAGGTTGGCAAGCTTGATTTTCCGTCCCACTTAAACAGGCTGCGGACAGTCACCGAGATGGCGTGGTTAAAAATTATGCACCACCAACCATAAGTATACAAAATTGCACTTGTCAAACTGCAGTCTCTTACATTGGAACCTTTGTGGCATGTGAGCTCAATTTCACGTAATGCATGCGTGAAATTGCTTTGCGATTATATTGATCAATGTAAAATTCAATTTTGAGGTATTTTTCTCTTAAAACGCTCCTCTTACGAGCGGGTTTTTCGAGGCCATTTATTTTAAGGTAAGTGTCGGTCTGGAGGTTAATCAATGCATGTACAAATTTGAAAATATCAGGATGGTTGGTGTAAAACATGGCATTCAGTTTACTGTGAAAGACTTCACATGCTTTCTTGTGCGATAGGCCGAGGCAGAAAAATCTGCCCATATGTGTGGAGGGTACGTAGAATCTTCTGCAATATAGTTTTATACCAAATAATCACAGAACTTTGTAATTTTCTCATCTGATGGCTTATCTTCGAACATGTCAATTGCGTAGCAATCAGAGACATCAAGGGGAGGTAAGTAAGACAAACCAAAAATATAATTGAGCCATTTACCTTCGGGACCTCTTTCCTTGTAGATTTTCGAAAGACCTAGGTTTTTCATTTTTCGCCACCAGACTTGGCATAGGTGAAACCTACATCCTACTATAACACATCTCCCACACCATACTGCATTAATGGCACTGTGAATCCCTTGTTCAAAGTCAACGCACAGCATTGAACAACGAAGTATTCGTACTTTTTAATTTGTCCTTTAATACGCAGAATAACAGGGGCACATAATGGCCTTTTTCCAGAATATGAATCGTGAACAACTGAGTGAAATGTTTTGTACAGTAGCTGAAGGTAGTTGAAGATATTTTAGACTTGATTCACAACCGAATACTATAATGTTCTTTACGCTGTCATTAATTAGTACGAAATTGTACTTGCACTTGTACTTGTACTTGTAAGCCTTTCTTCGTTCAGCACCGCGTACACAATGCTTGAGCGTTGTTCATGTAATGCACTTGACGCCTTCCGTTTACATGAACCACGAACTTGTTGAAGTATTAAACTGCGTTCATTGCTATCGTGATTATGAATTATCTTCTCACTTTCAACTATCATGTCACTGTTCGTAATTATTATTGCTGTACACGACTTGTTTGTGCAACGCCACCGAACACGTACATCTGAATATGCGTAAACTTTCCTCAATTTATAATTGTCCTTACTTATTAGATCCTTACCTCTATTCGATGCCTCTGCGAGCAGTTCCATGGTCGACCGGACCCCGGTGTAATGAAACGTGTAACGTTGAGGTGAAACACAGGGAGGTAGACGAAAGCCACGATCAGTCGTTGCCCTTGAGAGACAGGATTGCAACCTATACAATTCTTAGCTCGGCTAGACATTCAAGAGTGGCGGAAAACATTATTGGCGCAAAAGATACTGTGGCACTAATATTTACAATTTGTTCATTGGCGCAAAACACGCGATTTTGGCGCAAATGCATTGCATCCGAAATAAGAGACGAAATAATATGAAATAAGAGACTGAATAAGACAACAATTAAATACTGTATATAATGTGCATGTAAAGATATATATGTATCCATAGAAATCTCAACATTTATTTTCATTTATCATTACTTATCGGGGAAAATAGACTGTTCAGTCACGTGAACACCGTGGAGATAAAGTACTTTTAGGGTTTTAAACATCAAACCTGGACGAGGATGTCCGTAACATCAAAAACTTAGTACGTCAAAAATTAAAATATCTTCACAGAGAATATTTAATGAAAATATGACTTATGAAATAGAAGCTGAACACAGTAATAATTCAATCTGTTCACGAGAATAAAACAATTCACAGTCAATAATCGACACACATAAATTTATAAATATGTCGGAAACGTTTGAAACCTCAGAAGCCAAACTTGATGGATTTACAAGCATATCAAATAAGTATTTGAAGCCGCACAAATTATCTGGATGAACTCATATGCTTCCTTATCGAGATAATATGTGAAATCGATTTACTCAGTAACAACTAGTACTCGGAATATGAAATTTGATGAACTGCTTGAACTGGATGAGTTCGTACGTTGCTCCTGAGAGCCAAAACGCTTCTACATGTTTAACCTACCGATATGTCGGAAAACACTAAAATTACAGGGAAAATTTTTGTGAACTAAAAGACCAGTCCGTCCTTCTGTTACAGTCAATAATCGATACAAATTGATAGTTGCTGATTTCTCAGACATAACTATAAAGAATTTCTAAGATAAATATTTCTTAAACCATAGACTTGTAAAATATCGGCTTAATACAAAATAAATTATTCGGACTGTTCCAAGAGAGACAGAAAATTATCGATCAAAAATTATCATCACATGACATCGATTTTCAGAAAAATACAGCAGACAGAAGAATTATAGCTGTCTTGGAAAATCAATTAAGTGCCAAAGTTTGTCATATACTATTATGTTCTCATTGGTTCATTCTTTTGATTGTTAATTGAAGAACATCGATACCAATTGATTACTGAAAAACTACTTACTATACAAATATACAATTTGTTAAAACGTGAAAACAGAAATGTTACAATGGCCCGTAATAAGAATGCTGAATAAATAGCATGACTTGTAAATGTACCGTGAAAACTAATGCGAAAGCAAATTTACGGCATGAACCAAGAAATGAAGCAATAAGCAAGCGATGGACTTGATTTGTTCGTCGGAAGTTGGAAATAAATTGTGTTACCTTCTGTAGCGCATTTTGTGTACCACAGTTAATACGTATTTCCTCACGAACCACGTACTAGATCGTCAGTATATAAAATCATTACAAATTGGTTCGATTAGTAGAATTTGAAATTAAAATTACCCAAATGTCTTTTCAAAACCTTCATGTCTGAAAAGTTTTCTGAATTGTAGCATTTATTGCTCTTTCTCTCTCATTCTTCAGTCTGTTACGTATCGAAGATGTGGAAATACTTCTGGAGAAAAATTATGACGATAATAATCGTAAACTGTAAGAGGTTCTAATAAAATTTTATATTATAGTGCAGTGTAATGAAGTTCGGATTAAGTTTAAGAAATGAAAAGATATTCCTGAATTTCATGTGGTTTTTAATATTTTTTATTAAACCTAGCAATGTGTTCAAGGACTTCGTTCATTCGAAATGTAATTAGATTCTTGTTTATTTTTAAAAAAATCAACAGCTTTGTTAACTTTTAATCAGTGCTCGAATAGTATATAAAGTACAGTAGCTAAGAGCTATTTTAAAATAGAATATATTCAGATGTGTTATATTTTATGTATAAAGTCTAATGATGAATATAATTTGTTATAAGAAATTATGGTTTAGAGCTATAATCGACGCAAACATTGATTGATGTTCATAATAAATACTCTGATAAATTTATGTTTAACTTCATATAAATTATCAAACACACATTGAACAGTATTTAGTTGAATCAAATTGTATCGTTATTATTTCGCAAAGATTTAGAACAAAGGCAAGATAAAGATAGGGAATTGTCAAATTTTCAGTCAAATCTAATGAAATGGACAGCAATCACGTAAAGCGTAAGTTGTGAATAATTTTTTTGCATTTATCAATTTTTATTTAAACGTGGCTCATACAGTAGTCAATGCTAATTCCCTCTCATTCCGGTCAGGTCCCCGTTTCAATCTCACTTGATATTAATGTGGTTTTAACACTGTATATTACCATCACTGTATGTATTCAAAATTCAATGAAATGGTGTATAATTTCACGAATAGCAGCGAATAGCAATATGTGTGTTTCAAGAGGTGTGTGATTCCATGTGAAATCAACCTAATAGAAAGCTATCTAAAGTAAATAACTTCAACTTTCACGTTAAATCATAAAATACCATTTCAACTCAGGAAGTTTCTTTTGAATTTCTTCTAAAAATTAGCTTTGATTTTCGCAACAATAATGCACTATTGAATAGGATTAATGATAAGTTATCGTCACTATTTTTCTTCAAATTATCTTTGTTCTCAACAACACTCTAGAGCAGCCACAACTTTATGAAAATAATGAAAATGTATCAATCCTTATCTCCTTGTAATCTTTGTAATTATTGTTCATTATTTCTTTACTTTCGAATGTTATTTTTAATTATTTTAGGAATGCGATTTCTTGTTTTCTTAATTTATGTTGGTGATGCTATCTACAGTATATGTAGTTTAATATACTCGGCACAACTGCAATGTATAAATAAGAAAAATATAGCCATAATTATCTCATCTATTTTAGACGACTTTTAAAACTTCACACTGTTGTCAGATGTAATTATATTTGTTGAAACTACGCGTTTTTCGGGAAGAACAAATACATGTTTTTTTAAATTAATAATACGTCACCTAGTAAGAAAGTTTCAATAATGATGACACAAGGAAAACATTTTAAATATGATTTCATGCGAAATGTACTCACCTCTTCGGGATCCTTCTTCCTGCTTACCCCTCCCCCACCCCCTCCCCCACTCATCGAATTCATCTTGCCGCGTTGGCCAAGGACGGATCAAGATATCACTCACTCACTCACCTCCCAGCGGGGGTCGAACCCGATCACTACGGTCACTCGTCACGTGCCGCGAGTTCGAAACCGGACGATGGCCACGTGAAGGAGCCTCGCCATGGGCCGCTGCTTGCCACGACGCGGGTCCGGAGGAGACTAGATCGGCGTGGCGTGGACTAGCGTGGTCCGTTGCTAGGAGACGTTGCGCAGAGCTGCATAAGCCGCAGGAGCACGTTGTCTGCCTTCGCTTCCGCAGGAGTAAGGAGGCTGGCCCCAACGCAGTTCGTATTGACGGATGATGCACTGCGGGGATGCAATTCCAGAATTGTTTCAGGTCTTCTTTGAGACCGGGCCTACAGTTTGAACATGTTGAAACTGCATTTAATGAGTAATTAGGACATTCCACGAGAAGAGGCACTGCACCATGTAAATAACAAAATGAATTAATCTTAAAATTATTAGTGTTTTTAATTGTATTAAGCTTTAAATGTTTGTGAATGCATATAATTTGCATATTTCACAAACAAAAATTATTAGCATCCGTAGCCTGTTTGTTTTACAGACAAATGAATCAAATTTTGCTGTATTTTTAAAGCCACGTAACACCTGTTTATTGATGCTTTTTATGCATTCAGGCTACGTCATCATACTCGCTTTTTTAAAATTTGTTAGCAGACACCACAAAGTACTTTATAATTTTATGAAGTCAGTTCATTATGAATATTTTAATCCAATCTCATGTCTATAACCTTAAATTTTCTGTGAGAAATATCACACACATAACGCTGGAGTGCCTCAATTTCAGTATGTTTGTTTCCGCATAACTCTCGAACGCCTAGAGCAATTTCAACCAAACTTGGTACACGTATGACTTACAATCTGGAAAGAAATACTATGGGGATAAGACACCCATGGCACCCCTTGGGGGAAGGGAAGGGGGTGACATGTACAAATAATCGAAAACGACCGATATTAGTGTGGAATCCATAGCTTTCGGGGTCGCTAAGATGAATAGTGACACTCCCAATGCCGTTCAATTTACTTATTCTAGCTCCTGGAGGTGAAACTAAAAATGTTGTTTATCATTAAGTTTGAGTTCTATTTATATTATAGTGAATTTTACTTTATTATTTGTATACTGTATGTGACGTTCACTAGTCAATCATTTGCACGATTACATTTCGTTCATAAATATTTGAAACTAAAACGCGAAGGTGAAGATACAACTTCTATGGGTATATTCTATTAGTGAAATAACTGAGCAATATGCAGTTCACTATTACCTATATTTCCATTTTTGTCACACACATTACCACATAATGACTATTGATTCTCGTTGCTATAGCAACGTTAGAATTCCAAATATCTCGTTTATACAGCGTATAGCGCAATAAATAACATAAAACATAATTCACGTTGTACAAAGTAATTATTATACATTTTCTGAACCGTTAATATAAAGTGATTTGTATAATATGAAATTAATAATTTCAATAAACATGTAATTAATTATATTGTGCGGATTCACAGGATCGTCACAACATTTCCCTCCTCCGGAAAAATGAAAACTACTAAACAGCGAGGAGCAGTTTTCATATACATATCAGTCCGATGTTTATCAACATAACTAAAACAAAATTACAAATGCACAATATTATCTGACATTCGACAACAACGTGCACATAAACAGATTTGTGCCTAACAGGTAATAACAAATCAGAACATAATACAACATTCAATTGTACAAAATAATAAAGAGAATGGTTTCCTTTTTCCAGTATCTACTCTCATAAATTTGATTCTCAGACAAGACTTGATTCCTCTTTCCTTCCGAACAGTTAAACACTCTAAGATTTGAAAAGTTCACCTTGTCATAATATTGCTCGTTCATTGTGTAAAGAATTGCATTATTGTCCTTAATTTCCTTGACAAGGAATGGCCCAATATTCAAGTTGAACAATTTATGAATCTGGCTGTTAATTTTAGAACTAACTTGCCTATTTTTTATCATAACCAAATCTCCTGTTTGAAGTTTGATCGAGATCAATGCATTCTTAATCTTTCTACTTCTTCTAGATTGTCTAGTCCTGATTTCTGCTAAAAACAATTTGCGATTCCATGGCAAAGATTTAATTTGTTCTGGCCAGCCTATTTCTTCAAATATTGAATCCTTCGTATCTTCATGTAAGAAAAGTTCACTAGGAGATAATCCGGTAACTGAAGAGCATGAATGATTTCGTAACTGAATAATAGAATTTATTTTTGGATACCAACTGGTGTGCTTACACTGGGGAACAGTGAAATTGCGGCACAGTGTTTGAGAGCTAATTTAGCTGCTGAATAAGGATATAATAATATATTTCCTGAATTGGCTCCACTTTATGAAATAAATGCAACTAAACCAAAATGGCAGAAACATCAGACATACATATAAATGAACTTCCAACAACAATTTAAAGTTTCTTTTTGTGATTACAATCATTAACATCATTTTTTGGTTCACTCCATGTCATGGGCACTCCAAATTTGAGTCCCTTTCGTCCGCTTTGGCCCCAATAACGAAGTGATTCCAAACAAGTTTTGCAAACTATATGTGGGACCCATTTTTTATTCTGTTGTCCCAGATTTTTGGCAAAATAAGCCTGATACAAGTCTCTCACTACATCCGTGATATTTCTTGTCTGTGATGGTAGACAATATATTCCACATATATAGCAAAAAACATTTGGGTTATTGAAACACTTACTACGTGAGGAACTCATATTTCCAATGTATTCACATTAAACGCATTTCGCTTAGTTATACCACAGATTAACAAGATCGCTTACTTCCTATCTCTCCTTTGTAATCTGTGCGTATACCAAAAATGGCATGTGGAGCCACCCTACGGCGCCTTCGAAACTTAAAGCGTTGTCATAGCAACCTCTCCGCCAATCACGTCTTACTCTTTGCAGTGACAGTTGAATGCGTCTCAGCGCAATGATCCGCTCACCCCACCCTTCCATTCCTGCTTTATTTTCTGCTAATAATTCGGATATATCTCGTAAGGTCGTATTATTTATTTCATTTAAGTGTATAAAAATGTTCTACAAGGATAAATACCGTTGTTCAGTTAATGCATCTTACTTTTGAATGATTTCTACATCTAAGTTACGAGATATACAGTATGCCCAGAAACACAAAATAGGAATATAATTTCAAGTTTCTGAAATTCCAGCACGTAAATCATTCCGTTGCGCATGAAAAATGGTCCGTGTATTATCCGTGGCAATAAGTATTTTTATTTCGTATTCTCCCTATTATGCGTTGCTTTTCTGACATTTTGGGCAAATCGCAATTTTATCTTGTGTAAACTCTACGGCGATTACTTTGTTCGTAGGTCAATGCGTTTTACCCCTCCCTCGTCGTTGTTTATTTAGCGTCGCATTTTTCAATTTTAGGCTAATCGCGACGATGCTATGAAACATTGATGACAAAGAAAGCTCTAACAGGGATTCGAACCCAGGACCCCTGCATTAACTGAACAATGGTATTTATCCTTGTAGAACATTTTTATGCACTTAAATAAAATAAATAATACGACCTTACGAGATATATCCGAATTATTAGCAGAAAATAAAAGCAGGAATGGAAGGGTGGGGTGAGCGGATCATTGCGCTACCCAAGGTGTTCTAAAGGGCGCTCGAGCCATCTTGCAATATTTCCCAAATTATCTCTTTCTCTTCATAACAATTGCTGAACAGTTTAACGTGGGCGGCAAACTGCAGGATACAGCACACTTAATATCAGCAACTGTTTCTGGTGCCGTCACTGAATATCTAGTATTATAGGGGGATCGGCTGTAATTTTCTCCCTTGTGTACCATATTCAATCGCAAGATGTAGACATTTGTGGTTTACCAACGTAGAAAATTCAATTCATGTGTCTATGGACTCATAAAACGAAAGACAAATGCATCCACTTTCTCTGCAATTGATACCAGTGAAGTACCCATTTGATGCTGAAAATGCCAAGGAAACAAAATACAGGATTGGAAGGTTTTGTCTCAGGAAATAAGAATAAAACATAAAACGTATTATTAAGAACTACTAATAGAACATTAGCGCTATCCATCTAACGAAACCATTACAAATCGGCTGGGGGCTTGTAGGTATGAAATATACTGGAATAAAAGATATATACATATAGCCAGTACTTGTTTTTCAAACTTAAAATGTGATGTAATATATTAACAGGACTTTCATCGCACAGTTTTTTCTTACGGGCTTGAGTCCACCTGGGTTCAGTCTCTGGGTTTTCAGCCTGTGTATAGGACTGGTGGCAACCCACCATCCTGAGAAAATTGGGGACCTACAAGTGAGTAGCGCAACCCAGTCTGGGAAATCTCCTATAACAGCTGAGGGTTCGATGTGCTGACCCCACATCATCCCATTGCTGCTGAAGATCTCCACACCTCTAGATAGGGTTGTGGGAGGCAGACTGGCAGTCAGGAGATAGGCCAAGGTCCTTCCAGTGCTGTAGAGCAAGTGGATCTCAACCTTTTTCAGTCGGGGACCCACCTTGAGTAATATTACACTTCATGGGACCCATAAGATGGGCACCAGCGGAATTACTTTGTAGGGGTGTGCACCCAGTTTATAATCACATATTTGCTAACATCGAAGTCCTCTTTTACAACAACACGGCCTGAATTTAAATTGTTAAAACAATATATCTAATTAATTTAATGTAATGGGTTTTTAAGACCCAGTAAACAAAGTTTCGAGCCCAAGTTCCCGACCCACCAAATGTCCCCTCAGAACCCAGGAGTGGGTCGCACCCTATAGGTTGAGAAACGATGCTGTAGAACCATGGGTTATGTTATGCTGTACATAAAAGTAAATATTTTACACTACAGTTAATTTCTATCATTACTTACATTCAGTGTTCTGTAGATGAAATAATATTTTGGAAAATACAACATGGAAACTAGTTCAGTGCCATTATGTAAATTATATTGCTAACATGCTACATGGAATCTAGAATAAAAGACTGAAATAAGTCTTAAAAATCCTAGATCAATTAATTTCCACTGTATTCAATGCTACCGTAATACTGTTAATGAAAGTCCATCAAATAAACCATTTACAACTAACTCACTATGGTGACATGTTCTATTTCTCGTGGAATTCTCAGAAACATTCCCGAAGAAAAACAATTTCACAGTAAATGCACTACACTTTATGAGTTATTAATGATTCCGTAGAAAAGTAAAACATAATATATTATGCTAATAACAAATGAAAGGGATAATAAACAAACACATTGTTATACAGGTACATGTATTTATTGAAACATTGGCAATTAATATTCTTTGCTTAACATATGACAATGCATTGAAGTCCTCCAGACTTCTTTATAAAAATATAAGACTTTAAACAGAACAGTAAAATTTTAAAATCATATTTTAAATAATCTAAAATAACTTCCAGCGTCCCATTTAAATTTCCTACGAAATTTTTCACACATGAAAAGCATTGAAATAACGTCCAAAATTGTAAGATTGAATGATTTAGATCATATCACTAGTACCTCTTTTGAGAATTTAGAAGAAAACAGTATATGCTAGCGGCATGCCACGGGGGCAAATGTTGGTGAAGCAAGTGAGCAAAGTGAAGACAGCATTGACGACATTCACAATCCACATTGCAATGTACTTACTTGGTTCTACATCTGGGAATGCATCATACACGAACTTGTTTCTTGCACTCCACATACTCTTTATTCTTTAAGTTTTGTGAATAATATCTTGTTGCCATATTTCTTTCCATGCATATCAGAGCTGTAAGAGAAAATAAATTATTTTAGAATAATACAACATAATGCAACAAGATTTACATATTTTCCATTTTTTTGTCATTCAAAAGAGATATTTTCCATGGTGCATAGTCATTTGTGATCTGAGGAAAAAGCTTGCCATCACAAAGAAAATATACTTAAAGGAACATCCATTTACTGGATCATTGTTAGTTTCTGTTGAATTGAGACCATACAAGAATAGCCATGTATAAAATGAAAGAAGGTCCATTATATTGGGAGGAAATGTTACCTGCTTGTAAATATTTTATTTAATCTAATATGTTCAATTTCTTCATATTTACTCAATTTTTACATTATTTCTCATTGTAAGTTACTCGTACATTCTTTGCTTGGAACCATAAAGTGTGAGACCGTCTAGTTAGTTATACGGTGCAACACCAACTCGTGTACTTCGTCGATTTGGTGCCAAGTAGTACATTTGGTGTCTGCAGCGGGGCTAATGTAGCTTGGGTTCTACACCAAAGAGTTAAATATAGTAAGATGCAACATGAATCTGAAGGAAATAAGGGAACTATACGTTTGAACTAAAGCTGAATCGAATTCTATTCATGTAGGTATATAAGTACACATTGATGAACTTTTATGTAGATAACTGTATTTCCATCACTCTAATGCATACGTTTATGCTAGGTGTATGTTTGAGGGATTTTAGCATTATAATTATGCTCCTATGTGATTATGTTGTAACAATCCGTACGTTTTAAGTGTGATAGGTTAGTAGTGTATATTGAGCGTTTCAAAGTCGTACTTAGTAGGTATCGTCTTTTTTTATCAATTGAATATCACTTTTTGACATATTTTGACAATTTTTTGTCAATGTTTTAGCGTTTGACGATTTTTCAGTGCAATTTTCACCGCATCTCATTTTTTTCCCACTCGTACTTGGTAGGTATGCATTTGTAGCCTTTTTTTATCAATTGAAAATCAGTTTTTGACATATTTTGACAAATTTTTGTCGATGTTTTAGCGTTTAGCGATGTTTTTGTAAAATTTCCTATTTTTCCTTTTTTTCCCACTCGTACTTGGTACGAATGCCACGATCTTACGTGATATAACTTAACCTATTCATTTTTTTTTTCGTGCTAAACTACACGAGAGCCTCTACGTGCTTTGACCTATTTTAGAGTAGAACCATAAAGACAGAGCTGCAACCGAAAGTGAGGCTCGAAGTGAGGCTCGGTGAGGCTCGACTTAATAGTTTGCTCTTGTAAGACATAAGCCTTATTTTCTCGCAGTGTTGCCAACATTTTACTCGAAATAAAATCACCAAGGTTTTTTTCTTGGTCTAACCTATGTTATTGAACTGCTTCGTCACGTCCAAACCTGCATGACTTCCGAACACTATTGGTTTTATTCATATTTTTTCTTACGTATAGGTGTATATGATGAATCCCCAAACAGATTTTTCCTAAGTCTTACTGTTTCCAAGATAACCCCACTTCCGGTTGCCATTTTGGATTTCCGAACATAGGTTCTATTCATACTTTTTCTCACGTATAGGTGTACCTGATGAATCTGCAAACAGATTTTTCCTAAGTCTTACAGTTTCCAAGATAACCCCACTTCCGGTCGCCATTTTGGATTTCCGAACATAGGTTCTATTCATATTTTACTTACATATAGGCGTACGTGACGAATCTGCAAACAGATTTTTTCTAAGTCTTACCGTTTCAAAGATAACCCTACTTCCGGTCGCCATTTTGGATTTCCAAGCATAGGTTCTATTCATATTTTACTTACATATAGGCGTACATGACGAATCCGCAAACAGATTTTTCCTAAGTCTCACCGTTTCCAAGATAACTAGTAGTGCAATCAGCCCGGTTCACCAACCGAAAATGGGGCTCGGTGGGGCTCGGTGGGGCTTGCCAAACCTCAAAAACTCACTTTCTCTCCACGTTCCGCGCCTTGTTTATTACGCTGACGATGTTTCACAGCGTAGAAAAGAACACCAAAACATCAAAAACTCACTTTGATTATTTGGAGCTCACCAAAACCTCAAAAACTTATTTTTATTAATTGAGGTTCACCAAACCTCAAAAACTCTCATTTTCTCTCTATGTTCAGCGCCTTTATTCGTTGCGCTGACACAACGTGATGAGTAAATAATACAGTCTCTTATCCTTGAAGGATGAATGCACCTTATCGTAATTTTCCAAGTCTTGGTCAAATGTTTGTATATCGTGACCTTTGTAAACCTCTCTCGGGGGAACGATGTGCCACACACACACACACACACACACGCGTGCGCGTGTATTGTGACGCAAGCAAACAGACAAAATAATAATAATTGTTGTTTTTTAGGATTCCTGGCCCCCATAACCCCGCCAGGGTGCGTGGTGCCCAACCAAAAAAAAGTAAAAGGTTTTCCCGTACGGCCTTCGAACGTAGAATTGATTGACGTGCGGGCGAATCTCTTCCGGAATGTTTTTCAATTCGTACATCTGACCATACATGCTATTCATCATCAATTTAGCCGTGTTCTGTTTGGCGTCCATTTCGAGCAGTTTGCCCGGCGGTAAAGTCTTATTGTTTTTAAATTTTTTGATTTTTTACGCAAGGCCATGATCTTGCGTATGCACGTGGCGTTTAGCGTGTCTCGTGAAAAATACACGTGAAGATCAGCTTCCGTACAACCGGCTGGATTTGTAACGCCGCAATAAACATTAACTTCCGTACCGGGCAGAATGCCTGTTCCGGCGGTGTGGAATTCGCGCTACTCCCCAAGTTCACGTTGAAAGGGGAGAGGCCGGCTGCGACCATGATGCTCGGGTAGAGTGACGTAAAGTCCAATGTCAAAATAATCTCATCCTCCGTTCTGTTTTTGAGTGCCACGTTTATGTGAGGGTTACGGCGTACGTAACCCCCGACCAGCTTGTGATGATACTCAAGATACTACCGTGGGAAACACAAATATTGCTTGTTCTGCAACGCTTCGCTGAAATAGTAATGCGAGAGATGCCAGTTGAGTTTGTGCCCTCGAACCTGGTCCGCGTGCAACACGCTCTGGCAGCACAATTTGGGTCGCCCTAAACTCAGAGGCCTAGTGAGTTGGCAATACTGACACGACCTAGTTTTTGCTTATATTGTCGCCGCAACCGGATGTTTCTTTTTTGGTGTATATTGGCTGCACTGCATCCTGTTTATTGCAAAAATAATCCACAGTGGGTTGGATATTACAAACATACGAGTCCGAGTTTTGAAAGTGTAATGTCTGGCATCGAATACCCGGTGACTATTTCTGATACATCAAAATTCGAAACACGAGCACGAGATGCAGAAGGAAAACGCTTAATGATCAACGTGTATTCCTATACGTTGGATAAACATGTCGTGCATCCCGTCAGGATAAGCGATGTCGACGATGATGATGCTCGTGTGATTAATCTTCTTCTAATTTCAAACGACAGTGTTCACTATTACTGTCTCAGGAATGTTATGCGCTTCCTCTTTTCTCTATAAAAAAAAGAGATTTGTGTTGATTGTTTGGTTAAAAAGAATTTCCTAATTATTTGTTTTTTGTCACAAGAATTGTTTGAATTTCAAACATTCCTAAGTGTTTGCTTAATGATTGATGCATTAACCTGTTAAGAATGTCATATTAATAATACCGGCTCGGAAATGTCATGTCTTTTTCCTCTATAGAAGGTCATATAAATGTGCTAATTGGTTGGTTAGGGGGGATTTTTTGATTAGTAAATTGAGGTTATAAATACGTACGTATAAAGGTTTTGCTAATATGGAATGCTAAAGCTTAGTACTTGGCTCTCTCAGAGATTCGAAGTCTATTAGGTTAAACAGCATAGAAATTTCACAGCAAAAATTCTCATATTTACTGACGATATTCTTAACAACCTGTGTTTTGATTCCACTACAAAAACTGTATACAAAATATGCAGTCCCTAGAATGAGATGGATGAGGCTTATGAACCTCGACCTATACAGTTGTACAATCTGGCAATGAATAGATGTTGTTTTTTTATTAAGCATAGCAGAGTGTTTTCGCTTATTTTAATATCAGGCAACAATGTTAGAAAGTGGTCCCAAGAATAAAATTTAAAATCACTAATGTGATATGAACTTTTTTACTTGTGTGTATTTGAATATGAAAGTAAGGTACTTTGAGTAATTGAGGGGGACAATCACAAGTAAGCTTGCAATGGTATTGGGAGGTGTCACGAGTTCAAATTTTAGACAATTTCTGTTAATCTGCTAAGGCGATATCAATACGAAAAAATTTGTAAAAAAAGGAGAGGCTAATGGCAACGATGAGGATGAATAATAATAATTATGATGAAATTGATGTGTGGCACTTAGAAAACAAAAACTTCAAAGTGTATTGCACCAACAGCTACAATTGTCCCCCTCTCCCCAAAATACAAGGCAGTTAACAGAGGTGTGTATATTTGTTGGTTTACGAGTCTGAGGGCTTAAGTTAGTATATTCACTATAGCTATACATATTAAAAAAATGAAATGACCTGAACAATAAAATATAACAATACCGATTCTGGCTTTTTTGTCGGATGACGTAGTGGTAACGTTTGTTGCAATCACATCTCTGATGGTGTATAAAACTTAAATGTTTTGCATAACATGAAATATTGTTAATGGGAATGTGTTGTTTCTAATGTTAAATATAGAAAGCAGATAACAAGAAAAAAGAAGAAAAGAAATAATGTTGCAGGTAGATACGGAGCCTCAGCCCAAACACATATATGATCAGACAGGATGTCAACGATGCATTCATAACTAACATGTGATTATTCAAAAATTGAAATAGTACAGTGGGAAACAACTAACTAACTAACTCTCTATGTTTTTTTTAAACCGGCACGAATGAGAAAGGAATAAAGGAGATTTTTACAGGAATCTTGTTGGGAAACCTGATGGTAAAGGACCAAAACGAACATGGAGATGAATCTAAAAGAAATCTGTAAAGATTGGAATAGAATATATATAAATTTTGCTCAGGATAAGTACAAATTGAACTGTAACTACGAATTTTCAGAATCAAGAGTGCTAGAGAATTAATTAATTAATTAATATTTAATATAATGAGGGTAGTAATATAGTATTCTTATTGAGAAGAGAATTTCTAAAAAACTTATTTTTCCTCGTACGTTTACTAATAGCAGTTACATTTGACATGTTTGACTAATCGCGAATCAACGTACGGAAGCTGTTGGAAGCAGTTTGAAGACTGAAATGGCTATGGAGGGACACTTATTATAATGTTAATATCTTAGTATAATGTTTTGAGAATTGCTTCTCGATAATGTTTGGTATATAATTTAATCTGTTGTTAGATAAAATACATAATTATCAGAATTTAAGGATGGAAAATATGAAGAGCGAATGAATGATACGTTTGACTAATCGTGAAGATAAGTATCATAGTACGTTTTATCGTTTCTTATATAAACGTTGAAACGTTTAAGAACGTATAAGAACGTTTACTGAAACGTTTCAACAATTGTTGAAACATTTATGAACATTTTGCCACATTGTGTTTGTGTGTAGCGACTAAGGACTGAACTTTCATTTAGTGAAGCAAATTTTGCCCTGGTTACTATATTTTCAAGTATTTACACTGTTGGAAGTCATTGTAAAAATTTACAATACTCTATCGTTAAAATTTAAGTCTTTCTGTTAATTTACACAAACACTATGAATTAAAATTGATGTCAGCGCCGTGGCAAGAATGAGAAGTAAAGATGGCGTTGGTAATACTAAAGACAGACACACGCACCCGTACACGTGCGCGCGCGCACACACACACATACACACATGTAAATTGTCGATTGCTAATTTCGCACTTGTTTCTTATTTTTTCTGTGATTCTCATACTTCTCCTGGAGAAGATATTGTTATCTGCTTAAGTTTCTGTTTCAATTCTTGAACACTACGTTTGCGGGAAACAAAATGAACATGGTGATGTACAATTTTTCGCTGGCTGAACAATATTGAGATATACGAAAATCTTTCAAATTTAAATATGAATATTTTATTTTGCACAAATATCTATAAACATTATCAATTACAATTGTGTGCACCATAAATATATTTCTGTAAACCGAAACGGTAAAATTACATTAAGCTTCCCCGATGGCGTAGTGGTAACGTCATCGGCTTGTAATCAAGGGTCCCGATTCGATAACACGGTGGAGGTAAATAAAGGTTCGGATCCCACTTTAAACTGTACGCAAGTGGATTTAAAATACACTTTATTTAAATTACATCAATTATAGTTAAGTTTGTTAATAGTCGATACTACTTTTAAAAAGTTATTGTTAATTTTTACGGTAAATGGATATCAGCCGAAATTGACGACTTGTAGCCACCTTGGTGGCCTAGGGAGTACAGAGGTTTATTCATAATTTCGTTACTGAACGTTTCCGGTTCGAGTCCTGGTTTTGGCATAGGAGTTGCTGTGTGCGAGTCCCTTGGTCACATAAATCTAATCAGCATTCATTCTTATCTTTGTTATTGACTTAAGAGTCAGAAAAGCAATATATATATTTTTTTTCTATTCAAGTTTAAGGTAGTTTCTCACCGTGGCCGTGCGGTTTAAGACGTCATGCCTTGGTCACCGGCTACGGGACGCGCGCAGATTCTAGTCTCCTTGGGGAAGCGTTATAACCTGAGGCTTGGGCTTTTTTATTGGACCGGTGGCCACCCACCATCGTGAGGAAGTTGTGAGCTACGAATGAGTAGCATAACACGGTCATGGAAACCTACAATAACGACTGGGGGGTTCGTCGTGCTGACCGCACGTCAGTCCATAACTGGTTGGATCTACATCTACAAGTGGGAGTCAGACTGGCGGACGGCTCTCGAAGGGCTGTGGCGCCACGGTATGATTTGGTGATCGTCTGGAGAACTATGAGAGAAAGCCACAAAGGAGACCTCAGCCCAAAACAGTGCAAGGAACTTGATCGCTCGAAGCCCCGATGTTGACGTCCGAGTTTGCATTTCAATTAGGTTATTACTTCTACTTTAGATCAGTCGCAACGCTGGGGTATAATTGATTGATTTGGTTTGTTTTATTTCGCTTTTCGGCCACTTTTGGCTAATCGTAAATATGAAGATGAGTGATGGTATGATTAAATTAAAATTGATGCATGGACACTCACAAAGGACGGCCATGTCGGGATTCGAACCCGGAACCTTCGGCAATGCGCAAGATGGAGATGAATGGTGATGAAATGGCTGAAGTGGCACTGACAAATATATATTAAGGGAATAAAACAACCTCCAAAGAGGGGGTTGGCCGTGGGTCTAGGCGTCAGAGCCTATCTAGCCTGCAAGAATGCTGCGCAGAACGTACTACGAGTTGAGCTGAGATGAGTTTTGGTTTTAAGTCCACTTTATGCACATAAAGGTCAATCGGGACTGGACCTACAGTTTATAGTGGGATCTGCATTAATTGTGCCTCTATCGGGTATCGAACCCGGGATGACTTGATTACAAGGCGACGACATTACCACTACGCTATTGAACGTCCTACGAAGAAGAGAAGTTGGCATTTGAGTGTGTTCATTTTTAACGTCACCCCCCTTCACACTCTCCGGTTCCCGGTTAATTTTCTCATATTCTAATTATCAAGCGAGAAAGAGCTTTTACCTCACTACATAATTTTCCCAGGTCTATTACAACAAGTGGAGTTGCTTTTGATTGAGCAAACGCACGAACAATGCACGACACTAGCCGAGAATCGATTCTGGATTCTGATGCGATATTCAAGGCGCCCCGTCACAACACGATAGCCACACAAGTTGTACGTATACAGGGTAACCGGTAATTACATGTATTTCCTGAAAGGGGTTAAAGTAGAGGCAATTTGCAATAAATTTGACCATATGATACCCCGTCCGAAAATTAGTAGTTTTCGAGATAATCGAATTTCTAATTTTTTAATAACAATTTTCCACATACGAATTGAGAACAGCTTATTGTATGGCACATACTTCAGCGTTTTCTGGTAGCGAACAAATACAGGAGGTCCAAAAAAATGTACTCACTGTTTGATAGTCCATATCTTCTGACAAAATTGACTTGTGGGTACAATTTTTGGCACTGAGAGAGTTATGTTAGATGTTCAAAATAACCACCAGCAACTTGTAAACAACTCCTATGGCGCCGAACTGCAGACCGTACTACGACCGTCAGTGTATCTGGCATAATGGCAGCACATGATGCTATTTTTTTTTCACGTAGCTCGTTGAGTGTAGTTGGTTTTGTCGATACACATCATTCTTGACGGTCCCCCACAGGTAGAAGTCCACTGGTGTCAAATCAGGGGACCGAGGTGGGTACTCAATAGCACCGCGTCGACCTATCCACCGTTCGGGGAGTGTGTCATCCAGGTACGACCTGACATCGCGATGGTAGTGAGGCGGGGCTCCATCTTGCTGTAGGTAAAACATTTCATCGCCAAATAGGGTTCGGATGGCAGGCAGAATCCTTGACTGAATCATTTCGAGATACACCTCACCGGTTACGGTACCCTCGAAGAAGAAGGGACCAATCAAACCACGCGATGACAGACCACACCACACGTTAAGCCCCGGTAGATTCACCGCCTTCTCCATATAAACGTGAGGATTGACGGGCGACCAGTAGACACAATTGTGGAGGTTCACAGTACTGTTAAGTTTGAATTGCGCCTCGTCAGACCACACAACTGCCCCTGCAAATTCTCTATCCTCGCGAACCATGTGCTCAAACCATTCGCAGTATTCGACCCTACTATCCGGATCGTCCTTGTTGATCGCGTGTAGCAGTATTGGAATGTACACTTTCCACTGTGCACCCTTCAGAATGCGTCTTACGCTAGACAGGGTATTAACTGGTTCCGCTGCTATTGGTGGGTACTCATTCTTTGCTAACATCCAAGACTTGGTAAGTGGTAGTACACCATGTTTCAGTTGAAGTGTTCGGTCTGGGAGCTGCTCTTCTTTCTCCAGAGGAAGTTCGGTGGTTGATGCTGGGGGCATAGCATATGGATTGCGCACCCAATCATAATTGTCGACAGTGATGGAGGGAAAATATTGTGCCATGTCATTCTAACGTCAGTCACCACTCGCACTGTGACCAACTCGTACGTTAGTGTGCCGCGGGATCTACTACAAAATACTATAGTGCGCCGTGAGAAGGAGGACGTTGGGAACCACTGGACTACACAGTGCTAGGAACTGTCCCAGGGTAAGGACCCTCCTCGAGAACATAGTGGTAATGTCGTCGATTAGATTAATGTGGCCAAGGGACTCGCACACAGCAACTCCTATGCCAAAACCAGGACTCGAACCGGAAACGTTCAGTAACGAAATTATGAATAAACCTCTGTACTCCCTAGGCCACCAAGGTGGCTACAAGTCGTCAATTTCGGCTGATATCCATTTACCGTAAAAATTAACAATAACTTTTTAAAAGTAGTATCGACTATTAACAAACTTAACTATAATTGATGTAATTTAAATAAAGTGTATTTTAAATCCACTTGCGTACAGTTTAAAGTGGGATCCGAACCTTTATTTACCTCCACCGTGTTATCGAATCGGGACCCTTGATTACAAGCCGATGACGTTACCACTACGCCATCGGGGAAGCTTAATGTAATTTTACCGTTTCGGTTTACAGAAATATATTTATGGTGCACACAATTGTAATTGATAATGTTTATAGATATTTGTGCAAAATAAAATATTCATATTTAAATTTGAAAGATTTTCGTATATCTCAATATTGTTCAGCCAGCGAAAAATTGTACATCACCATGTTCATTTTGTTTCCCGCAAACGTAGTGTTCAAGAATTGAAACAGAAACTTAAGCAGATAACAATATCTTCTCCAGGAGAAGTATGAGAATCACAGAAAAAATAAGAAACAAGTGCGAAATTAGCAATCGACAATTTACATGTGTGTATGTGTGTGTGTGCGCGCGCGCACGTGTACGGGTGCGTGTGTCTGTCTTTAGTATTACCAACGCCATCTTTACTTCTCATTCTTGCCACGGCGCTGACATCAATTTTAATTCATAGTGTTTGTGTAAATTAACAGAAAGACTTAAATTTTAACGATAGAGTATTGTAAATTTTTACAATGACTTCCAACAGTGTAAATACTTGAAAATATAGTAACCAGGGCGAAATTTACTTCACTAAATGAAAGTTCAGTCCTTAGTCGCCACACACAAACACAATGTGGCAAAATGTTCATAAATGTTTCAACAATTGTTGAAACGTTTCAGTAAACGTTCTTATACGTTCTTAAACGTTTCAACGTTTATATAAGAAACGATAAAACGTACTGTGATACTTATCTTCACGATTAGTCAAACGTATCATTCATTCGCTCTTCATATTTTCCATCCTTAAATTCTGATAATTATGTATTTTATCTAACAACAGATTAAATTATATACCAAACATTATCGAGAAGCAATTCTCAAAACATTATACTAAGATATTAACATTATAATAAGTGTCCCTCCATAGCCATTTCAGTCTTCAAACTGCTTCCAACGGCTTCCGTACGTTGATTCGCGATTAGTCAAACATGTCAAATGTAACTGCTATTAGTAAACGTACGAGGAAAAATAAGTTTTTTAGAAATTCTCTTCTCAATAAGAATACTATATTACTACCTTCATTATATTAAATATTAATTAATTAATTAATTCTCTAGCACTCTTGATTCTGAAAATTCGTAGTTACAGTTCAATTTGTACTTATCCTGAGCAAAATTTATATATATTCTATTCCAATCTTTACAGATTTCTTTTAGATTCATCTCCATGTTCGTTTTGGTCCTTTACCATCAGGTTTCCCAACAAGATTCCTGTAAAAATCTCCTTTATTCCTTTCTCATTCGTGCCGGTTTAAAAAAAAAACATAGAGAGTTAGTTAGTTAGTTGTTTCCCACTGTACTATTTCAATTTTTGAATAATCACATGTTAGTTATGAATGCATTGTTGACATCCTGTCTGATCATATATGTGTTTGGGCTGAGGCTCCGTATCTACCTGCAACATTATTTCTTTTCTTCCTTTTTCTTGTTATCTGCTTTCTATATTTAACATTAGAAACAACACATTCCCATTAACAATATTTCATGTTATGCAAAACATTTAAGTTTTATACACCATCAGAGGTGTGATTGCAACAAACGTTACCACTACGTCATCCAACAAAAAGCCAGAATCGGTATTGTTATATTTTATTGCTCAGGTCATTTCATTTTTTTAATATGTATAGCTATAGTGAATATACTAACTTGAGCCCTCAGACTCGTAAACCAACAAATATACACACCTCTGTTAACTGCCTTGTATTTTGGGGAGAGGGGGACAATTGTAGCTGTTGGTGCAATACACTTTGAAGTTTTTGTTTTCTAAGTGCCACACATCAATTTCATCATAATTATCATTATTCATCCTCATCGTTGCCATTAGCCTCTTCTTTTTTACAATTTTTTTCGTACTGATATCGCCTTAGCAGATTAACAGAAATCGTCTAAAATTTGAACTCGTGACACCTCCCAATACCATTGCAAGCTTACTTGTGATTGTCCCCCTCAATTATTAAAAATACCTCACTTTCATATTCAAATACACACAAGTAAAAAAATTCATATCACATTAGTGATTTTAAATTTTATTCTTGGGGCCACTTTCTAACATTGTTGCCTGATATTAAAATAAGCGAAAACACTCTGCTATGCTTAATAAAAAAACAACATCTATTCATTGCCAGATTGTACAACTGTATAGGTCGAGGTTCATAAGCCTCATCCATCTCATTCTAGGGACTGCATATTTTGTATACAGTTTTTGTAGTGGAATCAAAACACAGGTTGTTAAGAATATCGTCAGTAAATATGAGAATTCTTGCTGTGAAATTTCCATGCTGTTTAACCTAATAGAATTCGAATCTCTGAGAAAGCCAAATACTAAGCTTTAGCATTCCATATTAGCAAAACCTTTATACGTACGTATTTATAACCTCAATTTACTAATCAAAAAATCCCCCCTAACCAACCAATTAGCACATTTATATGACCTTCTATAGAGGAAAAAGACATGACATTTCCGAGCCGGTATTATTAATGTGACATTCTTAACAGGTTAATGAATCAATCTTTAAGCAAACACTTAGGAATGTTTGAAATTCAAACAATTCTTGTGACAAAAAACAAATAATTAGGAAATTCTTTTTAACCAAACAATCAACACAAATCTCTCTTTTTTATAGAGAAAAAAAAAGCATAACATTCCTGAGACAGTAATAGTGAACACTGTCGTTTGAAATTAGAAGAAGATTAATCACACGAGCATCATCATCGTCGACATCGCTTATCCTGACGGGATGCACGACATGTTTATCCAACGTATAGGAATACACGTTGATGATTAAGCGTTTTCCTTCTGCATCTCGTGCTCGTGTTTCGAATTTTGATGTATCAGAAATAGTCACCGGGTATTCGATGCCAGACATTACACTTTCAAAACTCGGACTCGTATTGTTTGTAATATCCAACCCACTGTGGATTATTTTTGCAATAAACAGGATGCAGTGCAGCCAATATACACAAAAAAAAAACATCCGGTTGCGGCGACAATATAAGCAAAAACTAGGTCGTGTCAGTATTGCCAACTCACTAGGCCTCTGAGTTTAGGGCGACCCAAATTGTGCTGCCAGAGCGTGTTGCGAGCGGACCAGGTTCGAGAGCACAAACTCAACTGGCATCTCTCGCATTACTATTTCAGCGAAGCGTTGCAGAACAAACAATATTTGTGTTTCCCACAGTCGTATCTCGAGTATCATCACAAGCTGGTCGGGGGTTACGTACGCCGTAACCCTCACATAAACGTAGCACTCAAAAACAGAACAGAGGATGAGATTATTTTGACATTGGACTTTACGTCACTCTACCCGAGCATCATGGTCGCAGCCGGCCTCTCCCCTTTCAACGTGAACTTGGGGAGTGGCGCGAATTCCACGCCGCCGGAACAGGCATTCTGCCCGGTACGGAAGTTAATGTTTATTGCGGCGTTACAAATCCAGCCGGTTGTACGGAAGCTGATCTTCACGTGTATTTTTCACGAGACACGCTTAATGTCACGTGCATACGCAAGATCATGGCCTTGCGTAAAAAAATCAAAAAATTTAAAAACAATAAGACTTTACCGCCGGGCAAACTGCTCGAAATGGACGCCAAACAAAACACGGCTAAATTGATGATGAATAGCATGTATGGTCAGATGTACGAATTGAAAAACATTCCGGAAGAGATTCGCCCGCACGTCAATCAATTCTACGTTCGAAGGCCGTACGGGAAAACCTTTACTTTTTTGGTTGGGCACCACGCACTCCTGGCGGGGTTATGGGGGCCAGGAATCCTAAAAAAACAACAATTATTATTATTTTGTCTGTTTGCTTGCGTCACAATACACGCGCACGCGTGTGTGTGTGTGTGTGTGTGTGGCACATCGTTCCCCCCGAGAGAGGTTTACAAAGGTCACGATATATAAACATTGTCGGAGTTGGAAAATTACGATATGGCACATTCGCTCATTACTGTTGCCAGCTATAGGTTTTTCTCTCTCTTCATCTTACAGCAACGTTGGCATCTCTATTTTTTTTTTAGTTGTAAGTAAATTGCCAACACACTCTAGTTAATAATGCTACATATTATACGCACACACGCACACACATACTGTGTTGCCATCCGCCCATCTCTCTCTCTTTTACGGCAGTGCGTGTTTGTTGCCGGCTCTCCTTGTTTAGTGTGTGTAGGTTGGCAAAAATTGCTTTATGCACTGTAAGGCAAGCCTCAAGCAAAATTTCCAGCTCCTTGCTTTAGGCCAGGTTAGACCAAGAAAAAAAAGCTGTAGGTGGGTGTTGGCAGCTGTCGGTTGTTTAACTCTTCCCTCTCTCTCTCCTCTCTCTCTTTTTTGTAAAAGGCTATGGCAAAAGTACCAGTAGGTTGGCAACCTTGCTTTATGCACTGTAAGGCAAGCCTCAAGCAAGGTTGCCAGCTCCTTGCTTTAGGTTAGGTTAGGTTAGGTTAGGTTAGGTTAGGTTAGGTTAGGTTAGGGTGGGTTAGGTTAGGTTAGGTTAGGTTAGGTTAGGTTAGGTTAGGGTGGGTTAGGTTAGGTTAGGTTAGGTTAGGGTGGGTTAGGTTAGGTTAGGTTAGGTTAGGTTAGGTTAGATTAGGGTGGGTGTTGGCAGCTGTCGGTTGTTTAACTCCTCTCTCTCTCTCTCTCTCCTCTCTCTTTTTTTTGTAAAAAGCCATGGCAAAAGTACCAGTAGGTTGGCAACCTTGTTTTATGCACTGTAAGGCAAGCCTCAAGCAAGGTTGCCAGCTCCTTGCTTTAGGTTAGGTTAGACAAAAAAAACCTTGGTGATTTTTTTCGAGTAAAATATTGGCAACACTGCGAGAAAATAGAGCTTATGCCTTACAAGAGCAAACTATTAAGAAGCCTCAAGCAAGATTGCCAGCTCCTTGCTTTAGGTTAGGTTAGACCAAGAAAAAAAAGCTGAAGGTAGGCTGTCGGTTGTTTAACTCTTCCCTCTCTCTCTCTCCTCTCTCTTTTTTGTAAAAAGCCATGGCAAAAGCACCAGTAGGTTGGCAACCTTGCTTTATGCACTGTAAGGCAAGCCTCAAGCAAGGTTGCCAGCTCCTTGCTTTAGGTTAGGTTAGCCCAAGAAAAAAAAACCTTGGTGATTTTTTCGAGTAAGGTGTTGGCAACACTGCGAGAAAAAGGTTGCCAGCTCCTTGCTTTAGGTTAGGTTAGACCAAACACCTTGGTGATTTTTTCGAGTAAGGAGCTGGCAACACTGCGCCATCAAATGGAGCTCATGCCTTACGAGAGAAATCCATTAAGGCGAGCCTCACTTCAGCTCCTCACTTGATGGCGTTGAACCGGGCTGATTGCACTACTTAGGTTTCATCGTCTAAATATTGGTAGGTTTCATCGCCTAAGTATTTAGAAACTTTCCATGATCTGTTAAAGTTTATAATGTTTTCAATGTGGAAACAAAAAATCGGAAGCAGCGATTAGGAGCACGAGTAATCGACCAACATACGTTTCAATACATCATTAGTATTCACACATTACAATTTTCTGCATCTTTAAAACGTACAAATTGTTTTTCTGGACTTTCAAATTATTTCAATGGTGATTTCCAGTATTTACGATGCCTTCGTGCTCCTGTGAAACTTGTAAATATCAATACATTACACAATCTGAACCATTACCCGTTCACATATACACTAATAATCAACATATGATATGATCCCATGTATCATTCTACTTAAATGAAACAATACTAAAACCGAATTATTCTCTTTGACAACTTTTCCCCATAAACAAAATCATTTTTACACTGTAAATACACATGTCCCACATAAGAGTGAGCACAATTCATAACTAACTAACATTTCAAGATTTCCTTTATAAAGATCAGCTCTTGATTCCCCTTCTTGGATTAGAACGACACACAGTATAGCACATTTTAGTTGTACTTTTTATTTCGAGTAATTCTTGAAGCTTTTGATTTCAAGTTCGTCGATTTATCAATCAACATCACATTCGTATGTGACGTCCATGACGGAACGATGTTTCGTCACGTCATGTATAAATAAACAGTGACTACAAAATACGATTTTTATTATACATGTTTAAGAAGCGAAAGACGATTAATAAAATATAAAATCACGTACAATTGATTATTATTGATTAATAGAGACTTAAACTACATTTTCAATGAGAAATTTAGGATTTAGCATCGATGGTCGCGCCGACTGGTGGCGACTTCGTTCATGACCAGACAAACGAATTCTGAAATTTACCTTGTTCGGCTTTTTGCCGCCGGTGCAACGGGCCTGGTTATACTACAAAATTCAACATTAATAGATATATTGCCTAGCAATGATTCATAAGTTGCCTAGCAACAATTTACAAATAAATAAATAAGTTTCTTAATGGGAATTTCAGCCCCTTATCAAATTTTGATATTACCGAGAAAAACGTGGAGTAATTTTACCTCCTACATTTTCCATGGTGTGTTTATTTTTATAAGTGGAGTCAATTCAACTGAACCAATCATACAATTGGCAATCACAGCTGTTTTATGTGCTGAAACTGTTCTTAAACTTTATGCCACAAAATAATGTATTTTTTTGTTCCCCAGTGTTATCATTGCAGAATAATCGCAGTAATCTAACAATCTCCTTATTGTACCTCTCAATAGGATTAGATTTCGGATTGTATGTAGTGGTAGTAATATGCTTAATTTTCCTTGAATCCATGTAGGTTTTCCACTCATTTGATGTAAATTGGCTCCCACAATCTGATAATAATACATTACATACAGGGTAATGTTTAATATATTGTTCCTCAAAACGATTGATAATTTCCCTGGCAGTCGCTTTTCTTAACGGGTAAATCATAACAAACTTTGACATAACGTCTACAGTTCTGCGAAGATATTCATATGTATGTGATCTTGGTAATCTTCCGATTAAGTCAATAGAGAGGAAATCGTGTGGTTGGTGAGAAACGACGTGATATTCATCTCTCCGCAACGGCCAACCTACAATCTTGGTTCGTGCACATTCTAAGCAATCTTTCAGGTAATTTCTAATAGATTTTCTCATGTACGGCCAAAAATACGCCCTTCTACAAGCTGATAAAACCTTCTGATAACCAAAATGTCCATTTAAATCATGCATTTTGTGCAATATCAAAGATATAAGCTCACGTGGCACTACTAGTTTACAAATTTCATCTGAATTTGGTTTATAAAAAAAAATTCTTGTGACTAAGATACTTTGAAAAGTCTTTATCAGTTGTACTATTTCCCAGGTAAAAAATTATATTATTACATTTTTCATCTGCTTCTTGAGCTGTTAACCAAATAGAAGAAGTATCATCTTGTGAATCTTCCACAATTACTTGATTGATATATAATTTATCATCAAGTGCACAAAAAGTAGTACAAGGCGGAAATCTGCTCAACGTATCAGCAATATTATTCGAAACTCCTGGGACATGATATAACGTGAAATCAAAACACTGCAGTTTGAGAGCCCATCTCGTAAGACGAGAATTAAGTGATTGTGCAGTTTTAAGCCAAGACAATGACTTATGATCCGAATATAAGTTGAAATCAGTTCCTTTAAGATATATAGCAAATTTCTCCAGAACAAATAATATAGCTAAACATTCTAATTCGTGTGTACTATATGTAATCTCTGCTCCTCTAAGAGCACGGCTGCCGTATTGTATGACACGAATTTCATCATTATCAACTTGCCAAAGTACACAACCCAATCCTTTCTGGCTTCCATCAACAGAAACACAAAACCTCAACTCAAAGTCGGGTTGACTCAATGCTGGTGCGGAAATTAGAGCATTCTTTAGTAACAAGAAAGCTTCTTGAGACTGAGGTGTCCAATAAAAAGGCACATTCTTGCGTAAAAGATGATATAATGGACTAGCGATATCTGAAAATCCCTGTATAAAACGATTCCTCCAGTCCTAAAAATTTGAGAAGTGACTTTTTGTTTTGAGGAACAGGAAACTATAGAATAGCTGAGTCTTTATCATGATCGACCTTAATATCTGAACCAGACACTATATGACCAAAAAACTTAATTTCCGTTTGAAAACATTTGCATTTGGCAAATTTTATGGACATGTTCGTCTCCTGCAATGTCTGTAGAACATAATTAAGATGTTCAAAATGTTTCTCTATTGTTGGGCTAAATATTAAAATGTCATCCACATATATCATCAGAAATGAATGAGTCTCTGGTCCAAACACCTTATTCATTCTCTCAACAAAAACAGAATCAGCTCATTTTATACCAAATGGCAAGTAACAAAATACGTGCTGTCGTCCTCGATACGAAAATGCTGTGTACTTATATGAGTCGGCCGTAAGTGGTATTTGAAAATATCCACAGGAGAGATCAATCGAAGAAAAATATCTTACACCCTTAAAATGTTGAAGTAGCTTGTTTATCAGTTCAACATGGGTAAGTGCTGAAATTACATGTTAGTTTTGGCGACGAAATTCCACTACTGGACGCCACTCACCGTTAGATTTTGGGACGATATGTACTGGGTTTAAATAAGGCGAAGATATCTCTTTAATTATTCTCCAGGCTTTCCATTTTTCTAGTTCCTTTTCTAACGCTGCTCTTTTGGCGAACGGTACCGGATATATAGGTGGTGCCTTAATTGGTTCCTTTGTGTCTAGTTCAATTTGATAAGGTTCTACGAATGCAGATCGGAGTCGATCAGAAAACAACCTATGATATTCTACAGTGCGTCCATTTCGATCTGCAGCCGAGAGATCGGGAGAAACGTGGCGGGCGGCGCTGGCGGAGATGCCGACATTAGAGGCCTGTAATGCCCGCTTATTTTTGTGGACATCTTGCAAAACGAGCACTAACCTGTGTTATAACACGCAAAAGTTCTTCTGTAATTCTTCCAAGTTCCACCCTTATATACACAAATAAATACGCTTTAGAAATTATATTAAGAGCCACAGATAATACTCTGTAAAACATTTTAATCATAGTTTTGACCAGTAACGTCCTGCTTAAGTTTATATCCTTGAAAGAGTTTTGTGTCGATGTAGATCGTTTGGAGGTTTCGAATGTGCAACACTGTATCAAGATTACGCTGCAGACGAACCGTTAAAAGCTAATAGTGTTCGTAAGCTTCCTTGCAATCCGAAATCTCCTAGCTCAAGTTTTTTGTTCCTTCGCGACTACAGAGCTGTGAATATAGTGGCAGGCAGATGTAAACCAAGAGCGTGTTAATTTCGTACTGTGCGTAAGAGTGTTATTCTTGGTTACTTGCCGTTACTTGTTTGTGTTATTGCAGTGTGTATGTGAGTTGTGTCAGTCAGACGATTGAAATGCCAGCCGCAAGGTTAACGTTAGAACAAAGAATTTTTATGTATGACACTTACGTGAAAACAGACTCTTGTCGAGACGTGTGTAGGCAATTTGTACAAAAATTCCCAGGCGTTTCACCTCCACATAGAGATACGGTTAGACGTCTTGTCCTTAAATTACGAGAAACTGGATCGTTAAATTTTAAAACACCTAAACAAAAACGACGGATTCTAACCGAAGCAAAACTCGATGAAATTGGTGCAGCGTTAGAACGTTCTCCAAACAAACCTCTACTCCGTGTTTCACAGGAGATGGGCGTGTCAAAATCATCAGCACATACAGCCACTAAGCTACTAAAATTAAAACCGTACAGAGTTTCTATAGTGCAAGAATTACGGCCCCCTGACAACGTAAGTAGAGTAAATTTCTGTAATTGGATTTTGCAGAATATTGTAGATGGTATTGTTGATCCACAGTTAATAATTTTTTCGGATGAGGCATGGTTTCGCTTGCGTGGTCATGTTTATTCACAGAACAATAGATACTGGAGCACTGAAAATCCCCGAATAATACACGAAGTTCCGTTACACGATGCAAAAATTGGTGTGTGGTGTGCTGTAAGTGCCAAAAGAATAATAGGGCCTATATTTTTTGAAGACACAATAAATTCAGAGAGGTACCGCACACAAATACTCGCGCCGTTTTTTCAGTTGTTATCAGATAATGAGAGACAATATGGGTATTTTCAACAAGATTCGGCCACAGCCCATACCGCCGCTGATTCTTTGGACGCTATAAGGGAGGTGTTTGATGACAGAATAATTTCAAGAGGTTTATGGCCTTCACGTTCGCCAGATCTTACCGTATGTGACTATTATTTGTGGGGAACCTTGAAAAATAGAGTCTACCGAAATAACCCTCATAGCATCGACGAACTAAAAGACAATATAAGTGCAGAACTAGGAAGAATTACGGAAGAAGAACTTTTGCGTGTGAATCAAAATTTCATCAAACGACGCCAGGAATGTGTGAATGTAGGTGGACATCACTTTGAACAACTCTTATAACACAGGTTAGTGCTAGTTTTGCAATATTTATATAAATGTCTGCATATGTCCATAAAAATATGCGGGCATTACAGGCCGCAAATGTCGGCACCTCCGTCAGCGCCGTCCGCCACGTTTCTCCCGATCTCTCGGCTGCAGATCGAAATGGACGCACGGTATTATTAGATTCTCAAGCTGAGACTGCTGCTCCGTGTTGAGTGATTCACACGACCGCACCTTCGTTGTGATCTGATCTAGAGAAACGACAAGTAAATTTTCTGCTTCTTTGACTATAGTAACTTCCTGCATCTGGCAGCGATCCCTATCAGTTGTGCTTTTGCTAGAGTTAAATGGCTGAACCAATTCGGAACCAGTAGACGCCATCAAACTAATTTCGTTTCTTCTAAAATCGAGTACAGCTTTGTATTGCCTTAAAAATGGTATTCCGAGAATTAATTCAGCATGCAGTTGCTTCAATACAAACGTCTCCAAAGGAAAAACTTCCGAGTTAATTGAAATACTTATAATCTTCCGACCAGCAACACGAAACTTCTGATGTCCTGCAAACGGCAATAACTTAAGTTGATCCACTGTATCCAGTTTGGCACTCGGAATAATTGATTTTATACTGTGCCATAATTCATGACTGACTAAATTACACTGGCTTCCACTGTCGATGACACACTGTATGGTAATACCGCAAACTGTTCCTGTGATCAGAGGTTGATCAGTAATAGGAGTAGGTATACCAGTAGGTAACACGCAAAACACATCACTCAAGATCGTGCTGATAACGTTCCACAATACTGGACCACCAATTATACTGTGACGTTCACTAGTCAATCATTTGCACGATTACATTTCGTTCATAAATATTTGAAACTAAAACGCGAAAGTGAAGATATAACTTCTATGGGTATATTCTATTAGTGAAATAACTGAGCAATATGCAGTTCACTATTACCTATATTTCCATTTTTGTCACACACATTACCACATAATGACTATTGATTCTCGTTGCTATAGCAACGTTAGAATTCCAAATATCTCGTTTATACAGCGTATAGCGCAATAAATAACATAAAACATAATTCACGTTGTACAAAGTAATTATTATACATTTTCTGAACCGTTAATATAAAGTGATTTGTATAATATGAAATTAATAATTTCAATAAACATATAATTAATTATATTGTGCGGATTCACAGGATCGTCACAACATTTCCCTCCTCCGGAAAAATGAAAACTACTAAACAGCGAGGAGCAGTTTTCATATACATATCAGTCCGATGTTTATCAACATAACTAAAACAAAATTACCAATGCACAATATTATCTGACATTCGACAACAACGTGCACATAAACAGATTTGTGCCTAACAGGTAATAACAAATCAGAACATAATACAACATTCAATTGTACAAAATAATAAAGAGATTGGTTTCCTTTTTCCAGTATCTACTCTCATAAATTTGATTCTCAGACAAGACTTGATTCCTCTTTCCTTCCGAACAGTTAAACACTCTAAGATTTGAAAAGTTCACCTTGTCATAATATTGCTCGTTCATTGTGTAAAGAATTGCATTATTGTCCTTAATTTCCTTGACAAGGAATGGCCCAATATTCAAGTTGAACAATTTATGAATCTGGCTGTTAATTTTAGAACTAACTTGCCTATTTTTTATCATAACCAAATCTCCTGTTTGAAGTTTGATCGAGATCAATGCATTCTTAATCTTTCTACTTCTTCTAGATTGTCTAGTCCTGATTTCTGCTAAAAACAATTTGCGATTCCATGGCAAAGATTTAATTTGTTCTGGCCAGCCTATTTCTTCAAATATTGAATCCTTCGTATCTTCATGTAAGAAAAGTTCACTAAGAGATAATCCGGTAACTGAAGAGCATGAATGATTTCGTAACTGAATAATAGAATTTATTTTTGGATACCAACTGGTGTGCTTACACTGGGGAACAGTGAAATTGCGGCACAGTGTTTGAGAGCTAATTTAGCTGCTGAATAAGGATATAATAATATATTTCCTGAATTGGCTCCACTTTATGAAATAAATGCAACTAAACCAAAATGGCAGAAACATCAGACATACATATAAATGAACTTCCAACAAAAATTTAAAGTTTCTTTTGTGATTACAATCATTAACATCATTTTTTGGTTCACTCCATGTCATGGGCACTCCAAATTTGAGTCCCTTTCGTCCGCTTTGGCCCCAATAACGAAGTGATTCCAAACAAGTTTTGCAAACTATATGTGGGACCCATTTTTTATTCTGTTGTCCCAGATTTTTGGCAAAATAAGCCTGATACAAGTCTCTCACTACATCCGTGATATTTCTTGTCTGTGATGGTAGACAATATATTCCACATATATAGCAAAAAACATTTGGGTTATTGAAACACTTACTACGTGAGGAACTCATATTTCCAATGTATTCACATTAAACGCATTTCGCTTAGTTATACCACAGATTAACAAGATCGCTTACTTCCTATCTCTCCTTTGTAATCTGTGCGTATACCAAAAATGGCATGTGGAGCCACCCTACGGCGCCTTCGAAACTTAAAGCGTTGTCATAGCAACCTCTCCGCCAATCACGTCTTACTCTTTGCAGTGACAGTTGAATGCGTCTCAGCGCAATGATCCGCTCACCCCACCCTTCCATTCCTGCTTTATTTTCTGCTAATAATTCGGATATATCTCGTAAGGTCGTATTATTTATTTCATTTAAGTGTATAAAAATGTTCTACAAGGATAAATACCGTTGTTCAGTTAATGCATCTTACTTTTGAATGATTTCTACATCTAAGTTACGAGATATACAGTATGCCCAGAAACACAACATAGGAATATAATTTTAAGTTTCTGAAATTCCAGCACGTAAATCATTCCGTTGCGCATGAAAAATGGTCCGTGTATTATCCGTGGCAATAAGTATTTTTATTTCGTATTCTCCCTATTATGCGTTGCTTTTCTGACATTTTGGGCAAATCGCAATTTTATCTTGTGTAAACTCTACGGCGATTACTTTGTTCGTAGGTCAATGCGTTTTACCCCTCCCTCGTCGTTGTTTATTTAGCGTCGCATTTTTCAATTTTAGGCTAATCGCGACGATGCTATGAAACATTGATGACAAAGAAAGCTCTAACAGGGATTCGAACCCAGGACCCCTGCATTAACTGAACAATGGTATTTATCCTTGTAGAACATTTTTATGCACTTAAATAAAATAAATAATACGACCTTACGAGATATATCCGAATTATTAGCAGAAAATAAAAGCAGGAATGGAAGGGTGGGGTGAGCGGATCATTGCGCTACCCAAGGTGTTCTAAAGGGCGCTCGAGCCATCTTGCAATATTTCCCAAATTATCTTTCTCTTCATAACAATTGCTGAACAGTTTAACGTGGGCGGCAAACTGCAGGATACAGCACACTTAATATCAGCAACTGTTTCTGGTGCCGTCACTGAATATCTAGTATTATAGGGGGATCGGCTGTAATTTTCTCCCTTGTGTACCATATTCAATCGCAAGATGTAGACATTTGTGGTTTACCAACGTAGAAAATTCAATTCATGTGTCTATGGACTCATAAAACGAAAGACAAATGCATCCACTTTCTCTGCAATTGATACCAGTGAAGTACCCATTTGATGCTGAAAATGCCAAGGAAACAAAATACAGGATTGGAAGGTTTTGTCTCAGGAAATAAGAATAAAACATAAAACGTATTATTAAGAACTACTAATAGAACATTAGCGCTATCCATCTAACGAAACCATTACAAATCGGCTGGGGGCTTGTAGGTATGAAATATACTGGAATAAAAGATATATACATATAGCCAGTACTTGTTTTTCAAACTTAAAATGTGATGTAATATATTAACAGGACTTTCATCGCACAGTTTTTTCTTACGGGCTTGAGTCCACCTGGGTTCAGTCTCTGGGTTTTCAGCCTGTGTATAGGACTGGTGGCAACCCACCATCCTGAGAAAATTGGGGACCTACAAGTGAGTAGCGCAACCCAGTCTGGGAAATCTCCTATAACAGCTGAGGGTTCGATGTGCTGACCCCACATCATCCCATTGCTGCTGAAGATCTCCACACCTCTAGATAGGGTTGTGGGAGGCAGACTGGCAGTCAGGAGATAGGCCAAGGTCCTTCCAGTGCTGTAGAGCAAGTGGATCTCAACCTTTTTCAGTCGGGGACCCACCTTGAGTAATATTACACTTCATGGGACCCATAAGATGGGCACCAGCGGAATTACTTTGTAGGGGTGTGCACCCAGTTTATAATCACATATTTGCTAACATCGAAGTCCTCTTTTACAACAACACGGCCTGAATTTAAATTGTTAAAACAATATATCTAATTAATTTAATGTAATGGGTTTTTAAGACCCAGTAAACAAAGTTTCGAGCCCAAGTTCCCGACCCACCAAATGTCCCCTCAGAACCCAGGAGTGGGTCGCACCCTATAGGTTGAGAAACGATGCTGTAGAACCATGGGTTATGTTATGCTGTACATAAAAGTAAATATTTTACACTACAGTTAATTTCTATCATTACTTACATTCAGTGTTCTGTAGATGAAATAATATTTTGGAAAATACAACATGGAAACTAGTTCAGTGCCATTATGTAAATTATATTGCTAACATGCTACATGGAATCTAGAATAAAAGACTGAAATAAGTCTTAAAAATCCTAGATCAATTAATTTCCACTGTATTCAATGCTACCGTAATACTGTTAATGAAAGTCCATCAAATAAACCATTTACAACTAACTCACTATGGTGACATGTTCTATTTCTCGTGGAATTCTCAGAAACATTCCCGAAGAAAAACAATTTCACAGTAAATGCACTACACTTTATGAGTTATTAATGATTCCGTAGAAAAGTAAAACATAATATATTATGCTAATAACAAATGAAAGGGATAATAAACAAACACATTGTTATACAGGTACATGTATTTATTGAAACATTGGCAATTAATATTCTTTGCTTAACATATGACAATGCATTGAAGTCCTCCAGACTTCTTTATAAAAATATAAGACTTTAAACAGAACAGTAAAATTTTAAAATCATATTTTAAATAATCTAAAATAACTTCCAGCGTCCCATTTAAATTTCCTACGAAATTTTTCACACATGAAAAGCATTGAAATAACGTCCAAAATTGTAAGATTGAATGATTTAGATCATATCACTAGTACCTCTTTTGAGAATTTAGAAGAAAACAGTATATGCTAGCGGCATGCCACGGGGGCAAATGTTGGTGAAGCAAGTGAGCAAAGTGAAGACAGCATTGACGACATTCACAATCCACATTGCAATGTACTTACTTGGTTCTACATCTGGGAATGCATCATACACGAACTTGTTTCTTGCACTCCACATACTCTTTATTCTTTAAGTTTTGTGAATAATATCTTGTTGCCATATTTCTTTCCATGCATATCAGAGCTGTAAGAGAAAATAAATTATTTTAGAATAATACAACATAATGCAACAAGATTTACATATTTTCCATTTTTTTGTCATTCAAAAGAGATATTTTCCATGGTGCATAGTCATTTGTGATCTGAGGAAAAAGCTTGCCATCACAAAGAAAATATACTTAAAGGAACATCCATTTACTGGATCATTGTTAGTTTCTGTTGAATTGAGACCATACAAGAATAGCCATGTATAAAATGAAAGAAGGTCCATTATATTGGGAGGAAATGTTACCTGCTTGTAAATATTTTATTTAATCTAATATGTTCAATTTCTTCATATTTACTCAATTTTTACATTATTTCTCATTGTAAGTTACTCGTACATTCTTTGCTTGGAACCATAAAGTGTGAGACCGTCTAGTTAGTTATACGGTGCAACACCAACTCGTGTACTTCGTCGATTTGGTGCCAAGTAGTACATTTGGTGTCTGCAGCGGGGCTAATGTAGCTTGGGTTCTACACCAAAGAGTTAAATATAGTAAGATGCAACATGAATCTGAAGGAAATAAGGGAACTATACGTTTGAACTAAAGCTGAATCGAATTCTATTCATGTAGGTATATAAGTACACATTGATGAACTTTTATGTAGATAACTGTATTTCCATCACTCTAATGCATACGTTTATGCTAGGTGTATGTTTGAGGGATTTTAGCATTATAATTATGCTCCTATGTGATTATGTTGTAACAATCCGTACGTTTTAAGTGTGATAGGTTTCATCGTCTAAATATTGGTAGGTTTCATCGCCTAAGTATTTAGAAACTTTCCATGATCTGTTAAAGTTTATAATGTTTTCAATGTGGAAACAAAAAATCGGAAGCAGCGATTAGGAGCACGAGTAATCGACCAACATACGTTTCAATACATCATTAGTATTCACACATTACAATTTTCTGCATCTTTAAAACGGACAAATTGTTTTTCTGGACTTTCAAATTATTTCAATGGTGATTTCCAGTATTTACGATGCCTTCGTGCTCCTGTGAAACTTGTAAATATCAATACATTACACAATCTGAACCATTACCCGTTCACATATACACTAATAATCAACATATGATATGATCCCATGTATCATTCTACTTAAATGAAACAATACTAAAACCGAATTATTCTCTTTGACAACTTTTCCCCATAAACAAAATCATTTTTACACTGTAAATACACATGTCCCACATAAGAGTGAGCACAATTCATAACTAACTAACATTTCAAGATTTCCTTTATAAAGATCAGCTCTTGATTCCCCTTCTTGGATTAGAACGACACACAGTATAGCACATTTTAGTTGTACTTTTTATTTCGAGTAATTCTTGAAGCTTTTGATTTCAAGTTCGTCGATTTATCAATCAACATCACATTCGTATGTGACGTCCATGACGGAACGATGTTTCGTCACGTCATGTATAAATAAACAGTGACTACAAAATACGATTTTTATTATACATGTTTAAGAAGCGAAAGACGATTAATAAAATATAAAATCACGTACAATTGATTATTATTGATTAATAGAGACTTAAACTACATTTTCAATGAGAAATTTAGGATTTAGCATCGATGGTCGCGCCGACTGGTGGCGACTTCGTTCATGACCAGACAAACGAATTCTGAAATTTACCTTGTTCGGCTTTTTGCCGCCGGTGCAACGGGCCTGGTTATACTACAAAATTCAACATTAATAGATATATTGCCTAGCAATGATTCATAAGTTGCCTAGCAACAATTTACAAATAAATAAATAAGTTTCTTAATGGGAATTTCAGCCCCTTATCAAATTTTGATATTACCGAGAAAAACGTGGAGTAATTTTACCTCCTACATTTTCCATGGTGTGTTTATTTTTATAAGTGGAGTCAATTCAACTGAACCAATCATACAATTGGCAATCACAGCTGTTTTATGTGCTGAAACTGTTCTTAAACTTTATGCCACAAAATAATGTATTTTTTTGTTCCCCAGTGTTATCATTGCAGAATAATCGCAGTAATCTAACAATCTCCTTATTGTACCTCTCAATAGGATTAGATTTCGGATTGTATGTAGTGGTAGTAATATGCTTAATTTTCCTTGAATCCATGTAGGTTTTCCACTCATTTGATGTAAATTGGCTCCCACAATCTGATAATAATACATTACATACAGGGTAATGTTTAATATATTGTTCCTCAAAACGATTGATAATTTCCCTGGCAGTCGCTTTTCTTAACGGGTAAATCATAACAAACTTTGACATAACGTCTACAGTTCTGCGAAGATATTCATATGTATGTGATCTTGGTAATCTTCCGATTAAGTCAATAGAGAGGAAATCGTGTGGTTGGTGAGAAACGACGTGATATTCATCTCTCCGCAACGGCCAACCTACAATCTTGGTTCGTGCACATTCTAAGCAATCTTTCAGGTAATTTCTAATAGATTTTCTCATGTACGGCCAAAAATACGCCCTTCTACAAGCTGATAAAACCTTCTGATAACCAAAATGTCCATTTAAATCATGCATTTTGTGCAATATCAAAGATATAAGCTCACGTGGCACTACTAGTTTACAAATTTCATCTGAATTTGGTTTATAAAAAAAAATTCTTGTGACTAAGATACTTTGAAAAGTCTTTATCAGTTGTACTATTTCCCAGGTAAAAAATTATATTATTACATTTTTCATCTGCTTCTTGAGCTGTTAACCAAATAGAAGAAGTATCATCTTGTGAATCTTCCACAATTACTTGATTGATATATAATTTATCATCAAGTGCACAAAAAGTAGTACAAGGCGGAAATCTGCTCAACGTATCAGCAATATTATTCGAAACTCCTGGGACATGATATAACGTGAAATCAAAACACTGCAGTTTGAGAGCCCATCTCGTAAGACGAGAATTAAGTGATTGTGCAGTTTTAAGCCAAGACAATGACTTATGATCCGAATATAAGTTGAAATCAGTTCCTTTAAGATATATAGCAAATTTCTCCAGAACAAATAATATAGCTAAACATTCTAATTCGTGTGTACTATATGTAATCTCTGCTCCTCTAAGAGCACGGCTG
The DNA here is from genome assembly GCF_977018435.1 of Lepisma saccharinum. NCBI lineage: Eukaryota > Metazoa > Arthropoda > Insecta > Zygentoma > Lepismatidae > Lepisma > Lepisma saccharinum. The sequence goes on along the minus strand of NC_139236.1, from coordinate 9,429,909 downwards.
CCGTATTGTATGACACGAATTTCATCATTATCAACTTGCCAAAGTACACAACCCAATCCTTTCTGGCTTCCATCAACAGAAACACAAAACCTCAACTCAAAGTCGGGTTGACTCAATGCTGGTGCGGAAATTAGAGCATTCTTTAGTAACAAGAAAGCTTCTTGAGACTGAGGTGTCCAATAAAAAGGCACATTCTTGCGTAAAAGATGATATAATGGACTAGCGATATCTGAAAATCCCTGTATAAAACGATTCCTCCAGTCCTAAAATTTTGAGAAGTGACTTTTTGTTTTGAGGAACAGGAAACTATAGAATAGCTGAGTCTTTATCATGATCGACCTTAATATCTGAACCAGACACTATATGACCAAAAAACTTAATTTCCGTTTGAAAACATTTGCATTTGGCAAATTTTATGGACATGTTCGTCTCCTGCAATGTCTGTAGAACATAATTAAGATGTTCAAAATGTTTCTCTATTGTTGGGCTAAATATTAAAATGTCATCCACATATATCATCAGAAATGAATGAGTCTCTGGTCCAAACACCTTATTCATTCTCTCAACAAAAACAGAATCAGCTCATTTTATACCAAATGGCAAGTAACAAAATACGTGCTGTCGTCCTCGATACGAAAATGCTGTGTACTTATATGAGTCGGCCGTAAGTGGTATTTGAAAATATCCACAGGAGAGATCAATCGAAGAAAAATATCTTACACCCTTAAAATGTTGAAGTAGCTTGTTTATCAGTTCAACATGGGTAAGTGCTGAAATTACATGTTAGTTTTGGCGACGAAATTCCACTACTGGACGCCACTCACCGTTAGATTTTGGGACGATATGTACTGGGTTTAAATAAGGCGAAGATATCTCTTTAATTATTCTCCAGGCTTTCCATTTTTCTAGTTCCTTTTCTAACGCTGCTCTTTTGGCGAACGGTACCGGATATATAGGTGGTGCCTTAATTGGTTCCTTTGTGTCTAGTTCAATTTGATAAGGTTCTACGAATGCAGATCGGAGTCGATCAGAAAACAACCTATGATATTCTACAGTGCGTCCATTTCGATCTGCAGCCGAGAGATCGGGAGAAACGTGGCGGGCGGCGCTGGCGGAGATGCCGACATTAGAGGCCTGTAATGCCCGCTTATTTTTGTGGACATCTTGCAAAACGAGCACTAACCTGTGTTATAACACGCAAAAGTTCTTCTGTAATTCTTCCAAGTTCCACCCTTATATACACAAATAAATACGCTTTAGAAATTATATTAAGAGCCACAGATTTTTTAAATTAAATTTTAAACTTAATTTCCGTTTGAAAACATTTGCATTTGGCAAATTTTATGGACATGTTCGTCTCCTGCAATGTCTGTAGAACATAATTAAGATGTTCAAAATGTTTCTCTATTGTTGGGCTAAATATTAAAATGTCATCCACATATATCATCAGAAATGAATGAGTCTCTGGTCCAAACACCTTATTCATTCTCTCAACAAAAACAGAATCAGCTCATTTTATACCAAATGGCAAGTAACAAAATACGTGCTGTCGTCCTCGATACGAAAATGCTGTGTACTTATATGAGTCGGCCGTAAGTGGTATTTGAAATGTCTGCAGCGTAATCTTGATACAGTGTTGCACATTCGAAACCTCCAAACGATCTACATCGACACAAAACTCTTTCAAGGATATAAACTTAAGCAGGACGTTACTGGTCAAAACTATGATTAAAATGTTTTAATCTGTGGCTCTTATGAATGTTCAAAATGTTTCTCTATTGTTGGGCTAAATATTAAAATGTCAAAGACTCATTCATTTCTGATGATATATGTGGATGACATTTTAATATTTAGCCCAACAATAGAGAAACATTTTGAACATTCATAAGAGCCACAGATTAAAACATTTTAATCATAGTTTTGACCAGTAACGTCCTGCTTAAGTTTATATCCTTGAAAGAGTTTTGTGTCGATGTAGATCGTTTGGAGGTTTCGAATGTGCAACACTGTATCAAGATTACGCTGCAGACGAACCGTTAAAAGCTAATAGTGTTCGTAAGCTTCCTTGCAATCCGAAATCTCCTAGCTCAAGTTTTTTGTTCCTTCGCGACTACAGAGCTGTGAATATAGTGGCAGGCAGATGTAAACCAAGAGCGTGTTAATTTCGTACTGTGCGTAAGAGTGTTATTCTTGGTTACTTGCCGTTACTTGTTTGTGTTATTGCAGTGTGTATGTGAGTTGTGTCAGTCAGACGATTGAAATGCCAGCCGCAAGGTTAACGTTAGAACAAAGAATTTTTATGTATGACACTTACGTGAAAACAGACTCTTGTCGAGACGTGTGTAGGCAATTTGTACAAAAATTCCCAGGCGTTTCACCTCCACATAGAGATACGGTTAGACGTCTTGTCCTTAAATTACGAGAAACTGGATCGTTAAATTTTAAAACACCTAAACAAAAACGACGGATTCTAACCGAAGCAAAACTCGATGAAATTGGTGCAGCGTTAGAACGTTCTCCAAACAAACCTCTACTCCGTGTTTCACAGGAGATGGGCGTGTCAAAATCATCAGCACATACAGCCACTAAGCTACTAAAATTAAAACCGTACAGAGTTTCTATAGTGCAAGAATTACGGCCCCCTGACAACGTAAGTAGAGTAAATTTCTGTAATTGGGTTTTGCAGAATATTGTAGATGGTATTGTTGATCCACAGTTAATAATTTTTTCGGATGAGGCATGGTTTCGCTTGCGTGGTCATGTTTATTCACAGAACAATAGATACTGGAGCACTGAAAATCCCCGAATAATACACGAAGTTCCGTTACACGATGCAAAAATTGGTGTGTGGTGTGCTGTAAGTGCCAAAAGAATAATAGGGCCTATATTTTTTGAAGACACAATAAATTCAGAGAGGTACCGCACACAAATACTCGCGCCGTTTTTTCAGTTGTTATCAGATAATGAGAGACAATATGGGTATTTTCAACAAGATTCGGCCACAGCCCATACCGCCGCTGATTCTTTGGACGCTATAAGGGAGGTGTTTGATGACAGAATAATTTCAAGAGGTTTATGGCCTTCACGTTCGCCAGATCTTACCGTATGTGACTATTATTTGTGGGGAACCTTGAAAAATAGAGTCTACCGAAATAACCCTCATAGCATCGACGAACTAAAAGACAATATAAGTGCAGAACTAGGAAGAATTACGGAAGAAGAACTTTTGCGTGTGAATCAAAATTTCATCAAACGACGCCAGGAATGTGTGAATGTAGGTGGACATCACTTTGAACAACTCTTATAACACAGGTTAGTGCTAGTTTTGCAATATTTATATAAATGTCTGCATATGTCCATAAAAATATGCGGGCATTACAGGCCGCAAATGTCGGCACCTCCGTCAGCGCCGTCCGCCACGTTTCTCCCGATCTCTCGGCTGCAGATCGAAATGGACGCACGGTATTATTAGATTCTCAAGCTGAGACTGCTGCTCCGTGTTGAGTGATTCACACGACCGCACCTTCGTTGTGATCTGATCTAGAGAAACGACAAGTAAATTTTCTGCTTCTTTGACTATAGTAACTTCCTGCATCTGGCAGCGATCCCTATCAGTTGTGCTTTTGCTAGAGTTAAATGGCTGAACCAATTCGGAACCAGTAGACGCCATCAAACTAATTTCGTTTCTTCTAAAATCGAGTACAGCTTTGTATTGCCTTAAAAATGGTATTCCGAGAATTAATTCAGCATGCAGTTGCTTCAATACAAACGTCTCCAAAGGAAAAACTTCCGAGTTAATTGAAATACTTATAATCTTCCGACCAGCAACACGAAACTTCTGATGTCTTGCAAACGGCAATAACTTAAGTTGATCCACTGTATCCAGTTTGGCACTCGGAATAATTGATTTTATACTGTGCCATAATTCATGACTGACTAAATTACACTGGCTTCCACTGTCGATGACACACTGTATGGTAATACCGCAAACTGTTCCTGTGATCAGAGGTTGATCAGTAATAGGAGTAGGTATACCAGTAGGTAACACGCAAAACACATCACTCAAGATCGTGCTGATAACGTTCCACAATACTGGACCACCAATTATACTGTGACGTTCACTAGTCAATCATTTGCACGATTACATTTCGTTCATAAATATTTGAAACTAAAACGCGAAAGTGAAGATATAACTTCTATGGGTATATTCTATTAGTGAAATAACTGAGCAATATGCAGTTCACTATTACCTATATTTCCATTTTGTCACACACATTACCACATAATGACTATTGATTCTCGTTGCTATAGCAACGTTAGAATTCCAAATATCTCGTTTATACAGCGTATAGCGCAATAAATAACACAAAACATAATTAACGTTGTACAAAGTAATTATTATACATTTTTTGAACCGTTAATATAAAGTGATTTGTATAATATGAAATTAATAATTTCAATAAACATATAATTAATTATATTGTGCGGATCCACAGGACCGTCACATGTACTTACACTTTTAAATACCTGTAAATAAAATTAGTTACATTTACACTATAGTTAGAATTCATTATTTTCCTGTCAATTAGAATATTGGGATGAATAAATTCCCGGAAACGCCAAGTAATCAGCTAGTAATCTCTCGTATATTTCCGATTGTTGTTGCTTGGCTCCATTGATAAATAGATCTATCGACATCTGAAACATCCCACTACATCATCGCCTGCTTTATCTTTCAGTTCAAGAAATTATATCTTTCTCTCTGTAGTAATTTCCAAGAGAAAAGACATATCCAAAGACTTAATTATAAACATGAACAAATGAACGGATCAATCGGTAATATTTTCTGCAATAAAATGTATTTTACATATCTACACAAAATTATTTCTTGTATCATATATCGACTGTTAGACTACAATAGACAGACAGAACACTCAGATCGAAAATTTTATCCTATCGTGTTAGGTGAGTATTGGCTCGAATATAAGTTTCCATTTTAGTTGTCCAAGAAATCGATAACATTCTATTGGCTTTGATTGCTGACTATAATAGATAACTGGATGATTCGATCAAGTAGAAAATCGTAGAAAATTCAGTTATATCATCAAATCATATTTGTAGTTCGAATGGTTTTGGAGATAATGCAACATTAAACATTTTTCAATTGTTGAAAGTATCGGCAATTATGGGCCAACAGAATACTACACTTTTTCCTACTTTTTGCCACGGCACTATGGTATCTTAATAATAAGCCTTATTAATCCGGTCCCTGGCCATAAGTCCCGATTTTTTTTTTTAATTGAAGGGGTTTTCTCTTTTGATCCTGTTAGGGCATGCCTAAAGAAAGGAAAAAATATTAAGTACACATCTGGCATAGCCAGGGGCCCATAAATTCAAGATGGCTGCCGTTTCACCACTCACCAACAAATGAAATCGATCATAACTCCTTTAAAATTGGTTTTTGGTCATTTTGCATACAGACATATTTTGTTCAGAATTAAAAACGGAACACAAGATATTCTTACAGTCTTTTTCATATCTTGCTTTATTATGGAGATATATCCAGTGAAAGAATTCCGTACCCTTTTCTGCAAGGATTCTAAGCAATATTTTACACTTTACTTGACATTCCGGCATATAAAGGGCAAACAAATACTGGCTGTGATACTTTGTTGATGCCTACTATTGTGGCGCATGGCCTGTGTGACGTTATGCATCAAAGATGACTGGCTTCCTCTGAAGACATTAACAAAGAACATAGACCATGTCTCCTCATCCCCTTCAGAAGTCATTATGACCATTTATAGGTTCGTTGGGAAGACATGTGTATGGAGGATGCCTTCATTTTGAGGCAAGCAGTCATAAGTATAATACTAGGTGTTTTGCTGGAGAATGTGTTAAGAAAAGGTACATGGCGTCGGGAATCCAAGATTGCCGCCACGGAGGTTCTGAGCATAAAATACTGTACATGTACTGATTTAGAGTTCGTTTATCCGATTTTTCGAGAGGTATTATCTGTTAATAAATAGCAAGTGAAAATATATTATTATAATTATTGTAACTACAGTAGTGTCCAAAAGTTAAGCATGACGAAGATATGAGAAAATATGTTATTGATGAAGTGTCAGAACTGCACAAAACATAGTGAAAATTAATCAAGACGTTACATGAATTAACAATATGTTTTTAGTGTGAAGACGAAAAATTCAAAAATAAGAAAATTGAAGACCGCTTCCTTAACAAGAAAAATAGGTGTGTATGGGGCGTGATCATTCCCAACAGCTACACAGCCTTGCAACGACCTAAAAGGTGGTCAGGAGCTCTACATTTATAGTGGAGTCAACACCATCAAACTTGGACCCTGAACAAATGGGAGAACATGATCTTCACAGATCAGTACACATTCAGTGCGTAAAATGATTCCCGTCGCACATTCATCTGGAGAGAAACTCGAGAACAATTTATTCCCAGGAATATCGTGGAAAGGGATTAGTTTGGTGATGATGGAATACTAGTGTGGGCACACATCAGATTAAATGGACGAAAGGAGCTGCACCTTTTTGTGGGAGGCACTGTTACTGCTCAGAAGTACAGAGACGAGATACTCCAACAACATGTGCGACTTTTCAGATTTAATCTTCAAGGATGATAATACATGTACGCATCGAGCCAAATTGTTGGATGACTTTCTTAAAGATGAAGAAATCACCACATGGACTGGTCTACAGGAATAAATACTGTAGTGTATTAAGAAGACGAGTTGCAGCCCGTCAGCCTCCACAAAATACATTTCCAGAGGTCCGAACTGATCTTTGTGGGGAATGTAACCAGCTGCCTTGAACCACCTTTTAGGTCGTTGCAAGGCTGTGTAGCTGTTGGGAATGATCACGCCCCATACACACCTATTTTTCTTGTTAAGGAAGCGGTCTTCAATTTTCTTATTTTTGAATTTTTCGTCTTCACACTAAAAACATATTCTTAATTCATGTAACGTCTTGATTAATTTTCACTATGTTTTGTGCAGTTCTGACACTTCATCAATAACATATTTTCTCATATCTTCGTCATGCTTAACTTTTGGACACTACTGTAGTTACAATAATTATAATAATATATTTTCACTTGCTATTTATTAACAGATAATACCTCTCGAAAAATCGGATAAACGAACTGTAAATCAGGATATGGGCAGTATGTTATGCTCAGAACCTCCGTGGCGGCAATCTTGGATTCCCGGCGCCATGTACCTTTTCTTAACACATTGTCCCGCAAAACACCTAATATTATACTTATGATTGCATGCCTCAAAATGAAGGCTTCCTCCATACACATGTCTTCCCTTCATTCAAAAACCCAACAAAACCTACAAATGGTCAAAATGACTTCTGAAGGAGATGAGGAGACATGGTCTATGTTCCTTGTTAATGTCTTCAGAGGCAGCGATCCTTGTATAACGTCACTCAAGCCATGCGCCATCAACAAAGTATCACAGCCAAAATTTGTTTGCTCTTTATATGCCGGAATGTCAAGCAAAGTGTAAAATATTGCTTAGAATCCTTGCAGAAAAGGGTACGGAATTCTTTCTCTAAATATATCTCCATAACAGTGCAAGATATGAAAAGAACTGTAAGAATATTTTGTGTTCCGTTTTCTGAACAAAATACGTCTGTATGCAAATTTGTCAAAAATCAATTTTAAAGGAGTTATGATCGATTTAATTTGTTGGTGCGTGGTGAAGCGGCAGCCAAATTGAATTTACGGGCCCCTAGAAAACTTAGGCCCGGCATGCCAGATGTCTACCCAACATTTTTTTTCTTTCTTTAGGCCTAACAGGATCAAAAAGAGAAAACTCGTCCACCTCAACATTTTTGCGGGACTTATGGCCAGGGACCGGATTTTGATCCACCGATAGAAAGTAAACTGTCCTTGATCCCCTCCCTTGCCTCTACTGATTGCTGACGTTCAGTTGTGTGATCCCGTGGACAGACGGATAGGCCAGTTGAAGTAATTTGTGTCGTATTAAACTTAGCATTATCTAGAACATCGTTTGCAAAAAAAGATGTAGTATACATTTTTATTTGTGTAAATATTATCTGATTGATTGATTTGATTTATCTTACTTAACTTCTTTGCCTTTTTTGGCTAATAGCGACGATGAGGATGAGTAATGAAATCGATGAAGAGATGCCTAACAAAGGACATCCACACTCACACTGTAACTCGAAAATTGTAACATCAGATTGAAATCTGAGCCACCGAACTCGCCAAATCTTTGAGATCATCTTTCTTTTTTTGGCATCTAGTATTTTATGAATAATTGATACACATAAATCTATTTCGATTGTTCACTAAATAACAATATTATCATTACATTATATTCTAATAATAATATAATATACGCTGTGTATACCAGCTATGTACAATATTTTCCAAACACAAGAATGTGACGTATGCTGCAGTATAAATTAGTAATGATTTGTTGACAGGGATAACTATCATTTGTAATGTTCCTACTATTTTTCATGACAACATGCAGGTTTGCTTGTAGAGGAAATTGTTAGGTAAGGGGGATGTTTGCTCGAGCCATAGTCTCGGTAAGTGGATGCTTGAATGGTTGAACATGGTGAAATGAATCAATGAGAATGCTTTCCTGCAAAGTTGTTTACACTTCAATTGTTCGTTCATCCGGGTTCATCCAGCATGTAATGGGTTAATGGCAACAAGTGCCGTCTGTTGATCTAGTGTTATTTACAAACTCTTTGTCGTAAAAGCGACCAGCCAAATCGATGCAGGGTGATCCTGTCACAACGTTACGCATACCGAGCATCAAGCAGCCTTTGAATCCATTCTTGAAAACCAGTGTTTAACCAGTGTTAACGACTGCCTTGAAAGAGAAAAAACATCACAACCTGGAAGCAATTAACACCTCATATCATGAAGACTACAGATGATAATTCAGTTCTACCTATTTTAATTTATATGCATATGAAGGTGTACTGGAATGAAAAAATATTATATTTATTGTTACTTTTTTAAAGAAACGCCTTCGTAAAAATGTTGATTTTTTCCCTCCAAAATTATGCAATGTAAAGTAGGGATAGGGTGTTTACTGCTCAACTAGAGTTCTTGCTGGTAATAATAAGAAACATGAAAAACGTATTCATGACGTTCGTTGTAATCAATCTAAATTTTCAAAATAACCGGAAAATTCATTTATTCTAAAATTAGTTGCGTGTTTCTCAGATATTTTTCAAACTTGGTTGACGAGGTTTACATTTCCTGGAAGAGTGGTCTATACAGTTCTCCTACAGCTCTCCTATAAATTTAGTCCATCCAGCGTGCATGGGGTCGACGCTAGAAGCGATTTTCTGTAAGATGTCAGCACTGCTTTTCTTACACATTGCTACGATTTTTTCACCTAGAAGTCTCTATCTATTTTCAACGCAACTTTGTATTGTTGTGGGATTATACCACTGCTACATGCTATGCTTTTCGTTCAGTTTTAGTGTATTGTGGTGGCCATAGGGGGTTGCCGAAAGCAAACGATTGTCTAAAATTTCTATTTTCTTTTCTTTTTAATCTATCATTATTGGGAAGTAAAATGCATAAATTTTACCTCCGCTAAGAATCTTATCATTACAAGAAAGGAAAAGAGACAATTTTATCTCTATTAATTCTTTGCACTTTTTCTTCTTTCTTTCTAATCCGGCATGCTTGGAAATCACGCGCTAAAAGTTTCCGTTCCGGGAGGCTCCCGCCTTAATCCCGCCTTGTGATTAACTGATACCGGATTTGCTTTCCGGTGGTGGCGCATAGAGGTTCGGATCCCACTTTAGACTTCAGATCCGGTCTCGATTAACTTGAGCATAAAGCAGACTTAGAACAAACGAAAAGGCAAACTTCGCAATAATAGCTTCTTGCTAAACCAGTAACTTTCGCAGATACGACTTCTCAGGAATATTCTTAAATTATACAACAGTTTCACTTGCATCAACTGAATACGCCATTTTCTGAATCGCGACAGCAGACTTCAATTAAGTTCTCACAGAGTAGGGATCAGAGTGCAAGAAAGCATGTCTGACAAGTCGGCAATTTCGCCTCTGGGATTTAGGCCTTTGTCTACAGAAAGGTGTATTTGGAAGAACAACGACGTTCATTATTCTTCCGTTTCTTTGACAATGTCTGATGAAAAGGTCTAGCACTGGACAAAAATGAAAATCAACTTCGTGAATGAAAAGATAATAAAGAACAAAAGTGTGACAAATGTGAACAAACCTCCAGTACTTCTTTAAAGTTGGTGGGTGGTTCTTGGTATTCTTCCATGGTGTATGCACATTTCATCAGCAACCAATGAAGCTATTATTATCTGCTACTCTTTCTCTTTCTTCGATGAATGGCACGCAGAGAGTGTTGACCCTGTAAAGTCTAGTACCCACCCTATACCATCTTCTCTTTCTTGCCAGCTAGTACCCATTTCCTCATCTTTCATAAATCTGACAGTATTTCTTAATTACATTGTTGGGAAACCTGAGCGACAGGGACATGTCTGTGAATATAATGTACTGTTTTACATTCTCCTTTTGAAGTCCACCATTAATTAACATTGTATATAAAGCTTCTTGTAACACAGGAACAAAATCATTTTCATATCTGGAATCTATGGATCAATGGCCACCCATTAATTCTCCTTTCTCCATCATTATTAGACAAATTGTTGTCACTAGTTTGCAAAATTAATTAATGAAATTAAATCACCAAGACAGTGTATTTGTGAAAGTTTTACTACGTGTGTAGCCTATTGGAGATCTTAACAACCGACTCTTTACGGTTGCCAGATTGTCACTCAGAGTGGCCAATGATAAATACTTCCTGGATCGCACTGTAAACTATTGGTTCAGTCCCGATTAACCTATCTATGTGGACATAGATAAAAAACTTTAAAAGAAACAATAATCATTCTATCTGATAAGCGTTTATAGAACATCGAAATGTTCATGTTTTCTTTTCATAAACTTTTATCTTCTCGTATGGTTTCTTAGAAACTAAAAGTTAAAACATACAAAACAGAAATTTTGCCTGTAGTATTATATAGATGTGAAACTTGGTCCCTTACTTTACAAGAGGAACATAAATTAAGAGTGTTTGAAAATAAAATCCTTAGAAAAATATTTGGACCTAAAAGGAATAAGGAGACAGGTCAGTGGAGAAGGTTACATAATTTAGAACTGAATAATTTGTATTCATGTCCAGATATTATTAGAATGATTAAATCAAGAAGACTTAGGTGGGCAGGTCATGTGGCACGAATGGGAGAGGAAAGAAGAGTTTACAGGAATCTTATTGGGAAACCTGATGGTAAGAGACCAGTAGGAAGGCCAAGACGAAGATGGAGAGATAACGTTGAGATGGACCTGAAGGAAATCGGTAAGGATGGAAAAGATTGGATTGATCTTGCCCAGGATAGGGACAGATGGTAGGCTTGTGTTGCTGCAGCCATAAACCTTCAGGTTTAACAAGGCCTGAGAATTAGTTACTTAGTTAGCAAAATGTTCATATGAGTCTTCTGCGTCCAAAGACGTGGTCAGATATTTATGTAAACGTATAATGGTTTTAAAGCTTCACTTGGAGCTGACGTACAGTACAGACAGGGTTTAAATAATTCGCCAAAATTCGAAGTCCTTTACATTAGAAAATTAGAAAGATTTTGTGGGATATATTACAATTTCGATGTATCACTAATTTCGTGCCACACTTTAATGTAGGGGAACGTTGGTTTAACAGACATAACACTGGAATTTAGTCAGTAGCGTAATAAACAGGCAGAACCCCCACTCCGCAACCTTGAGGTGTGTCCCTACTCGTTAAAATAAGCTTCTATTTTAAAATTACACTAGTTGTAACGACACCTATCCTTCCTCATTTTCACAAGCATTTTTCCTGTCTCAGATTTTAAATCGTCGTTATTGTCACAGTTCAATTTCACTTATTTGGCAACAATACAAAAGTTCTGCTTTAGCTAATCCATTGGTACCAGGGATGAATCATGATCTGAAATGAAGATGCGGGAACACATACCCGGGATTCGAACCCAGGATACCTTACTTAGCAACACAATACGCAACCATCACACACGTGCCAAAATCTATTCGTTAAAAAAATTCCTCCTGATAGAAATGTGTTGAGTGGAAATTCTGGCAGTTTCTGAAAGTATGTGGCTAAGTCTGCAACTTTACTGAAACTATGTATGCGTAAAATATTTCACATAATCAATCGCGTGTTTTGTTACTCCACCTGAAACGACCCACGCACATTCCCACGTTGTGTGGCGGGAAAAATCAGAAACAGGCCCCACTTTACGGGCACCAAAATCTGAAAAGCTCAGGGTTCGATGTGGCAGACACCATATACAGGGTGACTGGTAATTAGATGTATTCCCTGAAAGGGGTTAAAGTAGAGACAATTTGCAATAAATTTGACCATATGATACCCCGTCCGAAAATTAGTAGTTTTCGAGATAATCGAGTTTCTATTGTTTTTTCTAAAAATGACAATTTTAAACATAAAAAGATGAATTGAGAAAAAACTGATAATTGTAGGGAACTTATTTAAGCGTTTTCTGATAGCTAACAAACAAGTGGTTCGTTTAAAAAAAGTTTTTTCCAAATAACAATCACATGTAAGTACCGGGTGGGTCTAAACTTACAAGTGATGATAAAAAAACGCACTCTTGTTTACTTGGCAACGTATTAATAACAAAAATGGTATGACACGAACCGTACAAATTACTTAAATTACTTCCTTGAGTCATCAGCTATCCAACAAGGTACAAATGTTGCTAACATTTACATTTGTGTACAAGAAATAATACTTCATTCATCTTCATGTGTATGGAATCAATGAACAATACAATTAAAGAACATTACACGTCTTGCTCAAAGTGGGCACCTCCGTTACGAATGCAGGCACGTAAGTTTTTACGGGTCATTTGTTCTCTTAACTCGTGATGTGATGGTGTCCTTGACGTGTTGACCAGCTGTTAAGATCCTCTCCCTGAGCTCTTCTTACGAGTTTACCGGTGCCTTGTCATGTGGCTCCAAATGTAAAAGTCGCAAGGCGTCAAATCGATCGGGGGATCGAGCTGGGCAGTCATCATGCTGATAAATCATGTCACGTCTTGTAGCTAGAGGCACATCCTCCAACAACATTGCCATCCCGTTCCGCAAAATATGTTCATAAGTGATGCCATTTAAGATTTGGGGCAGGAAAAATGGCTCGATGAAATGATTGTTGATTACGCCCATCCATACTTCTGCCTGGGCGTGCGACAGTCGCTGGATGAAAAGTACCCAAAGAAATGGATTGGCCGAGGCGGACCGATTCCCTGGCCGGCTCGATCCCCCGATTTGCGCCTTGCGACTTTTACATTTGGAGCCACATGACAAGGCACCGGTAAACTCGCAAGAAAAGCTCAGGGAGAGGATCTTAACAGCTGGTCAACACGTCAAGGACACCATCACATCACGAGTTAAGAGAACAAATGACCCGTAAAAACTTACGTGCCTGCATTCGTAACGGAGGTGTCCACTTTGAGCAAGACGTGTAATGTTTTTAATTGTATTGTTCATTGATTCCATACACATGAAGATGAATGAAGTATTATTTCTTGTACACAAATGTAAATGTTAGCAACATTTGTACCTTGTTGGATAGCTGATGACTCAAGGAAGTAATTTAAGTAATTTGTACGGTTCTTGTCATACCATTTTTGTTATTAATACGTTGCCAAGTAAACTAAGAGTGCATTTTTTTATCATCACTTGTAAGTTTAGACCCACCCGGTACTTACATGTGATTGTTATTTGGAAAAAACTTTTTTTTAAACGAACCACTTGTTTGTTAGCTATCAGAAAACGCTTAAATAAGTTCCCTACAATTATCAGTTTTTTCTCAATTCATCTTTTTATGTTTAAAATTGTCATTTTTAGAAAAAACAATAGAAACTCGATTATCTCGAAAACTACTAATTTTCGGACGGGGTATCATATGGTCAAATTTATTGCAAATTGTCTCTACTTTAACCCCTTTCAGGGAATACATCTAATTACCAGTCACCCTGTATATCTGAAATGTACCTGGCCCGCGTAATGGACGACATTAACTGCAACGTACCGGGTTCGACGTTGTGAAGGTCTTCAATATTCAGATTTACCCATGATGTTAACTCTGTTCTAGCCAGAGATATGATAATCGTATACACCCAGAGTTCAGGTATACATAATGAAAGTTAGCGTCGACTTAACAAGTTTATTACACTGGGGATAAATGTAGATATCCGCACATAACAAATTCACAATATCTTCTGATATGATCTCACTGCACTTCGTTGTTCCTGAAGATCCAGGTTCGAAGCTACACTGCTTGAATCTTGGAGAAGGAGAGGACAGGGACCATTCAATTTTTCCTCTTTAGAGATACCAGCGGGGAATAAGGGGCCTTATTTCTCTTTTAGGGCATCAATTTAAAAGTTGCATTAACATTTCTCTTCTGGAATACAACTGTGTTGACATAGGGGACAATAGGGCATCAATTTAGCGACTCAAGGAACATTTAAATCTGCCTTCCTATTAACCAAAGAGTAATATCACAAAGCAAAATGAAATTATTATAAGCTCATAGTAGTTAAGGCTTAGTTAACGTTATTTACTTTAATTAATAATTTAATAGAGCTAAGCTGACGACAGTAATTAGTTACATGCTTATCTACCCTTCATGAAAATTAACATCATCCTTCGTGCAATCTACCTGGTAGGCCGTCTCCGTTCTACAAGAGTAGCCCAAAAGATGAAGTCATTTCTACATCTGCTGTTGTGAGATGTATAAGCTACTAGTATGCCGAAGAATACGAATACCCTTCGTATAATCTACTAGTAGGCTGTCTTCCAACAGTAAATATGTCCACGAGCTAAACCGTAACCCTATACAATGCGTATAATCTACCTGTAGGCCGTACAAGGAGTACGTTTCCGTTCTACAGGCAGGCCACACTGTACGAGGTTGAGCTTAAAACAATGCGTATAATCTACCTGGTAGGCCGTTTCCGTTCTACCAGAGTAGGCCACACTGTAAAAAGCCCTCTTGTATCCCTAAGCACCCGCGTGCTTGCAATTGCTGGACTATTTGCGGGAGCAGAGCACGACCAAGAGTCTTCGAAGAGTCAACACAGAACTCAAGGTATACATAGAGATTAGGTAAATCCATCCGAAGATTGCCGATCTTGCACGAACGCGTGAGGTCACCGGAGAAGCAGTGAGCTCGGCTGAAGCAGACGGTCCCTAGCATTTATATAGGAGATTCAGAGAGTGAAAGTATATTATTAATTTTAGGAGGGGGAAAATAATAATTGTCATCCTCCAAGATGGTATTGAGGCATCCTTTTAATGATTAGTAACATATTTGAAAGCACACTACTTTTAAAAGGGGGCAAAGTACATGTGAAAAACGTATTTTAAAAATCCATATTCCTGAAACTTTCTGACCGATGCCCTACAAAGAAATTTGCGTGTTCTCCTTTAGAATTTATCCATTTTACAAATCGTAATATTATTCTAACAAAAACGTGGCATGCTTAAGAAGAATTAAAGAGTTTAAAAAAATAATTGATTAATAGACTTAGTTTATTTCACTTCGCTTATCTGTCACATATGGCTAATCGCAAAGATGAGGAGGGCCTCCCCGACGGCGCAGTGGTAGCGTCGCCGCCTTGTAATCAAGATGTCCCGGGTTCGATACCCAGTGGAGGCATAAGTGGTCCGGATCCCACTTTAAACTGTAGGTCCAGTCCCGATTAGCCTTACTGTGCATAAAGTGGACTTAAAACACCAACTCAACAAGCAAAGATGAGGATGCGTGATGATATGATGAAATTGAAGAAAGGAAAGTAGACCCATGCCCGGGTGGGGATTTGAATCTGGGGGCCCTTGGCATCGTAAAGCGTTGTCATGGAGGTCAGCATTACAAGGAAATAAACAGGAAATGACATCTATGCTTTAATATGCGAGAAACATTTGCGAGGAGGTTATTCAAGTAACAAATAATTATTACAAGACGTTGTGATGAAAATTATTAATATATCTGATATATCGAGAGTTCACCTTGCAGTCTCTCAATGTACTTTTAGGGTTACGCAAAACCTTTACTCAAAATTGCTAGTGTAAATTTATCAGCTATTAAAATTTAAAATTTGTTCCTGTTCGAAAAAAGAAACTGTCAAGTCAAATTAATATTTCGTATAAATACATATATTTTCTTTCATGAAACCAAGAGATTATTTGGAGGGGTCGGTGGTTTGAGAAGGCTATAGCCTCGGATCTCGATCTACAAAAGGCCTTCCAGTGGGAAAACATTGCTATGAAATAGTCCAGAAGAAGGAGCGAAATGATTTTTTTTAAATGGCTCAAGAATACAAAGATATAAGTGGACATTTCACAAGCTTAGTCTAAAACTTACAACTGAAATCGTATGTGTGTGTGTGTGGGTAGGGGTGGCTACGTGAGGTAACACAGTGGAATATGATTTACAATACTAAAATTAATATAAATAGGTGGGAACAATAGAAATCAAAATATGTTGTAGCTAGTGACGGTGCAATAGTAAAGATGGAGGGGTAAATCATATTTTCCCGGGGCAATCATGTTTATTATTACGTTACATACGACACAAAAATGCATATTTTGGCTAAAAGAGCATTCATTTATTTATTTATTTTTGTCGTTTTACTTGGGGCAGATAAGAGAGAGAGAGAGAGAAATTGTCGAACGACAATAGGGGGGCGTTCCAGCCCCCCTGTAGTGTGGTCACTGCCTATAGCTATGCTGGAGAAGAATTCACCAATTGATACGCTTTTAAATAAAACAGATACTTTTAAAACTTTTAATCAAATTATTTGTGAACTATGATTTAAATTTAGAGAGAGCACATGCCTGCTTAATTTAATTTGGACGAGTTAACTTCTGAAGCCTGCCATTTCCGAGCCTTGTTCCGGTGTAACTGCACTGCCCTCTGAGCCCTAGCTGCTGCGTTCAGGTGGCGTAACGAGCAGAATACTAATTAAAACAAATATGTGACAAAAATATATATATAAACGTGTTGAAGCTATTGAAAAGAAAAGACAGAAGAGAAACGTGGAGAGTGCAGTGATATTTTACGGGAAGCAGTCACATTTATTACACTCTTACATTTACATACAATATTAAAAAGTTCTGCTTTTAGATCTCGCACAATGCCTTTTTCACAAAAATGGGCAATCCCGCATTTTTTATATCAATCAAGCTGTGATATTTTAGATTTTTTCCGTTAGTTTTCTGATTATAGTTTTCACAGCTTTCCATAGCATTTAGGCATGATTTCAGTTGACAAGAACAAAATAATCTTATTTCAAAAAGAAATCCAACGCGCTTAAGTTAAAACTCCCTTATATTGGAAGCCTGTAGAGAACGAAACAGGGGTTCCTTCGTAACACGATTTCTTGAAAACCATTTTACACATTTGAATCAACTTTGTGATAAATTGATTAGAAAGGATGCATATTAACAGTAAAAGTTGTAACTTTTCCCCTGCTACTATATTTTAGAAGATATTCGTTATCAAATATCTCAATATTTGCATAAGGAACTATCGTTTTCCGTGCCGAGTGTTTCGACGATGACGTCATGGATCGACGGACAACTGCGCTTACGATCTGCGACGCCGAACGAGCACCCCCTGAGAACTAACTGTTTTTTTTTGTTGTTTTTTTTTTTACCGTTTAAGCGGTCAGGACATCAGCTTATTTGGGGCCTGCTTCTTGGTATTACCTCATTTTCACGCATCGAAATTTTTCTTTATTTACAAAAATTTGGGGTTACATCAACAATTGTAATTTCTCTCTGCAACTGTCGCAAGAGAGTGCATTTCTTATGTTCCCAAACCCAAAGTACAATAACACATAAATGGACAAAAGGGACAACACATTGCGCCTTACGGCACCATTTCGTCGGCGAGTTGGGCAATAACTCGTCGGCGAGTCAAAGTGTCCGGAGCAACCCGGATTTGTTGCAATCCTTGGAGTAATTTTAACAGTCCTGGAATCACGTCGGGTTTCGCCAGCTGTTGGAGGAGTTCCAATAGTGACTCGTGATGAGAAGTCGATTGTGCAGCTGGGCGTGGTGCCGGTCTAGGTGCTTGAGGACGTCGGTCTCTCTGGCTGGCTGCGGGGTTCTGATTGGTCGAACTTGAGGGAATTCTCGGACGATGTTCCCGGGCGGGTGTCTTCACGGGAACATCGCGTCGAATGGGCCGTGGTTCTACTCGGCGTGGCTGGTTCGATCGGGTCTTGCGATTTTCTTTCACTTTCTTGAATAGGGCACATCCCCTATAACTGGCATAATGTTGTAGTCCACAATTGGCACATCTCGGTTTGGTGTCCAGTTCCTTCTCTGGACAATCGGAAAAACTGTGTGGCCCCCCACACTTTACGCAGCGGGGAGTGACGAAGCAGTGCCGCTGGCCGTGCCCCACCCGTTGGCTGGCGTGGCATTGCAGGATTTGCTTTGAGTGATACTTTTCCACTCTAATCTGAAAGATACCTATATTGGTCAGTTTAAAAATCTCGCGAGATTTCGTAGAATTAGGCAGGACGACCATCAGGAGGGGTAATGGTCGTCTCGTCGTGCTGGAACGCCGGTCCTCTGTGGGGCGGTCCCTTCGGTTGCGGTCTGGCGTATTGAGTCGACTCACACTATGGACAATATATCCAAGTCTGGTTGTCAAATATTCTTGGATATTGGCTGGGAGGGTATCCATCGGGAGGTCGCGTATGACAACCTTAAGCTTTTCCGCAGCGGACGAGCCGTATGCGAATCCTATGCCGTTTTTCCGCAGGAAATCACATATTATAGTGAAGTCCGTCTGATTTTTGGAACTAACTCGGCAGGTCCCTCGAGTGTAACGATATGTACACCTGCCGTTGACTAGTTTAGTAAGCGTCAGTGCCATTTCCTGGCTGGTCGTCTGATAGATAGTGATACATGGCGGTTTTCGCGTCGTGGCTGGTTTTGCTTGCTGCTGGGTCTCGGGGGGACTCTCAGCGTCGGACTCACTGGTGGTAGAGGTCTCATCATCTGTCTCTTCTGTGTGTCGTTTCTTTCGGACTCGCTTCTTTTGTTTCCCCTTGTCCATCGCCGGGGATTCCAAAAGCGGGCGTGTTTCCTTCTCTACCTCTGCTAGGCTGTGTGGACGAGGTGCGACGGCCTCGTGCCTGTCATTTCTGCAGTGCACGTACGTGGATTCGAAAGATGAGAATGAAAGACTACTGGTCGGGGCCGCGTGGTTTCTTATATGAAATTCTGAGCGTAGCGCCAGCGCCTCTACTGGATACTCGTGAACTATGAGAGCGCTGCTTAACATTGAGTTCCATCTATAAAGGTTAACAATGAACTATTAGAGCAATAACGCTCCCTAGAGAGATACGGTAGAACTTCGTTCTCTATCAAGCGTAGCAGTGGAATCCTCCTATGCAGAAGCGATAACAGAACAGATAAGAATACACAATGCTACAATGCAATAGAAATGCTTAACCTTGTAACGATCTAGCAGGATCGTTGCACACCTGAGCGGAGTTGCTGCACCTGTGAAGAGACCGTCGCCACGATCTCATACTTTGTATAACAAGGGACAACGCCGACTGAATATAGGAATCCAGCCATACACCCAAGGTCGATGGATTTGAATCAGCATGATTTATATAGCGCTTTAAATCAAGATTTAAATCACGTGATTTTTTTAAAAAATCTCTGATTTAAATCATTTTAAAGAAATAATTTATAGAATAATGTACATAAGGATTTTGGAGATATGAGAATCACTTTTGGTGAAAGTAGATTAATCTCGCAATCATTGAATGGAGTTTATTAGGCTCTAAGAAAGGAAAAGAAAGGAAACCAAATATATGTACTGATGGGGTGAAGCTCAGGCCAAAGGAAATGTACTATGTAAACTGTGATCACACTTAAATTTCTCTTGATTCGAAATTCAATAATTTTTATAGGCAAGAATAGCAAACATTTCGTGTACAATAATATACAAAATACTAATCATGTTAAACAGTAAATAGTGTCATTATTATTAAATTGTATATATACATGGCATATTTTGTAAACTATTATTTAAAAAATGCCAAAATTCAGCTACAAAGACTATAAAAATATTTTAAGTTAATAATAATACATCCAGAATGTTTTATTTTCTCTACAAGAAAAGTTAGTAAAATTATTGTAGTTTCATTAACCAACTCAACAAACATTTCCATAGTTGGTTCATATATACAATATCAGAAACAGAAAAAAATATATTTACATGTAATTTTTTTATTTGCTTTAATCCAAGTGTTCAAATAGTCAGGTGAATGGGGTGACTCTGGACAGAAGTAGCATTTTGTGATCCTGTCGGGATCCTGAAGTACGCATGACATTATACCGTAGTTCAGAGTAGGTTGTTGTAGTGTCCTGGATATCTGACAGCATTTTGCACCTTTGTCGGTGGTTGATGTGTAAGACACGATGATTCAGGAGTGCCCACAGGGGTTGGGGATTATGGCACAGGCTGGGCCATCGAGATTTTTGGGAGGGATTTTTCCCCTTCAAATAATATAAATTCAACATATACAGGTTGACCTGTAATTATATGCATTCCCTGAAAGGGGTTAAAGTAGAGGCAATTTGCAATAAATTTGACCATATGATACCCCGGCCGAAAATTAGTAGTTTTCGAGATAATCGTATTTTTATTGTTTTCGTTTTAATTACAAGTTGATAGGTGGCAAGTTCACAGCTTCAAAAAGGGAAAAAATATATAGTAGTCCCCTGTGCTTTGCACCACGCCAACAAGGCATATAGGGGATGTGGAGTTAGGGCTCCACACTTTCTTGATCACGACCGAAGGTGGGTGTGATGTGATCAGCACCACATCCCTCGCTGCCTTTACTCCCCATAGTTTCCTCCAGGTACCCACTTTATACGATGCTTGGTGGGCCCCGAAGCCGCTTGAACAAGTGGATGAAATCCCTAGGAATTGAATCCAGGTCTCTCACATGGTAGTCTGATGGCTTCAATCCGTGCTGAATTAATCGCTTTATAAATGGTTGTGTTAAAAGGGCTGAAGGCACTCTGAACCAATATCGATACAGATTCCCACCGATACAGATACTTGAAAATTACAATAATAAAAATTTGCTCAAAATATTTACCAATATGCATGAATTTAGTGCTTTAGAATATTCAAGAATTACATCAGAATATTAAAATGGATGTTATGTAATAAATAAAAAAATTAAAAAGAAAATTTGAATTTTGCATAATTTCTATAAAAATGTCCTCGTGAAATGTGAACATGCCGGAGAAGTATCGGCTGGTATCGGTATATGAATTCCAACAGATACTTTCCGATACTGATACCACTGGTATCGGCCGATACCCATACATCGGCTCAGCCTTCATTAAAAGTTAAGAAAATGGATGAAAGGAATACTTTATCAAGAAAATTTTAGAATGTTTTGCTAACTTATTCATAAAACTATCAGTTAATAAAACCATGTAAAAATACTACTTATTAATGTTATTCTATTGTTAAATAGAGTTTGCAACAAGCTGGTTTTACAATCTCACCTATTCTATTAGGTTAAGTTTGCTTTCTGTTGCTTGTCCTTTTTAAGCATTAATGCAATGGAATATAATAAATTGTTTATTTTATTTAAAATCACATAAATGAGAAAATCACTGTGAAGAAGTCTTCTTTGCACCGTTTTGGGTCATTTTACGCATGTGCTAGTCCATATTTTGCCAATTTTTAGTCTATATGTAGGTACACATAAAGCCACTTGTTAGCACATATTAATCCCAGCCCTGCTTATGACCTGTGTTTGGAAGTAACTTAGTTACAAGTAACAGTTGCTTTTTAAAGAAATATAACTCTAACTAGTTACATTTAAACTCAAGTAGCTGTAACTGTAACTAGAGTTACTTTTTCAGAAGAAGTAATACTTCAAGTTACTTTTACAGTTACTTTACCATACTTAAATCAGAAAAAGAAGCAATGGCCAATATACGTATGTCTCTTCTCCTCTACACCATGTAGAATTACTTAGCTGGTTATTGCAACAAACAATGGACAATCATTTTATTTTGGTAGTTACATTATTTTTATAAGTTTTATCCTGTGCTTTCATTCCATATTGTTGACTTGTAGGTAAAAATTAGAAGGTGTACTTGAAAACGAAACATTACGGAGACAGGATGTTCTCGTCGGTTTGGAATGCAGACCTTACAAATTCCATTACTTGCTTCGTCCGTGGAAAGGTACCAGCCTGACAGACGGATATGAATCGACAGGTATTGGAATTTGTATAGCGAAGCAACCGAACCGATCTGAGAAGATCGGAAGGAAATTTCCAGAGCAGTTTTGGATTTGGTTTTGGTGTGTGAACATCGAGGAAGACAGCGCAGGTATGTACCTGGATGACGGAGGCGTCACTCCGAACATAGAATGGTCTGAGCCTTGTTACTAAACCTCTCGCTAGTACCTTTTCTTACTTACACCCCGGTAATAAAATAATGAAATAAGGGAAGGAGGAAACATGGTTGGAGGCACCGGCCTTTTTGTAACATTTAGTTGTATGTGCGAGTTCCTTATAGGAAATATGTGCTTCAGAACGCGGGTTACGAATGCTAAGGAAAAATGAACACGAATTCGACTTATCTTTAACGAGGATTCAACAGCTGGCGGAACAAACGGTTCCGATTTCACCGTCTCGTCCCGTCACCAGGGCAAGGTCGCGATACATACAGCAGTTTTCCACCAACACTGCACATTCCACGGACTGCGTTGCCATTATTCCTTCCACCGTTGTCAAGAATACTGAAGTCATGGCATTGAACATACCAAATTTTATTGAACCTAAAAAGTTTTCAGGGGCAAAACCCTTAGAAGTTGATCAATTTTTCACAACTTTTGAAAATATGGCGGATGCATTAACTTGGACCCCTGCAAAAAGAAAATATTTCTTGCCTTTATTCCTCACTGGAATCGCTTTAGATTTAATAACGGGAATAAAATCTCAACCAGATTATGCAAATAAGGAGTATCAAACGCAAAAAACAGAAATTACCAACTCTTTTAGGGACATTGGTCAACCTCTCCTGGTTGAGGATTTTTTAAAGGAACAAGTCCAACAAATTCAGGAAACCCCGCAAGCTTACATCTTGCGTAAGCATGCCTTGATTCAGAAATATCTCCCCCAAGCATCCGTGGATCATGTAATTTATTACATTGTGAGGGGACTGCGTACGCAGTACCTTCAAGTAGCTACCGACAAGAATTTTAATTCGGTGAATGAACTTCTACGGTTCATCAACAACTTGCAAAGAAAACAAACCCTTTTGGAAGAGCAAGCGTACAGAGAAGCTAGGGAATTAGCGGCGCTTAAATATACTCAAGGTCTAGTTGCATCAACAAATCAGATATGATTGCAAAACATAGTAACCCAACCTCCCATAAAAGAACCTCAAACTAGCTCAAATAATCAACAGGAAATAAACAGTCAACTGCAAACAGAAAAAAACTTTGTAACACAAGATCAATTAAGAGATTTGGAAATTAAAATGAATGAACTCCAAATTAATCATTTTCAGAATAGTGCACAAACGTTCAGAAATAGATCACAGCCTACTAGAACTAATAATAGATTTCCTGCACGCCAAAGATATAACGGTAGGAATAGTTCACATTCCCAAAGAAGTAAGAATTTTTATAGATCAAATAATTCAAACAATGGTTACCAACGTGGGAACAGGGGACGTTCAAATTACCGTAGAGGAGGTTATAGGCCATTCCAGGGACAACCCCCTCAACAAGCTCAGAGATGGCAACCCTGTGAAAACTGTTGCCCAGCAATATAATCAACAAGTATATTACAATCAGACAGGTTCATCGGAACAACAATCACCTAATGCCTCTTTAAACTATTGAAACCCTATGAACGTGGGAACGGTCGTCAGGGGAAAAGTTCGCATACAGTTCCCATAATTAAACAATGCGAAACAATGCGAAATAGTGGTCATAAAGTACATCATTCATTCGAGCAAGGTGACGAAAATTTAGACCAGGAAACCTTAAAACGACTCACTAAACATAGGAAATTTTATGACGTTAAACAAATTGATATAGATCCAGAACTAACAGAAGACCAAAAGCTCAAAATTCAAAATTTAATTTACAGTTATGCGGATATCATGTATTGGAATCCTGAGTGCTTTTCTAAAATAAACGCAATGGAAGCACACATAGATGTTGCTGAATGTGTTCCTCTATTTGCTAGGCAAATTCCCATACCCATAAATTTAAGGAAAAAAATGAAAAATGAAATAACAAGACTTCAAGAACAACAGATCATTGAACCTTGTGTAAACTCACCATTTCGTCATCGCATATTCTTAGTTAAGAAACCGAATGGAACCTACAGACTAGTTTCAGACTTTTCAGAAATTAATAAAGTGATATACAATGTTTCATATCCCACTCCAGATTGCAATGACATTTTAGCACGTCTTGCGGGTAATTTTTTTTACACTACACTGGACATGGCTCAAGCTTATTTTCAAATTCCAATATCAGAAGAATCACGTCCAGTTACCAGCTTCGCAATTCCAGGTTGTGGTTCATTCCGTTATCAATGTTTACCTATGGGCATGAAGACATCCAGTAGTTTTATGAATAGACTAATGGACATTGTATTTAGTGGTCTTCCCGACAATCAAGTAGCCACCTATTTAGATGATTTGTGCACAGCAACTTCCACTTTTGAAGAGAATTTCTCCCTAATTCAACAAATATTTGATAGGATTAGGAAAGCAAACATGACGGTTGGAATAAAGAAGTGTAAGTTCGCATTTTCAGAAACCATCGTTTTGGGACATCTTCTTTCTGCAAAAGGGATGAAAATTTACGACAAAATCATTAATTCAATCAAGAATTTTCCAACACCTAGCAATAAGAAACACGTGAAGAGCTTCTTAGCACTTTGTTCTTACATTAGGAAATATGTGTCCGGATTCTCATTTTTAGCGGATAACATATATACACTTTTGAAAAAGAACGTTCCGTTCACGTGGACAGAGCAGCACCAGAAAGAGTTCGATGAACTAAAGGATAAAATTCTCAGTTCTCCCGTTCTCAAACCGTATTCTCAAAACAAGAAGACCTACCTCATCACCGATGCGTCTACAGTTGGCCTCGCAGCCAGTATTTGGCAAGATTCGGAAGACGGAAGCTCACGCCACCCAGTTGCCTTCGCGAGCCGCAGATTAACCGACACAGAGAAGAAGAAATCAATATTTGAACTAGAATTTCTCGCAGTGGTCTATGGAGTAAAAGCGTTTGGATATTATTTGCTAAACAGTCATTTTACTTTAATAACTGATAATCACTCCATATCATATACGACAAGCATCAAATTTGACAGGTCCGCTGGCACGGAGAGCACTGGAACTACAGCAGTTTTCGATGTGAAACATGTCAAGTCATCAGAAAATGCCCTTGTAGACACTTTAAGCCGCTATCCAGCAGATGAAGCTCCTGCCGACAGTGAAGACAACCCTGAACTAATTTTCCACCTAGAGGACGAAGACTTCAGCATTCGACATCATCAAGAAGACGATCCATTATTCGGCCCTATCATTAAAGTCATCAATAACGATCCAATGCAAGATCCAGGATTAGTACGAGCAGCACAGTATTACGTCATCAAAGACAACAAACTGTACAGACGTCATCGATACAACAAGACAGAGGAACTTCTCTTGTGCATTCCACACAAATTAAAAGATGAAATTTTCGAGAAGATTCATTGCAGTGAATACAAAGCAGCTCACGCTTCACCATCTTCCACGTATGAAAATTTCAGGAAAAGATTTTACTTCCCAGGATTAAAACGATGGGTGTACATGAAATCAAAAAGTTGCCTCGAATGCCAGATGTCGAAGAGAGATTTCGGACCAAAGAAGCTCACCCTTCAGACGTTCGAACCGATCGCCATCCCAGCCAGGAAGTGGGTCATCGACACTTGCGGTCCACTGCAGGCCACAGCCAACCACGGACATCGCTACATTCTCATCTGCGTTGATCAAGCGACCAGGTACATGGTAATGACATCTATACCTTCAGTTGACGCCGAAACGATTGCCAATGCATTAATGGAACAGATCATTTTGCGATTTGGTGTGCCAGACAACATCACGCTCGATCGTGCACCAGCGCACACTTCAAAAATCATGGAACAATTGAGTCAAATGTTGAACGTCAGACTCAGATTCGCAAACACAGACTTCCACGAAACAGTTGGACTCGCCGAAAGACATATTCAGAAATTAAAGCAAAGGCTGAGACCGTATGTAATGAAAAAATGTGCACAGTGGTATCTGTATCTCTCGGCCATAACGTTTGCGATAAATTCAGAAGTACACACAGGAACAAGATATTCTCCACATTACCTTATGTACGGTTACGAATCAAAGAATGCGATGGATTCATTGCTAGGAATAGATCCAAATTCGTTGCAGCACTCTAACAAGGAACGCCTAGACATATTGAAAGCGATGCTTGAACAAGCAGAGAAGAAATTTAAAACACAGAAAAAGTACTCAGACCAACA
Organism: Lepisma saccharinum; assembly: GCF_977018435.1. NCBI lineage: Eukaryota > Metazoa > Arthropoda > Insecta > Zygentoma > Lepismatidae > Lepisma > Lepisma saccharinum. The sequence goes on along the minus strand of NC_139236.1, from coordinate 9,403,172 downwards.
CACACGGCATGTTGAATTTCAACCCGGACAAAAAGTGCTAATTTTTAACACAGTACCGAAAAGAAATGTACCTAAGCACTTCGCAAATTACTTCATGGTACAGTTATTGATATGGAAAATGCCAACAGCGTACGAATAAGCTACAAGGACGGCCGAGGAAAGGATAAAATCGACACATTTTCCATAACAAGAGTCAAACCCTTCTTCGAAGAAAGGGAGAAAATACAAGAAGAAAATGATAACATCGACGAAATGTCTGTAGAACAGTCAGAAGCCGAAGAGACAGAAGTCAAAGGGACATAATTCCACAGAAAGTCAAATGGGAAAGAACGTTATCATTCCATCATTTCATCGTCATCGTCGCGATTAGTCAAAGAGGAAGAAAAGCGACGCTACAAAACAAGCAGTCCAATAGAAGCATCCATGTGTAATTAAAACCTAAATGCATTTTTTTTGTTAAATCTTATCAAAATATACAGGAACTGTCCTCTTCCAAAAATAGAATTTCGTGTTAACCAATCCAAACTGACCTTCGTTCAATAAACTGGTTTCTTTTCATGAAGATTGCAACACTCGCCTCCTCGACTTGGAAGAGAGCGATATCAACAAAACACGTACATCTCCTATTACAGCGGCCAAGGAACGAAGTAGCGTGACGTCATCCTGAAAGTGACATTAAAGAAACAACAAGCAACTAGCAGAAGTGACAGAGGTTTCGCATGTAAGCAGTTTCTCCAAAACTCACATCATCTGCATTCGAAGATTACAGTGAAACACGATTATGCAAGAAACTTATATAATAGAGCCATTAGAACATTACGAGAATAACGAGCATTAGGATATTTAGTGTAAATTCTCAACAACAATATACATACGTATATTGCAGAGTATACACTCCTGTTATAATTTAAATGAAATAGTGCACAAGTTATATTTATATACAGTATGTAAGAATTTACGCTCGCAATAATAATATTTCACTTATGTGAAGTTTAATGATGCTAGGGACAGGTTTTATCTTCATAGATAGCCATTTAAGTATAGTGCGCACTTGAGCGTATCTGATATCCCTTAGTACACAATTTCTGGAATTCTGGTAATTCCATATATATAACGAATTCCTCATAATACATATGAGTGAGAACAGTAAATGAATTAATTTTCATAAAGATTGATAATTCTTGTGTTTCATTGCAATAATAATCATAATAATAATAAAGCACTGCCCTTCGAAACTGCGTCACATACAGCGACAGCGATATCTTTAATAATTGTAGGGACTAGATTATTTTCATTATTTACGGCATGTTTTGTTCGTAAAATTAAATCCTGTTTTTGTTGTCGTCCCCTTGCACAACAAACAACTAGTCGACAAAATGAATAACAAATAATTCCTGTAAGAATAGCACAAAATAGACATATCAGACCATCAACGGCACCACCCCCTATTCCTTCTTCTTCCAAAGCGCTGGCTAAACAATCTTGTATCGATATCCCATCACATTACTTTGACAGTATCTGTTAAGGGACATCACCACCTACTTGCACTTAGCCAATGGATTCGACACCCTGTCCAGCAGGCAGACAGTGAACTTCTAAAGCCGCCCTACATTTGGCTGAGTACATGTCGATTGGTGTATGTCCAATTACTACATTCCTATCCTTATTTTCTCTTTCTCCTTCCTTTCAATGGCTCAGCCCACCTCTAACCGGTACCTACAACACCAGAGCATCATCGAAGATCGACAGAGGAAAACTCGAGGACCAACGCCGCCAAATTGTCTTCCACCTTCTACAGAATACACCTCCATATTAAATCCAATTTCGGAGCATACCCCCCCCCCCCCCCCAGATTTTGCTGGACGATGGACTTGCCGTATTGGAGAATAGAAAGATGAAAGATAAGTCAAGAAGAATGTTCCCGGAGGCTACACTTTGTTTGGACAGGACAAAGAAGGAACAGCATCCATTGAATGTGTGTCTATTACATTCAAATTGATACTGCTAAGACAGGACAATGCATCCAAGAAGAACCTTCTGTCCCAGTTGCGGAAGTTGAAGAAGAAGTGTAAGACATTTCTCACCTAGGACAACATGTGATTCTTCCACTGTGATCTGATTCCCAGCTTACAACGCCTTAGTATAACAGGCAAGTATTTCACGAACTTGGAAATCCTTCCCAGCAGGACCAATTAGTAGCATTACATGTTCAAAATACCAATTCACCAGAGCATCCCAGCTGGCCAGGATGTCATCAATCATTACAAGTTGCAACAAGGTGTGAAAATGCAGGAGTTCGAGGAACTGGAAACGCCAAGTTCACCACTTCAATCCCTAGTGAAGTCCCAATAGACTACATGAAGTACAGGAACTAGGTTCGTCTCAATTGTGCTACGAAGTCAGATACATTTCTATGCATAGACAAACGTGAACAATTCAGAACATGGGGAATCGAAATGATACTGATCTGCAATCATTGCGTGAATTATTTTAGAAGAAACTGGTACTTTCAAAATGATAAAACAAAGTGATTAAGTGAAAATATACACAATGATACGAAATAATGTCGTATTGAACCCTTCAGGTTTGAACACAATGTGTTTAAACAGTGAATATTCTGTAAGTGATTACATAGTGTAATTATGGCATGCAGTGTAAACTATGCCTTATCAAAAGTGAATATTATTTCATTCAGATTTGTAAATAATTATAAACTTTGGTTCAAGGATTTGACTATTTGGTTATTATAGTGTATAGTAGTGTATAGTGCAACATGATTTAAGTTGTCATTGTCGATGCAAAGAACACCAGTGATAACGTAACATTAAAATCATCAATTTAAGCGACAAAAACATCGTTAAAAAAATATATATTGTGCTGGTAATGGTTGTGGTTATGTATTATAATCAGCTATACTAATTTCATATTCATATGTTTAGTTAATCAACTTACTGTTCTTTGGTTCTTAATGGGTATTTAGTTGTTTATGCATTATTTATGCATACTAATAAGTATTATGAAAGGGTACTGGTAATTTTTTTCTGCTTACCAGGCTTGATAGTTTCTTGATGTACTTCTATATCGTTTTAAAGGAATTGCTAACATGTATGAACCAATAAATGATACACTCGGACAAGCGACCATCGGAGATGACGCTTCTTCACAGGGGGGTATGTTGACTTGTAGGTAAGAATTAGAAGGTGTACTTGAAAACGAAACATTACGGAGACAGGATGTTCTCGTCGGTTTGGAATGCAGACCTTACAAATTCCATTACTTGTCTCATCCGTGGAAAAGTACCAGCCTGACAGACGGATATGAATCCACAGGTATTGGAATTTGTATAGCGAAGCAACCGAACCGATCTGAGAAGATCGGAAGGAAATTTCGAGAGCAGTTTTGGATTTGGTTTTGGTGTGTGAACATCGAGGAAGACAGCGCAGGTATGTACATGGATGACGGAGGCGTCACTCCGAACATAGAATGGTCTGAGCCTTGTTACTAAACCTCTCGCTAGTACCTTTTCTTACTTACACCCCGGTAATAAAATAATGAAATAAGGGAAGGAGGAAACAATATTGTGATATCAACAATATATCATTAATTGACCTCCTGCAGCAATCAACCTGAACATACGATTATTATATTTTTATTTACCTTGAACCACAGCAAAAATATGAGGTGAAGTTCCAATATGGATTTTGAGGTAGTAGAAAGAGACACTTTCTACTATTCTGTGCTACACAATTACTTCCTTGTCTTTTCATAGACTATTACTTACTTACTTCTTCTTCCCCTTCGTGCTGTTAGGCGTCGGGGTCCTTCAGCCATCTGCTAAAACTCTTCCTACCTTGTGCCATTCTCTTAACTTCCATCAGTGCCTTTCCTATTTTAGTAACCGTCTCTGACAGGTATTGCTCCCATTCTATCCGAGGTCTTCTCTTCCTCTCCTTCCTCCTGGTCTCGCTTCCATTACTTGTTTTGGTTTTCTTTCTTCTCCCATTCTCATGACATGGCCATACCAGCCCAGTGTTCTTCTCTCTATTATCATTTCAATTGATTCTACTTGTAGCTGTTCCATGATTTTAGTGTTCCTGATTCTATCTCGTCTGGTTTTCCTACGACTCTTCTGAGGTATTTCATCTCTGTTGCTCTTAATCTACTTTTATGTCTATTTTGGAGCGTTAAGCTTTCTATGCCATAGAGCATTGTTGGTATAATTATGGATTTGTAAATCCTTAATTTAGTATTTTCTTGTACCTCTTTTTTCCCTGCTATTGTATTACTTATTTGGTAATATATTTTATTTGTTTTTTGAATCCTGCTATTTATTTCTTCTTCTAATTTTCCATCGGTTGTTATTATTGTTCCCAAATATTCATATCTATTCACTTGTTCTAGCTGTTCTCCATGCCATTTTATTTCCAATCTCTCTTCATTTCTATGCTTTCATATATATGCATTACTTAACTCTTCTTTGGGTTCACTATCATTTATCTATCTTGTATTGAGCTGGCCCATTCTATTACTGTATTTTGTAGTTCCTGTTTTGTTGATGTTATTAATGCTATGTCATCAGCATACAGAAGTGATTGTACATAAACTGGTTTCAGATTCCTATTTCCAACCTTACATTTTCGTGTTCTCCTTCTACTTTGTTTATGTATTTGATCCATTAGTACTATAAATAGTAAGGGGCTGAGGCTATCTCCTTGTTTAACTCCTTTGTTAATCTTAAATTCTTTTGATTTCTCCCCTCTATTCTCACTATTCCTTTAACTGTCTTGTAGACACTTTGTATTCTTCTTACTAATTTTTCTGAGGCTCCTATTTTCTGTAACGCTGACCATAGTTGCTGTCGTGGTACTGTATCAAAGGATGCCTTTAAATCCAGAAAGGTTCCAAACAGTTCTTTTTCTCTGCTAAGAAATTTATCTATGGCTTGTCGTAGCGTAAAAATATGATCTTGCGTTTGTCTTCCTCTTCTGAAAGCTGCTTGTTCTTCTTCTAACTCCTCCTCTACTTCATGTCTTAGCCTTCTTTCTGAGATTCTTGTGTATATTTTTAGAGCTACTGAAGATAGACAGATTGTTCTATAGTTTTCACATTTTACAGTGCTACCCTTTTTGTGGATTGGTATGATCAAGTTTCTTTCCCAATCTTTGGGTATTTTAATTCTCTTCCATGCTTCATTACAAATTTTCCACAACCATTATACAACTTTCTTTCCTCCCATCTTTATTAGTTCTGGGTATACTCCGTCTGCTCCTGCTGCTTTTCCTAATTTCACTCTCTTTCATCCTCCACTTCTTTGCATTTTTATTTCATCTCTTCCATCCTCTTCTACATTTGCACTCTCTATTGCATCTTCTTCATTCATCTTCCCATTTTCATCTCTAAATGTGTTTTCGTAATACTTACTCCATGTCTTCAATATATCTTCAGTTTCTGTTTGGATCTTTCCTGATTCATCTTCTATGTTTCTTATTCTCTTCTCATATTCTCCTTTCATTGCTTTTACTGTCTGCCAGAACTTTCAACTATTCCCTTGATAGTTTTTCTCTATTTCTAACCCAAATTCTTCCACATTATTTTTATAAGCTTTATCCTGTGCTTTTATTCCATATTGTGATATCAACAATATATCATTAATTGACCTCCTGCAGCAATCAACCTGAACATACGATTATTATATTTTTATTTAACTTGAACCACAGCAAAAATATGAGGTGAAGTTCCAATATGGATTTTTGAGGTAGTAGAGACACTTTCTACTATTCTGTGCTACACAATTACTTCCTTGTCTTTTCATAGACTCGTGGTATAAAAAAATTACAACATACATGCAATTTGTGAGAGAATATGTTCTGTAGACATGATTGTTAATATGATATTATTACAAAACGTATATATACGTCGTTCGGAAAGTAAGTTCCATCATGCAATAGAATGAAAAATATAAATAGTAATATCATGACCTTTATAGGTGTGAGAATATATACATGGTAAAAGTAGTATAATTGATGCTATAATGAGCGCACTTATAGCGTAGAAAAGAAGAGGTCATTTGATCAAACAGCCCGATTTGCTTACACTTAAAATTATGCCAAGATGCCCTTATTCCCCAATTCTTCAAGTGTGATATGCTCTTAATCCCATGAATCTTGAATCCTAGTGTAGAAAACAAGAGTTCATATGCACCGATTTGCCCACACTTAAAATTATGTCAAGTACCCATATGATTTTATTGTTTATAGTGTGTTATTCTGTCAAAATCCCAAGAATCTTGAATTCTAGTGTAGAAATGAAGAACTCCCCTCAGACAGATTTGCCCATGTGTGTAAAAGCTACATCTCTCAGTTTGTTGTCCATAAACTTGTCAAAAATATGCCCCTTCTTGATTTTGTTTTGGCTACACTTAAAAACTAAGGCAAAAAGTCACTCTCACCCACCCACACCCATTTATATTTACTTCCGGTCCGGTAATATGCAAAAATCTTCTAGAATTGCTCTGTGACTCTCTCATTTCTTACATCATAAACATATGATTTTTCACCTATGAGAATAACACTACATATAGTGTCATCAGGGAGTGTATTGTGGAATTCACAGATAATTTTAATGTTTGTCCTGTCATTAACCACAACTTGTTTCCTTTTTGAAGTGTTGATGACAAACATGGGTCTCTGTGCTTTGAATTCATCTGGTGTGTAATACATGTCAGTATTGCCAGTAGTGACCCTTTTGTATGCTGTAAATGCTTCATATAATTTAAGGAAATCATCCTTGGACATGTCTAAATTATAATTTTCTCTAGGGAATACCTCATTTCTGCCATTTTTAAGATATATGTTCTTGATGTTGCAGTTATCAAATCTACTTGAATTTTTTTCCTGATTGTTGTGTCTTCCAGTCTGAAACAGTACCACCACAAAATCCGGCATGTCATATTGTATACTGGAGAATGAATTTGTAGCATCAAACTCATAATAAGTACCAGTGGCAGGCTTCTGTACACATTGATATGTATAAAATTGTAAAGGTACTTGTGGATTTTTTATTATATCTGCTTTGTATTTAAGAGCATAACTGGCTTCATATTCAACAACTGGGATTCTTAGCTCCATAGTCTGAATAATGCATTTGCCTTCATCAGGTAGGATATTGGGCAGAGCTTCCCCTGTAGAATTCAATGTGCTGTACCTCATCAAAGCATTATTATCATTGGCAGCTCTTCTAAATGTGATTCTTAAACCACCCTTCCACATAATATCTTTGTAATCTGAGAAGAATCCTGGCAACAGGCGCATAGGAAACAGCACTGTGTGGCTCTTGGATATAATTTTATCACCAGCCTCAAATCCACCTATTTTGTAGTAAGAAGCCTCGGTTTTGGATAATTTTAGTGTGGCCAAAGCTGTGGAGGTAATGCCGGGATAATCCACTCTATTTATATCAACACCATGCTTTCCGATCTCAATTTCAGAGAACAGATGCGGCACAAAATTGTCCACCAATCTTATATTTGAATTTGCCGGATAATCTGCACCATCGAGCTTTACAACATCAAATTTGATGTATAGATCTGCTCTGTGGGGGTGTATACAGCCATTCCCTACATCAAGATCAACCTCAATTTCTGTGTTGGGTTGATTTAAATTTGCAAATGTCCTCCTGTTTGGAGGGAATGATTGTAGCTCATAACTCTCAATATTTTCCATTTTTTTTGTATGTATTTTTATTTAAATATTAATCTCTATGATTGCAGTTGTTGTGGCTCCAGCAAAATCAACTAATTCTTCTTTTTCATTAGTGACCATCAATTCAATATAATCTATTCTATTATGGCACACAGGAAAATATAATGTTGGGATGGAGTGTAGATGATGGGCTCCATAAATTCAGAATTAGGTTTAAATGTTGCAATGATGCCAGTTTGTTTGTGAGTGCCTATGCCATTTGATTTGGTGATCATACCCTCAGCCACATTACAGTGAATATTTAGAGTCTCTATGGCTAAGAATTTAGGTATATTAATAGCAGTGTGTTTGATGGCTGGTTCAAGTTTTGTGTTGTTCTCGAAGCCTAACAGCTCTCCTATAGTACCCAGATCCACTGTTTCTGTAGCAGATACAATCTCTACTCTGTGAGTGACAGAATTTTGAGTTAATACTATACCTCTGGGTAATTGAGCATTTAGAGTGGACAGATTATACTGCCCTGGAGTGATGACAATTTTTTGATCCCCTACTGCAATTTTGTTGTTGTGGTGTGTAATATTAGGGATCAAGTACATGCCATAAAATGCTCTGAGAGCTATTGTTTTGGGATACACTATATCATCATGTAATTTGAGTTTCAATATTGAATTTTGGCTGGTGAGATGGAATACCCCCATGATGTTTTAAATACCACAGGGCCTTTTGAAAATTTTCAATTGATGGTTTATTTATTTGAGACAGATATCTGAGAACAGATAAACACAAATGTCTACAATTAACATCTTTGAAGTTTTGAACACGGGCATTATTGTAATAAAGATTAGTTGATTTTAGATATTTTACTAAATTTTCAGGTGGAACACCTCCAAATGAATCAAACACAAATGCCTCATTTTTTAAATATTTAAGATAACAGATCCAGTGAGTGCCCTGATTTTTGTACTTATCCAAATTAACAATGCCACACTCTTTGTTGAGTGGTTGTTCTGGCAAAGAATCAGACATGTACACACCTCTAAAATTTTTGATGCCCAGTGGCTTGATTAAAGCTTCAATATCTTGGTTTGTAAGCGGCTCTTGTTTTTTTTTAAACTTATTCATGGCTCTCTTAACACCTTTGCCTTGTTTCTCCATGGCCAGGTTATGGCGCTTCAATTCATCTAATTCTGCCCAATTCTTCTTGGCATCTATTACTGTTTTTGCTATGGCAGCTGATCCCCCAGCCAAGCTCCCCACAGCCCCAAGTGCTGCTAAGATGGCCGGGATAGTAAATATGAAACCCCCCCAAATGTGATTTTTTTCTAGATTGTTGTAATTTTTTTAATTGGGGGGTACTAAGCAACAATTTCATACCATGGCCCTTTGCAAGACAAGAATTTTTTTTCTTCCGCTGCTTTTTGGTTAAAAGGCTATCAATAGTTTTAAGAGATTTAAGACCTGCATAAAGTATTTGATACATAACACCCTTGGCCTTCATTCTAGGTTTATTATATATATATATATATATTCACAACCCCCACCCCAGTTTTTGTTTGGTGTTCATAGCTATGGTGGTTCCCAATGCTGCTATTCTCTCACTCAAAGAAGCATCTTTGCTTACAAATCTACCAAATGCAGCCTCTTCTAATTTTTTGTCTGCAACATGCCTCTTGTCAAGATCAGAATGTGTGTTGTATGCTATGTCATGGTCTCTACAAGCAGCATCTAGGGGATTAACACCAGGATCACCTCTGTTTAATCTATGCTCCAATTTTGTACCGGGACCACAATACTGATAGCCTGGAATATGTAGTTCAAATGGCAGCTTGTTTATAATGTCATTAACCAACCCCCGACCCTCAGAAATATTCCAAAATTTAGGTGGTAGAGTATTAATAATTTTTATAAGATATCCAATCCCCTTAGTGTCATTCACTATAAAATTAGACAATTTTGTGCTTATCATGTCCATAATTCCAACCTTTTTATTGTAAAAATTGTGGTTGCCAGCATTTTCCTCCCCAGCTATCACCAAGAACCTATCTACAAGTTTCCTGACATCATCAACCCAGACAAATTCTTTAGGCAGGGTGTTGTATTGTTTGATTCCACTGCCAGTCTTGATCTGTGACCATATGGGCTTGATTAAGTTGTTATATTTTGCTCCACTGCTAGACTTGACTCTTTTTTGTGTGGGATCATTGTTCTGGTATACAGCATCTGATTTTATTAATATTTCTTTGTAGTGCTCATAATCTTGATCTGTATAGCTGCCAGGTCTCTTCCTAGTCATCAGTTCCCACAACCCAGTTGTGCCGGGATATTTAACAAAACCACCTCTTTGTCCAAGATGAGATTCTGAATATACAATGAGATCATCTCCCATAAATGTTACTCTGAAATTGCCAATTCTATGTATGATGCTACCATCACGCTCTGTGTCGGCATATAAGCCAAAAACCTCATCTTTGTTGTCTTTAGGTGTGCTTAAATATTTTTGAGCAAGAAGACCCAATTCAATAGGATCCTGACTAGCTTCAATTCTTCGAGGAGCAACAGGACTAGGTGTATGAATACTGGAAAGTGGGGTGATTGGATAATCTAATATGTTCCTTGCAGCTACAGGTACAAGCTGTGTGATCAAATTTTGATTTTGCTCTGTAACAGTTTTGATATTTTACCTAATTCACTAATAGCATCAATAATAGGCTGTTCTGTTTGTTTGTGTTGTTCATAAATTCCTCGGTTCTGTGATTTCCATCCCTTAAATCTTTTTACAAGATAATCTCTTAATTTAAGATCATCAATAATTGGCCTTTTCATGGTTATTTATATATGTTTCAATGTCTAGAAAATGGTTAATTTTATTTCTATATTTACCACTATTGGGTTTTCTTGTCATATCAATTGTGACAAACCCATAACTGTCCTGGTTCCAGCACCTACTGCAAAACTTGGAAAAATCATTGTAGCTCAAGTCCCCACCTACATATTCATCATGTATGTGTTTGAGGTTGGTATGATCTTGATGAAACACACATATAAAATTGCTGTTGTCTCGGATCAGCTGCTTCGGAATTTTAGAAAAAGTCTGTGCCAGGTAGGAACAATCAATGTTTTTGTGTCGGCCCTGTGTAAAGAAATTTCTAACCTTGTTTTGATTATCCAGTATAATGTCATCAAACACAACAACAGAATTATCGAGACATTCATGGAGTGGCTTAACATCTGGTTCAAAAGTGGCTATATCCAATCCATCATATAGCTTCATCAGCTGATGATGTTTTAATTGTTCCAAGCTCTTAGAGAAGACATACAAGTGCCTATTTTTCCAGTCTAACCAGTTGCTAACTAACTAACTCTCTAGCCTTCTTAAACCCGAAGGTTCATGGCTGCAGCAACACAGGCCTTCCATCTGTCCCTATCTTGAGCAAGATCTATATACTCTTTCCCATCCCTACCGATTTCCTTTAGGTCCATCTCAACGTTGTCCCTCCATCTTCGTCTTGGCCTTCCTACAGGTCTCTTACCATCTGGTTTCCCAACAAGAATCCTGTAAACTCCTCTTTCCTCTCCCATTCGTGCCACATGGCCTGCCCACCTAAGTCTTCTTGATTTAATTATTCTAATAATATCTGGACATGAGTACAAATTATGTAACCTTCTCCACTCACCTGTCTCCTCATCCCTTTTAGGTCCAAAGATTTTCCTAAGGATCTTATTTTCAAATACTCTCAATTTATGTTCCTCTTTCAATATAAGGGACCAAGTTTCACACCCATATAATACTACAGGCAAAATTACTGTTTTGTATATTTTAACTTTTAGTTTCTTAGATATTAAACGAGAACATAAAAGTTTATGAAGAGAGAAGTAACATGCATTTCCTGAATTAAGCCTACTTTTTATTTCCTCTTTAAGAGAATTTTCATTTGTTAATATTACTCCTAAGTATTTGAATTTGGAAACTGGTTCAAACGAGTTGTTATCAATAATTAGATTTTGATTATTACCTAACACTTGGTTTCGCCCTGTAAGCATATATTTAGTTTTCTCTTTGTTAACTTCCAAACCTATCTCTTTAGCAGTTTTGAAAAATATTTTAGCATTATTCTTAATTGTATTCACATCATCCCCCAGTAAGTCTACATCATCTGCATATGCTAACAACTGAGTCACACCATTTAATTTTAGTCCTTCTTTAGTTTCTCTTACCTTCCTTACAGCATATTCTAAGGCAACATTAAAGAGCAAGTCTAACCAGTTGGGTGCCAATAAAAAATTATCAATCATTAGTGTAGTTTTACCACAAGCCGATGGCCCAACAATAAGACATCTAATATTATCAGGCAGCAACTTGCCATTTCTCTTAATCTGCTGTTCAGGTTCTGGCAGCCTTTTTATAACATCCCAGGTGCTCATATTATCACTTTGTCTGCATCGATCCAGCTGTGTTCTGGAAGTCCTAGCCATTTGACAAATAACTTGTTGCCTTTTCTGCGGATGATTTTTTCTATGAGATATGTGTCAGGCTGTTTAGTTTTGTTGAGTTCTTCTTCATAGAACCGGCCTTTGAGAATTTCTCCTCAAGGTGGTCTTTTATTATATATGTGTTAAGGGTCCCAGGTTTAATTTGAACCACTGTAAATAATTCAGTGCTCCAGTTTCTTGTAAAGCCTCTTTTGAATAAGTGCTTATATTTGCTGATTCTTACTTGATCACCCACCTTGTATTTGGCTTTTCTTGTTGTTGGCTGGTATCTAGGATAATAAACAGTCCTGATCAATTTTTGCTCATCAGATGAAGTTACTTCAGAGGGTTTCATGTTGATTGTGGAATGGACAGAGTTGTTATATTTATGTAGAAGTTCTGGAAGAATATTAAGCCATTTATAATTACCTTGAAGTGTAAATTGTTTATACATAAGATTTTTTAGGGTTTTGTTGAATCTCTCTACAATTGAGGCCTTGAGATCACTGTAACTCGAATAATGTTGTATTGACTGGCTTTTAATAAATTGTTGGAACACAGAATTATAAAATTCTTTGCCATTATCTGTTTGCAAATAGCGCGGTGATCTTCCACTCTGATTGATGATTGTCCTGAAGGCTTCTGTAACACATTTTCCAGTCTTGGATTTGAGTGGCACAGCCCAGGCAAATTTTGAAAATGTGTCTATTACAGTGAGTAGATACTTGTAGCCCTTGTTGATTTTGTCTAAGTTTTTCAGCTGTCCACTTGCCATCTCAATCAAGTCGCTCTGCCATAAATCATCTATGCCTTTTGTGACTACTGGCAGTCTCTTATAGTTATGTCTGGCCTGTCTGTGTAATTCATCAACAATAATTTGTCTAGACATAATATGAAAACAAGAATATTGCAACTATGGGGTGTTCAGCAGCTAATACTACAGGATTTTCTAAATATAATTTGTCTCCTATTTGTATATGAAATTCCAGAGAGCCATCATCTTCAGCATAAGATGTTTCTAATGTATTGGGATCTGTAAAATCCTCTAACTCTACACTGGTGATTTTTTGTTTGTTGTCAGCATTTGTTATTGATAAGGTGGGGTAGTGGTGTGCCTGTGGTTGTAGCCAATATTTGATCTTGATTGGTCTCAGTGTGCCCCAACAAAAAATTGGTAATAAAATTGTGCAGGGGACAGCATATATATTTTGCCACCTGGTGTAAATGGTGAATCATATTCTTTGTTGGGGATGCTGTACAATTCAAGAATTACTGTATGTTTAGGATTCCCGATTATGCCTGTTATTTCTTTTTCTGCTGTAAGCAATCTGCTTGTTAGAGATTCAAGGTGCTCATTGATGGTCCTAACAACATCATCATGGTCTGGCTTGATTTTTATGTCCACAACAAGTTTCTTGTATTGTTGCACAATCTCTTGAAGCTGGGTGGCAAAAACAGACAAAGCATTTGCTTGATTGGATTCCATGGTCCCTAGCTGTTGCTTGATATTAGCTACAATTTGTTGCAAATTTTCAATAACTGCCAATTTTGAATTTTGAGCAGTAAGATCATGGACCTGTCTTCTGATATCCTCAAACAGGGCATGCAGTTCATTAATATGTTGATTAGTTGGTAGAGTGGCCACTGTCTGAGTAAGTTGTTTGATCTCTGTCTGGATATTCTTGATATCTTCTGATTTCAATATGCGATTCACAGCTCTCTTAATATTTTTAAGTTCCTGTGATGTAGGCAGATTTGTTACAGTATTTTGCAAAGATTCAAGTACCAATTTCACATTATTTAATTCAGAAGCATCAGCCACATTTTGCATAGCATTTCGGAGCAGGGCTATATCTGCCTGAGTGGGTGTTGATTGTTGTAAAATTTCAAGTTTTGTTTGGATATCATCGATCAAGTGATGAAAATGAGATAGCTCAGATTCAGTGTTGAGGTTTTCAAGCTTTGTGATCTGTTGCTGGACACTGACAAGTGTGTCTACAATACCAGGCAGGCGGGATTCTAGAGATTCTTGTACATTTGTCAAATCACTTTGCACTGCTGCTATTGTACCCTCAAGATGGGTTATGGTACTTTGAATTTTTCCAAAATCTTCATATGTTTCAAGTTGCAGCTTAATGTTGGAAACACTCCGAGTTATTGCACTCAAAGCATCAGAAGATGGCAAGTTGTTCATAACATTTTCAAGTGTCTCAATTTTTTCTTTAACCTCGGCTATGGCATTGTTCAAGGGGTCCAGATTAGGTATCTGGAGTGATTGAATCTGTTCTTTTAGAGTGGAAATCACTAGATCAAAATCTTCTTGTGATTTTATGCCTTTGACAATTGTTTGGAGCTGTGTCTGGACATTATTTATCTGCTCTTCCAATTGCTGTTTCAATTGCTCAGAGTTGGTGGTCTGGGTCTTAAATTTGGCTTGAAGAGCTGCTACAGCTTCTTCTAAACTTTGAAAATTATCCAATGTGGCCAAATCAGTATATTTCTGAAGCAATAATTTGAGTTCTGAGTCAATTTTAAGAAGAGGGCCCATGCATTGTGTTTGTAAATTTGTAATTTCTAGTTGAAGACTGGCATTGAGTGTGGTTTGTAAAGCTTGTAAATCACTTCTTAATTTCTTGACTCTGACATCAAGCATCAGAATCTCATCACTGTGATCTTCATGCCTTGTATGGCCAAATATATCATTAGGCATTTTGTTTTAGTGGTTATTTATTATTGAATATCTGATTCTTAATTCTATAAAAAAAAGGTATATGCTTGTCATATGATCCCGGGACCTCAATATATAAGCAGTCACCAACAGAAACAGTATATACAGTGCCAGAAATCATGTTTGAGTGCTTAATTCTATAAATATTTCTCCCTACTGAAATCTTGACATTACCCTCAGGGGTTGTAATAAATTGCAATTGACCACCTACAGGTAATTGGTAATGATTTAAATTATTGTTAAATATGTACAATATTTTACCTGTTTCATCATCAACATCTGTAAGTATGCTGTTCAGATGAATAATTAACAAAGCACTTAGTTTAGATATTATATCAGAAGAGGGTTGTGGTGTTGGCAGGTCCATAATAGCCTGTTTTTTGAACCCAAATAAGTTCATAGGCATGTTTATTTATTTCAAATCATGCTCTGTAATTGGGCATTGATTACCACTTTTCAAATCACAATGACCCCATGGTAGAGTATGTATGCCACATGATAAAATGCATCTCTTGTCATCATGTGGGTCCAGAGCCACTTTTCTTACAATATTTGTAGTCAACAAGTGATCCACACTCTGAATTCTGGATTCTGATGTTCTGATTGTGGTACATGATTTGAGGCAATTTTTGTAATGTTCAAATTCAAGCTCTTTGTCTACAGTCACTCTGCCAATGCCCTTGGCCTTTTTGGCAATAGCGCCACTACATGTTTCAAAACTGTACATCTTGGCCCTTAACCCAGCAAATGCCACAATAACATCACCAAGTGTCTCATCTTTTAACTTGCCAGGCACCTTTTTGTTGTGGGGTTTAATTTTTGAATGTTCAGTGGTATCAAAATATTTAAACAATTCAGGCTGTGCTATATCTTGATAAACATCTTCTGTTTGAATATCAAGAACAAAACTATCTGTGTCCATGTACATCAGTTTTACACGATCCTTATAAAAAGGCTTCAACACATTATAAAACAATTTTAACATGTGTAATTTGGCCAATTCCAATATCACAGCCCCTACATAAATAGGCTTATCAAACTTAATCTTTGTTTTTTTCATGTTGAAAAGTGCCATATTTTCATCATAAATTCTTCTGTAATTGAAGTTGGGCTTCGCAATCAATTTTTTGCTCCGGCTGGGGTCAGTAATTATTTTAACACCAATATGTTTTCTGACATTTTCTATTGTTTTGCCATACACAGAATTGACCATCAATTTAAACAAGGTCTTATCAAATTGGCTCATTGCAGATGTTCGAAGCTCTGTGTTTGTATCAATATATGGTTTCAACCATCTTGAGTGCCTGAACCTCAAAGCTTTTCCAACTTTGGTCACTGGAACACCATGTTTCATCAGGAACTGGAGGTTTTTGTAATATATGACATAATCCTGTTTCGGCTCTAGAGTCATCATCAATTTCTTCTGTTTAGAGCCAGGTGAACACTTAACCTCGGGAATTGGGGGCAGATCAGAAAATGTGTTGTGTAAATCATCAGGAATTGTCAGATCAACCTCTAAGAACAGGCCATAGTTACTGTCATCAAAATCCTGAAGATCATCAATATTAAAATCTTCAACCCACTCAAGCCCTGCATATGGCAATTTATCCATCATAGCATAACCATAGAGGCTGTTGGCATCTACATACAGTATATAATTTGATGGCAGTGCTGGATCATAATCAGGAATATATTTGTTATTTGCTCTGGCATATCTCTGAGAACATTGCACCATGCCTCCTCTTATACATTGTTCCATAAACAGATACATATCTTGATCCTGGATCAGATCCAATTGCATTTTAGTGTTTAAAAACATTGCAGACCATGCTAGGCCCGGAGCACTGTAAAAGTACATTGGATCCAGCTTATAATTTTGCATGGAAGATTTTCTAAATGCCTGAAGTATATCAGCTAAGAGAGTGACATCAAGTTTTAAATAAGCCTTGTGATAATCACCAAATGTCTGGAATTTTAAATTGTTCCACATCAACTGGGCATGGTGATAATCTTCATCAGTGATTCCAGATCCTCTGATTTTGCTGTAAAACTCTTGTTGTGGTGGCAGAGAACACTCATCAAATTTAGAAAAATCTGTAACATAATCATATGGATATACACCCTTCCGCCTAATTAATTTCAGGTCCTGATTTGGAAACAAAGCACATGTGATTTTGAATTGATCATCAGATAATTGAGTGGCCAGTGTAGCCAGGCTAGCAGACAGAATTCTGTATGAATCAAGAAATCTTAAGTGAATAGGAACACCATTAACTTTAATTATTTTGCTAATGGCAATATATTTCTCATTATTTTCAGCTAAAATATTTAAATTCTGCTTGTCAAACCCCTCGTACCTGATCAAATGATGAAAATCATAATTGGATGCACCATGGCAAAATATAGGGACAAATTTTGGTCTCTGGATCTTAATATTACAGCTATTACACAGGGCCATTAAGAATTTACCATCTGTATGAGAATGGTGATGAACCTTGATATTTGTATCTGAAAATTCAGAATCACATACCGGGCATTTTTCTGCATTGTTGAAATCTTCAATCTGTTTCTCTGTTAAAGGCAACATAGGTTTTGATTTTAATAAGACATTAGATGCTATGTCATGGCACTCATTTTCTATTCTATCTGCAAATTTTTTGATGGCATCTGCTCCCATGTATAAATTTTCCTTACTAGCAACACCATGCTGTACAACAACATAATAAAAACTAGAAGGTTCATGTAACTGGTATGATGTACTTGAAGATTCATCAGGATCTGGGCTACAGAATGCAAGAGGTTTGAGATTTGATTCAAAATCACAGACTATATATGCTGGGTGTTCCAACAAGGCTTCAAATTTTTTGAATTTGGCATTTTCACTTGGATTAGGCATCACCATATGAACAGGTTTATGGTTGCCACAGTATTTCAGATGCTCAATTAACTTGTTTTTAGCAATTTCTGCATTTTTTCACGAACCCCATTTACCATTTTTTGACCATCAAATACAGTTAAACATCTTCGGCACAACTTAAATGTTCTATTAAATTTGTCTAGTTGTGTTCTGACTGAAGCTTCAAGATTTTGTATCAGAGTATAATGGTGTGTATCATCCCCTTCAATTAAGAGCAGATCAATTGGAACAGCAGAATCATCATCAAATGTACTGATTCTGAGAGGTGCTATCAAGCAATTGCCACGGCCAGTAGAACAAATAAATACATTAATAGATAATTGTTTACCATTAATATCCCGGGCCTTTTTTTCAAATTTATCAATATTCTGAACAGACATTGGATATTCTAAACCCTCCATTGCCTCATCAAAATCATTTTCATGTTGTTTATAAAAAGTTATTCGCTGAGGATCCTTTGAAACTGGATACAAAGCAGCTAAAATACACCACAAGAAGCATGTCTCATCATTATTTTTTATATTAACCACGGCTTGTTTGTTTTTAATATTGGCAGGTAATGGCAAATATGTAGATCCTTGTAATGGGCTGAATTCAGAAATATTAACATAGAGCTTGTGTGGAGATCCGCATAGGCTCCATCCTGACTCTTTTGCCGCAAATTCAGAGTGTTTAATATTCAATTGATCTATCAAACTGCTTATTATTTTGTCTGAATTTGCATTTGAATATATAGGTACAGTTTCTGTTATGTGGGGCTGTGTAAATTTTGTGCCATTTGGCTTCTTATATTGTGTAAACAATTTGAGGGACAGCTTATAAGAGCCATTTTATGCATTTAGAATTGCCTGCACATCAGGATTTATACTGTTCAAAAAATCCTTAATGTCACATCTTGGCTCTGATACAAACCGGTAATCCCTTAATTGGCCATTAAAACTGCTATGGATAGGTGGTGAATAGCGTGGCTGCTTTGCTGCTCTAGCATTAACAGGTGCTTCATGCTTCCTTTTCAGACCAGATGTAGATGGTTGTGGGGGCAATGTTGATGACTGTTCATAACAAATACACTTATGCCATTTGTAATAAGCCTTGCTTAATATTTTATGGCATCTTGGACACATTTTTGTAACCTTTCTGCATTTCTTAGGGTCACAAATATGGCGATGCCTAGACCAATTAGAACTAGATATATTTTTTTGCATTGATTGCAATATTTTTGATTTGGCATTTTTTTGTTTATTTATATAAAATTTCCTGGTCCAAAAAAAACAGAACTATGGACAATATGCCAAAACAATTATAACAGCAGTTAGTGGCTGAGCTGGTGCTTTTATACCCAAACAACAGCAATAACTAGGCTCTGGTGATCCCCAATATAAAATAGTTTTGCTCTTTTATGCTGTTGTACAACACACTTTACCAGGTTTCAAACCTCAGCTGTATATCAGCTAGCAGTGAATATTCTCAAAATCTCACGTGTGGAGATATTATTTTGCCACATGTATTTCAATCTTACATATTTTATCAGGACTCAAACCCAGAGCTCTTGTTTACAAGGCAACAATATTAACACTTTGCCATCAGAGGAGACCTCACATTTTACCAGGACTCAAACCCAGAGCTCTTGTTTACAAGGCAACAATATTAACACTTTGCCATCAGAGGAGACCTCACATTTTACCAGGACTCAAACCCAGAGCTTTTGTTTACAAGGCAACAATATTAACACTTTGCCATGAGGGGAGGCCTCACATTTTATCAGGCCTCAAACCCAGAGCTCTTGTTTACAAGGCAATAAGCCATGGGACTATGTCCACATGCAATACACATTGAATATCAGAACCCAGGAGTTATGAGCTCTATATCAGCTAAATACAATTCAAAGTTGGACTTTGAACTGTGCAATGAATATTCTGTAAGTCTCACTCGGGTATATATTATCAGAACAAGGCAAAACCTGAATCCAATTCATGCATATATGATAACATGCAAGAGTGAAGTTTTATGCTCTTCCAGTAAATTGGAGTTAATAGCATGATGGCATGGCAATTTTCCCTGAAAGGGCACAGTGTAGATTTTATCTCATTCATGCAAGCATATAAAATCTCCCAGGCGTGCATAATTTATTGCTGGCCGGGACATGAAACTGATCAAAGATTAGAAAAAACATGAAACCAATTTGCTTGCCTGCCCTTGTCCTATTGTATTGATCTGTAAGTTGTAGAGGATGAGAATATAAGCATTTTGCCTTAGTTTTTAAGTGTAGCCAAAACAAAATCAAGAAGAGGCATATTTTTGACAAGTTTATGGACAACAAACTGAGAGATGTAGCTTTTACACACATGGGCAAATCTGTCTGAGGGGAGTTCTTCATTTCTACACTAGAATTCAAGATTCTTGGGATTTTGACAGAATAACACACTATAAACAATAAAATCATATGGGTACTTGACATAATTTTAAGTGTGGGCAAATCGGGGTATATGAACTCTTGTTTTCTACACTAGGATTCAAGATTCATGGGATTAAGAGCATATCACACTTGAAGAATTGGGGAATATGGGCATCTTGGCATAAATTTAAGTGTAAGCAAATCGGGCTGTTTAATCAAATGACCTCTTCTTTTCTACGCTATAAGTGCGCTCATTATAGCATCAATTATACTACTGGTAAAACATTCACACATAATCGAAATAAGAATTCAAGCACGCATCACAGCGAGATACCATGTTCGTTATACCCCTGTCATAGAACGTTTCCGCTTGAATGGAGAACCATTGGGAAACTGCACGTTTCAGTTCTTCGTCAGAAACATAATGTTTTCCAGAAAGGAATGCCTTAAGGTGGAGGAACAAATGAAAATCAGATGGGGCAAGATCAGGACTGTAAGGGGGGGGATAGTTTTTCCCAATGGAAGGTCGTCAGGAGTTCCTGAGTTGCATTTGCCACATGCGGACGAGCATTGTCGTGGAGGAGAATGACACCCCGACTGAGCATGCCACGTCGTTTGTTTTGGATTGCACGACGGAGGTTTTGAAGTGTCACACAATAGGTTTCGGCATTGATGTGCTGTCCACGCTCCATAAATTCCAGAAGCAATACTCCATGCCTATCCCAAAACACAGTGCACATGATTTTTTTGTTCGTAAGCTTTGGTTTTGGTTGCGTTTTCCGCGGTGACGCAAAGTGTCTCCACTCCATGGTGCTTCGTTTTTGTTGTGGGGTTTCATGCAAAACCCATGTCTCGTCTCAAGTCACAATTCGATCCAACAACTCTTCCCCCTCATCACTATACCGTTTCAGAAACTCTAATGCACTTCCCATTCTTTCCTTTTTGGCATTTTCGGAGAGCTGGTGAGGGACCCAACGGTTACACAATTTGCGAAATTTCAAATTCACTGTTACAATTTCATACAGCACAGTTCTGGAGATTTGTGGAAACTCTAATGACAGCTCAGACAAAGTGAATCGTCTGTTCTTTCTAGTCTGCTCTTCCACTAAAGAAACCAAACTGGGCTTCACAACAGACGGTCGACCACTTGGTTCTTCATCATGGACACTAACCCCTCCACCACAAAATTGTCTCACCCATCTTCTTACCATTGAAGCGCTCAATATTCCTTCTCCATACACCTCACAAATCTGACCGTAGATTTCCGCAGCTGGAACATTACGGATCACGGACCGCACCTTGTACGTGACGGGAGTTTGGAATGTACGAAACATAACAACAACGCACTACGCACTACTCTCCTGACCAACTTGCCTCAGACTGACGTCTGCACTTCATCAAGGTTGTGGCTACACAAGGCGCATGCGCATTCACACTGCCCCGCTCGCAGCGCCACGGTATTCATCAGTGGAACTTACTTTAAGAACGACGTAAGTATGGTCACAATATATCCCTTGGCCAATATTGTTAATACATATAAATAGCATTTAAAATACTGTATACAACAGTAGAAAATAGGCACATAAAATTCTTGTGAAAGATAGATGTGTGTAGAACGCAATGTGTGAGCCTCCCATGTCCCACTCACCATGAGGGCACGTAACAATAGTTTGATTTATTTTTTAAACTGCAGCTGCAGTTACAATTAGCCTGTTCGTGCATAAAGTAGAGCTAAAAAAAACTGAAATGAGGTCTGTGGATCTCAAGAGACTCTTGAAATAAACAACTATGAGAAAAATGAAGTGCCTTGTAATGATTGAAATTATTCACTGTTCATGTGAAAGAGGAAAATACACTCTTTAATGTTACAACACCCCCACATGCACAGATAACCTGGCAGAGCAGCTAGGCTGAACCTCGCCCACTTAATAAAGAAAATGTATTTTTATTATATCCAGAGATGAATTTTACCTGGTGATCTGTGAATTCCTACTTTTAAACTACATTGTCAAAAAATGTTTAATTTGTACAAAGAATTCAGCACTTTTCCTTATTTTCAATTTTTTCAGATTATTTATCCATAAAGAAATTAGACAAATGCTTACCAATTTATATCCCAGTTTGTGCTGTAGCACTGGCCAATCATTCATGAAATGCCTCCCTGCACTTCCGGCACCTATGATATTTTGCTTCCTACATCATGCTCAAGTATTTTGGCAATGCTTTAATACCTCAGACCATGTTTCACTGCTATTCGCCAACCAGGACATACTGTTTTCCTAGTCGTCCTATAGATAAACAGAAAAACAAGGAAATATTAAAATATAGTTTCCACTGTGACACATTTGTAAACTTTAATAACAATACAAATAATACTGTGAATAACATGAAGTTAAAGTATGTATAATATCAATCACAGGTATGAGAATAACATTACTAGTGAAATATATGTGAAAATGTACAAACACTATGTTCTTATTTGAGAATTTATAAACAAATGCAAATTGTCCTTCTGTCATTCACAAGAAAGTAAAAATATTTTATTTTTGACTAAGTTCATATTTTTATTGATTCCTGCGAATATTAATTGTTGAGTATTTCTCAGGAATTTAAATGAAGATAAATATATGTTAGAATGAATGAAAGTTTCTAGGTAGGCTAATCGAGACTGGGCCTACCAATGTCTCTCTCTCTCTCTAAAATTAATGGCCGAGGAAGTTACACATGAGAAGGTCAAGCACAATGGCACAAACAATGCATAAACATTTAAATTATGCAGTTACATTGTGCATGAAACATACCATTTCAGAATACATTCTAACTACCATAATCCCATAAACATGTATTTCATGTTTCTGTACTCTAAAAACTTTTGATATCACCTTTAAAACACTTTACCTTTATGTGGAATGTGTGTTGGGGGAGAGGTGTATGCATAGGAAACATTAAGGCATAAGTTCACGATGCACCATTTTCATGCTCACAAGATTAAAATGCTTATTATATTGAATGTTGATGAGTGAAAGAGTAAAAATGCACTACAATTTTCAAAATTTCATTCCACGCTCTTTGCCCTTTTCAACATATTAATGTGCGTAACTCTCTGTACCCCCTCGAGAAAACGAAATATTTTGTATAGTTTATTAGAATTATGTTGTTTCCTTGCTCTTAGCCTCCAAAATTGTGGTATTGTGAAGAAAAGTACACCTGTTACTTTCACATGAAGCAGAATAGCCTGAAAGTCTTGTTCAAGTTAATATAGCACCCAACACGACATACCACAATGGCAGTTATAATTTTACATTGTTAAATTAGGAGGGTTTGTGGATGATAACAATTTTCGATGTGTTCTTTAGTTGTTTGAGTGTATATACAACCGGTTTATACTAATGAAAAGTGGCGAAACTACTTCATTATGGCAAGTTGTTACTGACACAAGCCATAATTCGGGATTTAATATCTCCGTTATTCGTGTTTTCCGCATGCTGGAACCAATTTATATTACTTAAAAACATCGAAATCTGTCGTTTTAAAAAAAATCAACAATTCTCGAGGGAGTACAGTTAGACAACGGACCCCATACAGTAACAACATGCGATACAGGGTACACATTGCACTGCTACACCAGTAGCATAAAATCGAAAGGTAAAGTGTTAGAAAGATTACATTAACTGCTGGGAAAATTCCTGGTCCAGATCACGTGCCCCAATTTGCTCCAGGTTGTCCGTGTAGTAGTCAACATGCTATACCGACTGAGCTGTCGCGGCTGTGTAAAAGTAAAACTTACTTGCACTACTTGTAATGTATTATACTGTATATTCAGCTTGATCACATATTACTTACTTGCATAATAATTACTCATTAAGATGCGAGACAAAACCGCCTCAAATTTATGCATTGATCTTCTACGCCTGTATTTTTACTAATTTATCATATTTAACAATATTGAACATCAATAATGTTGCAATTACCAACAAATGTAGGTATCAAGCTTTGAAATCCCCATGAAGTGCGTAGAACTAGCAGAACTGTAGCATAGATACGGAACAGATCTGTTTTGGTGGCCATCTTGGCGTTGGTCACACTTGCCAGATCAAGCAACAAAATGTATGTTTCTAATAACCAAGGAAGGTGTTTCTAATAACCAAAGAAGGTCAAGCAACAAAATGTATCTTTGAATGAAACAAAATAATTTTGTTTAGGGAACTCAACCAATTGGTTTATGTAAATAGTTGCACTGTATGAGTATCGAAACTTTTTTTAACTGTAAGAAATTTTCTGCAGCAAAATATATTTTGCATCTGTAACTAATCCTTTTTCTCAATGTGGAGGAATTGCGGAAACAGGGGGAAACGTGGGAGGTATGATTACGTGTACCGTGAAGCAAACTGCTTGGACTTCGCGAAGAAGAAATGGAAAACAACGCGGATGAATAAATATTACACACCAGGATAACTAAATTTATGGGAAAAGTACCTAGAAGAACCTTACAACAAAATTAATTGTCCGGATACGCTGCCTATAGAAAATGAATGTGTTTGTGTCCGTCCGTTAATGAGAAAGGACATTCCATCCTGAAGGAAGAATTCGAGCAAGAACTTAAAAGATGTAAATAATTTAAAGGTAGCCGGTGACGATGGGATCCTCATCGAACGAATCAAGTACTTGGGTGTTGGAGAGAAGGGTATCTTACACTTATGTAATAAAATCTACGAGAAAAGCGATTGGCTCGAAGACTTCACGGAGACAGTTTTCGTCCCTTTACAGAACAACAGTCTTCTCACGAAATGTGCTGATTGCAAGGCAATCATCCTGCTATCGGACTCGGCGAAACTCTCCTAAGAGTACTAAATAGACGATTAAATGCTAAAGTTGATGGAGAGTTAGCGAAAGAGTTTGGCATCAAGAAGGAAAAAAATATACGAGATATGTTTAGATTGCTGCGAGCAATTTGTGAAAGATACCAAAAGAAAGGGAAGGAATTGGAGAAAGGATTTGAAAGAGTAAATTGGAAGAAATTCACAGAGATACTAATGAAAAGTGGTGTATATTGGAAAGAGAGGAGACTCTTAAGCAATCTGTACTTTAAACAAGGAGTTAAAGTTAGATTGGGAGAGAAAATGACAGCTGGAAATGAAATTACGAGAGGAGTACGACAACAATGCCGGCTATCACATACAATATTCCACATATCCTTAGAAAATTAGTAAGGAACTGTTTTCAGAATAAGGAAGAAGGAAAAATATATAAGATTTGTGGGCAACATGGCCTTGTTAGCAGAAAACGAAAGGGATGATGTAAATAGTATGTTAAAATACTTAAAGGTCCACTGTAAACTGTTTAATATAAAAATATGCATCAACAACACAAACAATTCTTCATAAACTGAGAACAATCCAAGGACAATTAACGCGAAAATTCGAGACAGAAATATTGAAGAAGTTAACAACTCGGATACTATACCGCGTTTGTTACAACCTGTCCCGGTTCCCGCGCTAGTTGCTCCCTGGCTTTTCTCGGTGCTGGGGAAAGTCAAAGCCAGGCAGCCAATTAAAATACGCAACGTCGCAACAGCGTCTACGTAAGCGCCTCTCTTCTGGCTTCCATTCGCTCCTCGCTGCCCAGCAGACGATTTTTTCCTCGTTTCTCATTGGCACCGAAACTGACGAGCGCTCCCTAGCGCGGGAAAGGGGACAGGTTCTACCAAACGCGGTATAGGGTGGGATGTATCATAAGCACTGACATGAAATGCAGTCAGGAAGTTAAAGTGAGATTGGTAATGGCTAAAGATCTCACTAATAGAAGAAGAAGAAGTGTGTTTTGGGGACGTCTGAACAAACAAATAAGAAAGAGACTAATAGATTGTTTTGTGTGGAGTGTAGCGTCGTTGCATGGAGCAGAAACCTGGACCCTACTAAGAATTAAGTTGATACTGAGTTAAGTTTATCCTGGGCTGGCAGGAAGCGTATGGTGCAAGGTCTGAAAGCGTGGAAGTTGGAGTGAAAAACTTCTCTCAAATGCGTTCATTGGCTGCAGAAGTTTAGGAACCGATTTTTTAAATACAAGTGTGCGAAATTAAAGTTCTTGTTTTGGAGGATGTTACACATTGCTAGATTCATGTTAAACGAGTAATAATATATGTCATATATGGGTATGGGGGGGAGGCGCACCCATACATACATACATACAAACAAAGATGCATATATATATATACTCGCAGAGGTGACCTTCTGTTACGTTCATAGGCGTCGACAGCGGGGGTCGAACCGGTCCGTCTACCCCCCCTGGTAATTTTCATCTACTTTTTTTCAATGTATGGCAATTTTATAAACGAAGCACTTTATTTCACCTGATTTTGCGTCATTGTTTAGAAATGGTCTTGAGATACCGAATTTGGTACGAAACTTTCATAATATGCAACAGTGAAACTGTTAAATTGTAACTTTCACACATTTTGAAGCTTCATATACTTCTGCGTTTGCTGCTGCTACTGCTACTAATGTTAGAAGTAACTATTATGTAATCTTATATTATTCATATAATAAACTTATTGGATGCTAAAATAAACTAAATTAAAACTGCTATTGCTACTACTGCTGCCACTACTACTACTAGTAATAATAATAATAACATAATTTAAAATACCGATAATGCAATACTTTTAAATATGAACCCCTCTTTGACAAACTTCTGCATATGCCACTGGTCTGTATCACAATATTTTTGAGAGGAGGGGGTGTCCTCGATATCTTAGATTCGAGCCCCCCTAGGAAAATTTCTGGCGACGCCCATGTACGTTTTATGTTCTCTAATGTTGTAGATGGGATTTATCCATGCCCTTAATGCCAGCATGTAATATTGGATGAAAGTAAGTACGTGTACGTTCGCTTATTTGAAACGATTAGAACATAACGTTATATGTATGCATGCTCTAATAAGTACAAGTATTCAAACTATTTTTGTGCACTTTCATAATAATAAACGGGTAAGTATTGTCCGTTTCTAAATCGTTAAAGTGCGCGTCAAATCTCCTGCATATGGCCTTGAACGGCTGAACAGCACCAGCGAATCACAGACTTGCGGCGTTGCCAAGTTCCGTGGCTGCAGTGCGCAGCTATTGGCTATCGCCATATGCACGACATTTGACGCGCACTCTAGTTAGATATTTTATATAAACGAATTCAACAGAGACACTAAACTGACACTTACTTTTGTCATTTTTACATTTTTAAAAATAATTGAAAGATAATTATTTTTTGTCATTCCCTGCAAATTCCCACCTTGTCTCTGTAACAAATTGTGACGCTCATATTTTCAAATACGAAAATTCAAGTATCAATCACTCACCGTTGTTCACGGGCTGGAAATAAACTTTCTTCACGTTCACTAGCAACGTTCCTTTACATTGTGAACAATATACATTTGAAACACGACAGTGCTGCATATCTAATCATTTCATTAAAACGGCACGATGTAGCTAATTTCGTATTTTGAGTAATTACTAAGTTATATGTAAATGTTTATGTAATCTCTTTACTGAATCTTCTTATGTAGATGTCACTCTTGTCTGATTCACATTTTCTAACTTGGAATTGAATCATCTGCGTCGTTGATGATCTCTAAGATAACCAAAATGTCGGAAGGCCGTAAAAACTCTTAATTAAGGCAGGCAGAAAAGCATCGAAAAGAAATACTAAAATTGATGAGCATCGCAATAATAATGGTTTTGTTGATGATGACCATTGTTTTGTACTGTGTCAAATTTTCTTAATATATATTTCATTTTCTACACGTGTCGCCCCAGTCGAATCTGATCGTGAAATCTGGCATTGCAACATCTGCGCGTACATTTATCAGTGCCATTCACAAGAAATCGAAATATGTGGAATAGATTTGTTGTTATTTTCGACATCTAAATTAACTATTTTGTAATTTCTTTTGGCATTAGAAAAATATTTAAAGAAGGCATGTCAATTTTAAATGTAATAATTTTTTGTAGAAGTTGTAAAAATCATGAGGAAAAATGTCAGATTTCGTCCCTGGAAAAACAGGCTCATATTTTGAAGTACGAAAATTCAAGTACAACTCATTTACCGTAGTTTTCTGGGTGAAAATAATATTTCTTTACGTTCACTAACAACGTCCGTTTCCATGGTCAACAACAAACATAGTAAACTCGAAGTAATTGTTATACGTCTAAACATTTTATAAAGCAGCCACGATGTAGATAATTTCGCATTGAGTACCAATATCTATATCTGAACTGAATCTTCTTATGTTCTATTTGGAGCACGTTTTCTAATTGAAAATATATTCACCTGTGTGTTTTTGATCTGTCAGAAAAACGTAGGATTTTTTTTCTTCCCTTTTATAATGGAGCATTTTATGCCTCCGGAGGTTCTTTCGATGTCTGTGAGTCAGATTGGGACTTTATATGTTTTGGGTAGTGTGTGCGTGTAGCTGGAGAGTGAGAGAGATAGATGTGTGCGTAAAAGATCTCTCAGTCTCTGTTTAGAGGAGTAAATATACATTACCAGTATTGTTATTACTATTTTCACCAACTATAAAAAAAAGCATTTAGAACCTCACAATAACTCGTATATTTTATCACTTCCGCATGTATTCACTATTATTCTGTTGTTATCTACTGATCCTTTCATTTTTCGCGAAAAGTTGCAGTTTACAAAAAGTGTAGTACTTTATTACTCTAACGAACGTTTAGAGCCAATCTACATTGTATTAACATTTTTAATATTTTTATGTGATTTACTGAGAAGATTTCATCAACTCCACCTTCTTGCTCAAATATTATACGTAGCAATGATAAAATCAGAACTTACATTGATTTTTGTATCTTATAAATTCATTAAATTAAATTTATTAACGTATTGTTCTGTTTCAATCAAGAATAATTTTATACGAACTATTTTACAAGTTTACATTTTGATGTGTGTTTAAACTGGGTGGGGAATGCAGGTATTTGACGTTATCCCTCCTGTTTATTTGCACCTTGTTATGAACCAAGTCAGAACATAATAGCAGGTAAGATATGTAAAGTTCATAACAATTTAATTAGCAGTTCATGATTGTCCATTCTTCTTAAATGGTAGTCGAAGCACGTTATTGATATTGATATTTATTGATATTGGTACGAGCCCTTCGGCTGTGCGTATCTTACAATATTGTTACATAAACACCCCGACCTTAAACATGCACCCCATTTATCATACATTCAGAAACATTTATAAACAGAAACATTTGGAAAATAATTACATACTATGTACATATATAAATAACAATGTGGTCCTCTTCTTGCATTTGAGATTGTTCATTTTCACAACACTACATTACACTCTTCACCTATACTTGAGCCCCTGCTGTTCCGTACCCTTCACTTTCACTGACTCCTTGCAGCTGTTTCCTGCGCTCCCTCCAAACTGCATGAAAATAGGAGCCCAGGGCTTTGATATTTACATTCGTTATACCACTCCTCTCCTCCCTACATATAGCCTGGATGGTCTGCTCAATGCTGTCCCTTACACTGTCCCCCCATTTGCGTTGTCTGAGGGGTGCCGACCAAACACACTCGTCTAGGATGTGAGCCCTCGTCTCATCTTCGCCGCATAACGTGCAGATGGCACGACCGTCCGGCCCCTTGAGTTTGTGTTGCCTCCACCCCCCTAGCAGGAACCAGGCGAATCCGCGTCTTTGCTGGTACGTACACGTATCAATGTATCGTTTTCTCCCCCATTCCACCCACACCCCTGGCGGTTGTGCTGCGACGAGCGTTACCTTCTCCCTACATTCTGCCATGATGTCTTGCCTGCTACCGTCCACCAACCTTTCCCTTATGATTTGCAACATCCCAGTTTCGCACCTCCCGCCCCTCACCTCTTCCCACAGTTCCCCCAGACCCATTTTGTACAAGTCGTCCTTAATTCCACTTGCCCAGTGGCGTGCGAACCCTTCCTCAATCTGAACTCGCAGACACTGTTCTTTCAGTGAGTCTCCGGCCCCTTGTTCCAGCTTCATCCAGTACTTGAAGCATCTCATCCTCGCTTCGGCATCCTCCCTATGTTTTCCCATATCCCTCAGGACGCCACACGTGCTTGCACTCGTGCTGGTTCCCAGTATTTGTTTTAAAAACCGCGCTTGTATCTGATTTGCTACTCGCCCCCCTCCCCTCCCCCATAGTTCCGCGCCGTAAAATAGGGTTGCTTTCACCGTTGCTTCATAAATTTGGTCCAGCAATCTCACACTGACTGTAGGGACTTTCCGTTGCAGTCGCTCTACCTTGCCCAGCCCATAACAAGCTTTTCCCTTTCTGCCTTCGATGTGCTTTGTCCACTCCCCTGCCATACTCAGCGTGATGCCTAGATAGGTGAAACGTTTGACCCTTTCAAGCTCGGAATCCCCATAGGTCCACCGCTCCTTTGCTGCGAAAACATACCCTTTCTTGAACGCCATTATTTTAGTTTTTCGTGTATTTACCTTCAACTTCCATGTTGTGCAATATTGTTTAAGTCTGTCCAATCCCCGCTGTAACCCCTGTACTTCGTTTGATATTAAAACGAGATCATCCGCATAGAGAAGCATTGGTATCGGTGTCCCGACTATCTCCGGTGTTTCAGCTCCTTCTACTCCCACGAAGCTAGCAACGTCATTAATAAAAAGAATGAAAAGTAAAGGTGAAAGTATGCATCCCTGCTTGACGCCTACCGTGCTCTCGTGCTGCCCAGACACCACCCCCTGCCCACATTTGACACAAAATTTGACCCCTCTGTACATATTCGTTAGCGTATTAATCATTCTAGCCGAAACCCCCATGTCCCATAACTTCCCCCACAGCATTTGCCTATTGATAGAGTCAAACGCCTTTTCAAAATCAACAAAACAGCAATATCATTTTCCCCTTTTCTCGTTTAACTTGCTTTGGATCAATGTGTTCAGGACAAAAACATTATCTACAGTGCTATAATTGGACCTGAAACCAGCCTGCAGGGGGGTCAGTTTATCAAAAATATCGGCCCATTTTCTCAATCTGTTGTACAGAATACTACAATATACTTTCCCTAACACGGGCAGGAGAGAAATACCTCTGTAATTATTAGTGTCATTTACATCCCCTTTCCCCTTGTAAAGAGGACAAATAACGCTCGTTTTCCATATTTTGGGGAAGGTTCCACTATTGAACATGTTGTTGAGCAGAGACCTTCCCGTTTCTGCCAATCGCTCGTTACAATTCAGCGCCTTCACGAGATCTGGTCCGATTCCATCGATACCCGCCGCCTTGCCGGTCCTCAGCGAGCGAACAGCCGCATCATATTCCAGCCTCGACACACTTTCGTCAAGGATTGGAACAAAAGTACCCAGGAACCCGCCCTCGTTTGGAATAGCCCCTGACCCCCCCTCCCCTTCCAGCAGCTTGAGAAAATGATCCTCCCAGCTCCGTGCAGAGATATTGCCTATTGTGTACTAACTCCCTTGCAGGTTGTGAATAATCCGCCACAAGTTCCTCGTATCCCGGCCCTGGATGGCCTCCTGAAGAGCCCTCACTTTCCTCTCTCCCCACTTCTCCCTCTCCCTTTCCAAAACTTGCGCGTAACGCCGGCGTTCTTCTAAGTAATTTAATCTAGAATGCTCAGTTTTGCGAGCACGGAATTGCCTTAGAGATCGATCCAATATTCGTTTGTGCATCTTACATACGTCATTATACCACGTGTCAGCCTTGCTGGGAACTTGTTGACGTGTGTCCCGCAACATGTGCCTCGCTGCTCGCATTATGATGTGGTAGTATAAAGAGACCTCTCTTTCCACCTCGCCTGCGCCCAACGCTCTTTCCATTTCCCTCGTAAGCATAACCGCTATATCATCTTGCAACCCCTGTTGGAACCACTCTAGCCCCTCCTCTGAAATCTTATATTGCCTCAGAATCGAGGTTTCCTGTTCTTTCTGCCAAGGAATCGCCACTGCATTAAAATTAACCTAGATCGGACACTCCACTTCCAGCATCAACGGGAAGTGCCGACTCTCTGTCCGCTCGTCAACATAGAACTCCGCCACCCTATTGGCCAATCCGCAAGTTGATAAAATATAGTCAATCACAGACATCCCGGCTTCGCACACAAATGTGAAATCTCCCTCGAAATCCCTCCCGTATTTTCCGTTCATGACCTCTAGTTCAAAACTCTCCGCCAGGTTGAGCAACTTTCTCCCTTCCGCATTTATTTGTTGATCTAGGCTTCGTCTGACCCTCCCTCCCCCCTCTTCCCCGGTCGTCGTGCAATCCTCCCCTCCAATTCTCGCATTAAAATCCC
The DNA here is from genome assembly GCF_977018435.1 of Lepisma saccharinum. Classification (NCBI taxonomy): domain Eukaryota; kingdom Metazoa; phylum Arthropoda; class Insecta; order Zygentoma; family Lepismatidae; genus Lepisma; species Lepisma saccharinum. The sequence continues at coordinate 9,370,645 of NC_139236.1, read as the reverse complement.
CCAGCAACAGCACGTCCGTCTGCGGATATTTATCTTCGACAAGGTGCAGAAAATCAGCTACTCGCTCGAAGAATCTGTCATTGTGGTACTTGGACGAGACTGGTTGGTTATAAAGTGCAATCAAGCATAATTTAATATTGTCTATACACAGGTGCACGCCTAGAATCCCATTACAGTCAATCTCTATTTTAGTCAGTTGCGCCCATAGGCTTTCCTTCACGAGCACCATCAGCCCCCCTGGACACCGCACGTTAGAATCATTTTCATTTACAATTTGCTCAACCTGTTCTCCCAGTGCAAACGATACCTGAAAATTCAACCAATTGTAAAATTAGTAAACATGACTAAAAAAATGGTACCTACGAAAATGAGCAAAGCAACTTGAGTGTTGAACAAATTTAGTGTTACATGCACACTTGTTTAGGGAGCCATTTTCCACACGCGTCGCTCCAAGTTTAAGGCCCTCTTGATCCAGAGCGTATATATTCTCTTGCAGGAAAGTTGGCGAAGAATGCGGAAATTTGCAAGGTCTGACGCAGAGACAGTGCACAGGGGGGAGAAATAAACTGTCCTCCGCAGCTCCAGGGAAATTTGTTGAGGAGCGCAGGTTGGTCGCATGAATGAGGCCGTCCGTTATCCTGCCTGTTGCGCCACAGCAGTGGAGTACGCACGCATTCAGTTATCTCGGTGTTGGGGATATTGATCAACCTTCGTTCATCTCTCTCTCTCTCCCTCTCTCTCTCTCTCCCTCTCTTTAGCGCAATATTTTTTTAGCTGCATTCCACTTAATGCACAGCTCCATGTTGCCATTAGCAACAGGAGCATTATGCACAATTCCCCTTTTCAATATTCTCCGCGGTATCAGTTGTGTTTTTCTGGAAGTATGGTTCAAGTCGTCATTGGAACGCCATTGACATAGCTCGAGAGGAAGCCGGCCCGATGCGTATCTGGGTTCGAACCAGAACCTGTCTTTTTTCCTGAGAAGCGCTGTTGTCACTGTTGCCTGCAGTGTTTAGACATCAAACACGAACTGCGACTACGTTACACTCCCAAGGTCTCCACATTTTATTAAAAAGAAATGGCACAATTCAATCACACAACCTAGCAAAGATAACCGCAGCCTCACGTTATGAAATCTCTAAAGAAACTGAATTAGCAATATCTCATTTACTACACGTGGACTTTACAAGAGCCTTCAGTTCCCAAAACGGACGCTATTGGCGGGAAAGGTTTGAGATGAGAATTTACTGAGCTACAGGTGGACTTGACAAATGGTTGTCAGAGGGACACTGATATTTCGGAAATGTCTCTCAAGTAAAGTGGCGCTCCAATGAGGACTTTATTCTTCTAGTCGAGAATGAAGACTAAGCGTTTATAAAAATTATGTTTATGTGCCAACACACGCACACGCGCTAGTCCTTTTCAATGCTAAACGGGATTGATCTTGTTATGATAGCCCGAGCGTGTCGTCAGTCAGCTGTTGCCACAATGAAAAGTGACCTTGAATAAGGTAAGCGCCACTGTTCTGGAACTATTCAGTTGGTGAAAGGCAGCCGATCGTTTAGGACGTGCTTGTTGCACCCAGCCAGAATTGGAAGCTACAGCAACAGATTGCAATCAAATTTTCTTCGGCAGAATTTCAATTGTTTTTGATCATGTGGCTCGTAAACAGTCTATATTCACTGCGCAATACTACTTTGATGACACTGAAAAAAAAAATTGCTTCGTGAGTGCTATTTTCAGACAGTGAGAAGAACTAGGGATGGCCAAACGGATCCGGATCCGGTTCCAAAAATTCCGGATCCGGATCCGAGAGTTTCGTATCTCAATCCCATTATAATATTACCACACCTTAAAAGGTAGTATGATCTTCGATTACAAAGAAATTTTTCATTAGTTAGTCCTACAATTTTTTTTTCAAGTGTTGTTCCTAAAATACTTTGCTGCGCATCGGCTAAGACACTCGTGCACAAAAATAATCTTAATTGTTTAACATAAAATGTCAGAGGTGATTTTGTAAATGCCATTGAAACGAATATGTATTCATTCGAATGTATTGGAAATGGAAACACATAAATGTGAGACATTCCATTCCAGGATGAAACCTTTAACACATTTAACAAGATAGAAATGTTATACAAAAATTATACCTTTGTTCTACAGTTACAGTTTTAAAAATTAAAATAAAACATTATAATATATGCGGTGTTCTCCTCCGTAGTCGAGCGAGTTAAGGCGTTCACTCGTCTTGAGATCGTTCGCTGCGGGACGGCGTAGGTTCGAATCCGGCTCTGGTCGGAATTTATTCGGCCTACGTATAGGGCCGGTGGCAACCCACCATCGTGAGGAAATTGGGGAGCTCCGAGTGAGTGAGCGTAATCCGGTCGAGACGACCTACTATAACGGCTGGGGATACGTCGGGCTGACCCCCCGACTATTCCAATACTGGTTGAAGATCTCCACGCTTAGAGGTGACGAAGGAAAGTGTGGGAGGGAGACCGGCAGTCGGTAGGTAAGCCAAGGCCCTTCATGGGCTGTAGCGCAAAGGATTAATATTATTATTATTATTAATATATGCGGTGTTATATAATTACGAAGTGTAAGAGTAACAAGGGAGGTTATCTAAGTGTCCCCCTCCGATTTCCATGAAATTTAGCAGTTGTATAGAGGAGCCCAAAGGAAGAAATACGTGTTTTTTGTTTCGGCTAAAAAACTGTTCTAGGTGGCAACCCCCTCCTCAAATGTCAAGATAATGACAAATTAAAGTGGGCATTTGACCTCTGTGTCCCCCTCCGATTTCCATGAAACTTGGCAGGTGTATAGAAGGGCCCAAAGAAAGAAATACGTGTTTTTATTTGTTTCATCTAAAAAAACTGTTTTGGGGGTCAAAACCCCCTCAAATGTCAAGATGATGACAAATTGAAGTGAGGATCTGACCCCTGTGTCCCCCTCCGATTTCCATGAAACTTGGCAGGTGTATAGAAGGGCCCAAAGAAAGAAATACGTGTTTTTATTTGTTTCATCTAAAAAAACTGTTTTGGGGGTCAAAACCCCCTCAAATGTCAAGATGATGACAAATTGAAGTGAGGATCTGACCCCTGTGTCCCCCTCCGATTTCCATGAAACTTGGCAGGTGTATAGAAGGGCCCAAAGAAAGAAATACGTGTTTTTATTTGTTTCATCTAAAAAAACTGTTTTGGGGGTCAAAACCCCCTCAAATGTCAAGATGATGACAAATTGAAGTGAGGATCTGACCCCTGTGTCCCCCTCCGATTTCCATGAAACTTGGCAGGTGTATAAACGGGTCCAAAAGACGAAATACGTCTCTTTTTGTTTCGGCTAAAAAACTGTTTTAGGGGGCAAACCTCCTTTAAATATCAAAATGAGGACAAATTTGAGTAGGCATTTGACCCCTGTGCCGCCCTCCGATTTCCATGAAATTTGGCAGGTGTATAGGGGGGCCCAAAGGAAGAAATAAGTGTTTTTTTTTTGTTTCGGATAAAAAAACGTTCTAGGAAGCAACCCCCCCCCCCCCCCGTCAAATGTCAAAATTAGGACAAATTGAAGTGGGGATCTGACCCCTGTGTCCCAATCCGATTTCCATGAAACTTCCACGAAGGTTCTGGATCCGGATCCGAAAATTCCGTATCCACGGTTCGGATCCGAAATATTTTAGGATCCGGATCCTAAGAATCCGGAACCAACCGGATCCGGATCTGGCCATCCCTAAGCTGAACAACTCTCATTCGGGTGGTCTAATAGACTGTCAAAGGATAATGAAAAAAGTGGATTTAATGTTGTAATCAGTCTATCACTTTAGAAGGAGATTATTTTGAAAGTTTGGAATTGAATTTCAATAAAGAGAGCCGATAGTCTTCAAATAATAGGCTATTATTACTTTCGTTATTTCTTGTGCAGTCTCAATATATTGTAATAAGCTGTGAAGAGATGTGGTAGAATGTGGAGGTAAATCCTCACAGATTTACAATCTGTGCGATTTGCGGGAGTTATGCGATCAGTACCACGTTCCGACCGCCTACATCTTCCAGGGTTGCCCCCCATGTACCCATCACAATCTGTGGGTACCTCCGACCCCCCCCCCCCACCCCCCTCCATGCAGAGACATGGGATGGTGTAATAGGTGACCCATTCTACAGACACCCATATGCAAAACTTGCTTCTGCTCTGGATTGCATTTTGCAGACTAACGAGGCTTAATCCTCTGTGAGATTCGTGTTGTGTCGTCTCTATATGCTTGTGAGTCTCCCTTCATCAATTTAATCATATCATCACTCATCTTCATCTTCGCTATTAGCCAAAAGTGGCAGAAAAGTGAAGTAAAAAAATCAATCAATTAATGCAGGGACTGAGAAACTTGCACTTAATGCCTACCCAGTGGCGCCGTGGTTGCGTCGCCGCCTTGTAATCAATGAGTCCAGGGTTCGATACCTGGTGGAGGCACATATTATTATTATCATTATTAATATACCGCGTGAGGCACCTAAAAGTACCACCTGAAATAGCGAAGAAACCAGAAACAGTAGCGATGTGAGGTTTGCGGGAAACAATAATATCAAATGGGGCTCGTAAATCGGAGGTATGGGGTGGGTCGAAAAATATCGACAAATGGGGCATCTGGAGCAAAGTCATATTTTTTTTAATGGAACGATATACAATAACATGCAAAATATAAAAGAGCACACGCAGAGAAACACAACGCCGTTGGTCTCATGCATCTACTGCACATAGGAACGAAGATATGGCCATGTGAAAATATGTAAACAAACTAACAAGTGGCCCACTTGACCGTCAGTACCACGGCATGTACAAGTATGAGATGTCGGAAGCCATTGGACAAGATGAAGAAAGAACGTGTTAAAGGAAGAAAAAATACAGTAGACATCGTCAGCACCATGTATTTGACAGTGTTACAGCATAATGAAAATGACCATGACAGTATGTCGAAGAACCACTGCGTAAGAAGCGAAAACCTGTCAAAGTGTGTGTTCAAAGTGGTGGCCGTCAGCTGCGATACAGGCAACGAGGCGCCCACGCAAAGATCGTTGCACAGAATTTAGCATCTCGTAGGGAATGTCCCTACAGGCCGCAGTAATGCGGTGTTGCATATCCTCTGGACTTGTTGGCACATCCCGGTAGACAATGTCCTTCAGCTTTCCCCACAGGAAAAAGTCTAACGGTGGCAAATCTGGGGAACGAGCCAGCCATTTGACAGGCCCTCAACGTCCAATCAAACGATTTGGAAATGTATTTTTCACACATGCTGTAGCGCGTCTTGCACTGTGAGCTGGGCACTCGTCATGTTGGTACCACATGTCCCTTCTTGTCTGAAGTTGTATGTCCTCCAATAGTACAGGCAGTTCATGTTGTAAAAACTGTATGTATCGGTCAGCATTCAGTGTCCCTTGTATAAAAAAAGGGCCAATGAGATGTTCACCCACTATACCACACCACACGTTCACACTCCATGGGCGCTGGCGTTCCACTTGGCGAAGCCAATGTGGATATGTCACCGACCAATAGTGCATGTTCCTTAGGTTGACATTTCCAAGATTGGTAAAAGTTGCCTCGTCAGTGAAGAGGATACGTGACAAATCGGGTGTGTCGTGTCGTAACATCCATGTGCAAAACCGAACACGGTCCACAAAATCATTCCCGTGAAGTTCCTGATGGAGGGAGATATGATATGGGTGAAACTTGTGTGTGTGCAGAATTCGCAATACACTTCGCTGACTCATCCCAGCATCCCTGGCAATTTCACGGGAGCTAACGTGCGGATTCACAGCAACAGCGACGAGAACATTTGTTGCACCTGCCTCACCTGTAGTTGGCTTGTTCAGCACACGTGCTCGTGGTGTTACACTTCCGGTGTCTCTTAATTTAATAAATAACTTACCAAACAGACGTCGAGATGGCTGTCGTCTGTCCGGATATCTCTCTGCGTACACACGGTAGGCTTCTGAGACATTCTTTCGGCATTCCCCATAAATCAGGATCATGTCCGCTTTTTCTATGTTTGTGAACACCATAATCTTCGCTCTTACCACTACGACTGCTTGCTATGAACTCGTGGACCTGCTATCAAAACTTGCTCTGCGTAAAGGCAGTTCTGTCAGGCACCTGAGAATTCTTACATGCCGTGGTACTGACGGTCAAGTGGGCCACTTGTTAGTTTGTTTACATATTTTCACATTGCCATATCTTCGTCCCTATGTGCAGTAGATGCATGAGACCAACGGCGTTGTGTTTCTCTGCGTGTGCTCTTTTATATTATGCATGTTATTGTATATCGTTCCATTTAAAAATATATGACTTTGCTCCAGATGCCCCATTTGCCGATATTTTTCGACCCACCCCATACCTCCGATTTACGAGCCCCATTTGATATTATTCTTTCCCGCAAACCTCACATCGCTACTGTTTCTGGTTTCTTCGCTATTTCAGGTGGTACTTTTAGGTGCCTCACGCGGTAAATTATTTAGATAACGCAGAGTAACAAGCTGGTAAAGAATTATCACAAATCGGCCGTAATTGACTAATGTAACCCAGCGTCACTTAAAATATGAAGAGCTTTTGTAGATACTCCATCTCAGTTGGTATCTTTTCACTAATGTGCAGTGACGGCGCCAGGGAAAAATGACTGGAGGGGCGGAAGGGGGCGACAAAATATTGTTGGGGAACAGTCACATTAAAACGCCCGAAAACATTATATATAAATATGATATATATATAAATAAGTATATAATATTGCTTATAATAATAATAACAATTATTATTATTATTATTATTATTATTATTATTAATATTCATGTATGGTGTTTTGTGCTTGTCTTTTATTCCGAGTGGACGTTTACTGCCTAAATTTACTTCTTGATTACGAGGTTATCTTCATATGATTCGCTTCAATAAAAGCATTAATTCATCTTTCTATTCGTGGGAACTGCCGCAAGTTACGTTGTTCCTAGTGGCCTATTTCAGTATTGGAAGACATTTATAATTTTAAAAATCATCGTCTTTCTTGAGATGAAACTACTGATATAAATATTAAAGTTATAAGATTATATAAAGGAAGAAAAAATGTTTCGAAGAGTTTAATTTTCTTGCAAAATAAACATGACGTTGGAAGAAATTAACCTTTTTAAGTATTAGAAACAACGAAAGCCACTTAGTAAAATGCAATTCTCTTATAGGAGAATTCTGCTGTATGTGCTTTGGAGAACACATTGCCTAACTTCGGTACGTCCAGGACTTGACATCTCTTCTCAATAGCGAGGACAGCCAAATGAGACAGCTGGTATCCAGCATCCTGTTTCGAGCAAAGCTTTTCAAAGGTTTCAAACACGAAAAGGTTCTTTCAGACGCTCAATTGGGAACTGGAATTATTGCAGAGAATACAACTAGATTGTGAACCTTGTGAAATGTCAATTCATACTTTCCCAGGATTTCGAAGAAATCCATTAAATGGAGTACTTTGGTTCCATCTTCGTAACGCTGAAGAGTCTTGGGCAAAATCTGCGTTTCACCTTTCAGGGAAATATTATCACAGAAATAAAAATCTGAAAAAGGTTACAGTTATCTCATAATTCAAGAAATATTCTGACCCTGGTGCACCTCTCACTCTACCCCTCCAAAGTATGTTTGTGCTACACAATTACATGCACCTATAGAGTTATTGGGAAGAAGTTCTTCGATTTTGATATGTACGGAGAAAGAGCGAGCCTGCATGATTGAAGAGTGGAAAATCCTAAAAATCGTTCTTTTACCTGCCCGCGATACAAATATCTGTCCAGTTCCTTTCTCGCAATGTCTTTTGTTTCATCTGACATCAGTGCGAATCCTATCACCTGATCCACTTCCTGGCTTATTTTGCTGAGAATAAGTGTGGACATTACGCAGATTAATTTGTTTTGAATCGAATTTTGAGTGTAATTTGCATTTTAAGGTTCAAGGTCAATATATTTTCGAATAATATCCCATCATTTTCAAATTAACTTCAAGAGTTTGAAAGAAATTCCCATTGTTAAGGTTTGCTTCAGACTCATCATCTCGAAAATCAAGTCGCTGAATAGTAAGAACCCGCGATGCATCCACAAGAACTCACATGTAGTGTCGTTTTTCTTGGATCAACTTTGGTTCCGGGGTTCGATATCCGGTGTGGACACTTTAAACTGTAAGTCCAGTCCCGATTAGCCTCACTGTGCATAAAGTGGACTTAAAAAGTCAAATCAACCAACCAACCAAATCTTGAATCACCTTTGAATGTCTTTTATTAATTAGCATTGTCACTAACTACCCACGATTAGAATAATTTGACCGTACTACAGTTGATGTTTTGTGGTCCTCAGAATGTTCGTGATGTTTTAAAACAATCTACATTCAACGCTTTTTTCCAGTTCTTAAAACTTAGGTTAATCGGACAATAACAGGACATAGTAAATGAATGAGAAATCGCCTATGCCCAGGTCGGCGCTCGAGTCTTGAACGAAAGTCAAACACACATATATATTCTAAAACAAATTAATATTTGTTAGTCATGTTGGTATTATAAGCAGGAAAAGTGATATCATGCAGAATACACCACTTAGAATAGGTGAAATTCGTCATACTCTTAGAAATGAACTCTCTTATTATTCGATATTTCATTAACTTCAGTTGGAGGACAAAGTGTCTGACTATCCACCCCCCTTCCCCCCCTCCTGTTGCGTCGTCACTGCTCATGAGGTTGATACAAAAATGTATTAAATAGAAGTGGGGGGGAAATATGGAAAATGCTAATTTTATTAGGCAATACGATTAAAACATTTAAATTCTAGTTAAGCGTTATAATGCGTCATATCAGGGGTGGACTCTAAACCTAAGGGGGGCCCTGATAAAGTAAAAAGTATTGTCATATTTCTCATTTGAAACATTTACGCAAAAATTCACTTTAACTTGCGCGGACATTTTTACCCATTTATTCTTTTCTTCAATAAAAAGCAATTTGTCTTGTTTTTTCTTCTTTCTCTCGACCTTGCACTCTCGATTTTAATATGTTATCAACTGCCACGAGGCAAGTGTGAGGCATTAAAATGCTTTGTTGTTTGCAACTCAAGAAGGCAATGGATAATATAAGCAGTTCTTACTTCCTTCCTACAGCTTCATATTTCAGCTCCCGGAAAACAAAGAAATACATTTTTAGGTGTGAAATTATTAAATATAATTTTCTTCAGTAAATTATTATTATTTAAATATGATAATTTGCTTACGTATCCCTGAAGATTTTGTATCTTTTCACATTGAGAGTTCAAATTTACAAAAGGATGGGGGCCTCGCATTCTAATCTCGCCCAGGGCCTCGCGATGTGTTGCTACGCCACTGACAAGAAGTATTTTATGTGAGAAATTAGAGCCGTCTCTTGGAGAGGAACAAGGCCTAATGCTTCATGGAGTGAACCAATCTAACAGCAAAACTACTTAAAATGTAATTTTTGCGTTTTAGATTCGGAAAGCAAGTTATGCCAAAATTCAACATTTAAAGTTGCGCCATTATTTGCTACTACTGACGTTCTTTACAAAACGAAATAACTTGTTTTTTCTTGCGATACTATGTTGTATGCCCCATATATTAAGTATTCAAGGATAATGACAGAAAGTATGATAAACCCCAACAATAGTAAAGATATACTTTTTCGTTTTGTCCATAATTTAAATAAATCATTTTAAATGTACAAGTTTAATGAGTTTGTATCTGAAAAGAGCACTGCTTCTTCGTTCAGGTTTAATGAATGATCCATTTACTTGACTTATAGCAGTGTTCCAAATTTGATACGTGTAGCCTCCTGCATCAATCTTTATAGATAATTAATGCCTGTTAGAAAAGTTTTAAAGTAGGTTTTGTTCATTCTGCTTTAAATTTTCCTCGCATAAAAACGTGAATTTTCACATAAAATAAAACTAAAAATTGTAAAAATAAATGAAAATGTGCAAAATGAACATAGAAATATCTGTTCCATCACATGCTGAAGTAAATCGTAACCTGACTGGTGCAGGAAAAAGATATGTGGTTCAAATGAAAAACAAAACACTTTTAAGTAATTTAGGTAGAAACATGACATTTGTTCATTTTAGCTATGTGGCAATTCTTCTCCTGTTCACGCCTTACCTTCATACAAATGGAGTTTCTCTTGTTCATTGCGCTTTGAAACTCTTGGAAACAGTTTTACTTACTGACAATTGACACACGAGCGAAAAAAGTCACCCATTACCCAAAATGCTAGGTGCAAGAAGCCTAGTCATGAACCGAAGTGCTTTGCGTACTATATGGAAGTAATGTGAAGATGATTTTATTTATTTGTTTGGTTTTTCTAGATATTCGTCCTGTATGATTTTGTACTCCCACCTCTGGAAAAGTGCACTTTGGCTGTAGATAGATATTGTAATACTTGTAGTCACAGAAGTGTTAACTCGATCACAAGTCTTATGCTTCAAGTTTTAAATATGGAATATATGTAGTTAATTATAAATAATAGGTATTATCCCTCACCATATTTTGCTACGATTTTCGCTATCTTCGCTACTCGGTAAAGTAATGTAATTACAAAAACAGCGAAACTTCTTAAAGGATGATAATTTGTGAACCTTTCTCGTATCGACAATATTTGAAAGATAAATATGCACAGAGTCAAGACATGGATTTATATTTATTGAAGTATTCGAATTTCTCTAAACATTTATTAATACGAGTTGAATTTGTTTGGGTGAGCAATCTAGTGGGCAGAGGAATTTTTGGGTGAGCGCTTGCCCACTCGCGCCCACCCGTCGCGCTGTCCCTGCTAATGTGCGAAATATAAACATGTAAACATTATTCCGCGGTTAGGAGATGCCGCAGTGCTTTTCGTCAATCGGTTTTCATTCTGGACGATTCTTGTCTTCTTTCTTCTGTTTCTTGGAGCATCGGCGTCTTTGATAATTTGTTTTCCTCTGTTGGACTTCCTTTGCAATTGAACAAGTAGATTTTTTAACATCCGTGGTTCATTCCCAACGTCTGGCGGAGTTCCTGACATGGTGCTCTGCCTTTGCGTATATATTTTTTGCTTTTATTTGGAGAAAATTCATGTGTAAATCAACGTTCTTGTGATTACGTCTGCGTGAAGATGAAATTTTAATTAGTCTGGTACAGTGCAAGCAGATCCAGAGGGCTCAACGAGTCGGATATACGAGTCAGTATATCCGATTATTTTAGATAAGATAGCAAAAAGTCTAAATTTGATAATGTCATCCATAAAAGTAATTATTATGCCAGTATAGAGGAATTTGAAGGTACTTCGCCAGTTGAAGTTGAAAGTGATTCAGATGACACGATCGAAGGGTAAAGCAGAATATTTGGCACAAATTATAGATATATTACGATACATTGCTGTTCATAGAATAGCGCAAAGACGGCGTCAAGAGTCCGACCAAAGTTCTAATGAAGGAAATTTCCTTGAATTGTTTGACATCTTTTCAAAAACCAACCCCCTCTAAGAAGACGACGAAGGTAGATAAAATGCAAAATCCACCCGTATTCAAAACGATTTGTTAAAAATCATTGCAAAATCAATCTTTAATAAATTAAGAGAGAACTTCGCATTTCCAACATCCTGTCTACTTCGACCAAAATTTTAACTCTGTCCTTGGGTGGAGCAAGCGGAGCGACCGCGCTGGGAGCCGTCTTCTGGGGGCGCCAATATGATCAAATAAATATTTTAACACTTAAAAGCAATGAGAAAACTCATAAGAAGAAGAATAAAAATATTGAATAAATGTGATTAAAATGGTTATTCCAGAATTCTAATGACTAAATTAGTTTTGGTAAATTAAATCTTTTTTTAATATTATCAGTTGAAATTATTTTCCCCATCATTCCGTTGATCGTAAACAAGCCTCGTTTGTTTTGTAAAAGCATAGAGAAGCTTTTCTTTAACTGATGAGAGCGCTCTATTTTTTAACATTCCTTTTTTTTTACAAAATATAGGAAATGCATATGCTGAATTTTTTAACACTAATAAAAATTGCATACCAATTATTTGTTATAATTTCATTATAAATATGAATTTAAGCCATGAACTAGAATGCTGCAGTACAGCACAACGTTGATTGGGGGGAAGGGGGACGTCGCTCCACCTTGAAAAATTCCTAGGGTCGTCTACCGAACAGACTCGGGCTGAACTTCGCCCACGCAAATAAAGAATTTCAATTTGAATTTGAATTTCAGTTTGAACTCACAGGTCACAATGCGATCATCACCGTCATAAAATTATATATAAAGACATGATGTTAAAGCAGGTAAAGCATACTCCTCTTTAAATATAACACCATTAAGCCTTGTTTCCATGATATGAAGAACTCAATATGCTGACCAAGGCAGAAATTTATTTTATTATAAAACATAAACTAAACGTAACGTTTCAACCTTCTAGCAAGGTCTTCATCAGACTATGTACCAAGTACAAATGTAACAAGCTACAAAAAAGGACGATATATATACACAAAAATTACTCCCCTCCAGACTATTACAAAGTTGCTTTCCTGGAACATTCTAGCAGGTGGCCTTCCCTTGTCAACTGTACTTTCACCTGACAGGCAAATTAGCTGAACATTTCCTATCATCTGGAAAGTGGTTGGACTCTTTATCCTTCCTCTTCCTTCTTCTCTCCTCTTTCGCACGTCTCCTTTCCACTCTTTCTAACACCTTCTTCCATTCTTTGTTTATCTTCAGTCCCCCATTCCAGTTCTTTGTGTCTTCTTCTCTATTTCCTTTGCCTCCTTCCATTTTCTCACTAGCATTCTCTTCTCCCTTCCTATCTGCTTAGCCTCATCCCACTCTATGTCATGTCCTGTTTAAATATCGCATTTCTCCCTCTCTCTCTCTCTCTCTTAAGTCGTACATCATCCCTATGTTGTTTGAACCTGTCTTTCAGCCTCTTTTTCGTTTCTCCTATGTACACACTATGACACTCTTTACATTTCACTTCGTAGATAATCCCTTCATTTTCTTATTTAAGATTGCACGCTAGCATGGAAGCTTCGTCTCATTCAGATAAATATGTTTCCCCCTGTTTATTGTGTCTTCTTCTACCTTTCTGTCTCCTTTAAGTAATTGCTATTTTTAACGCTTCGTTTTGACGGGGGCCATGGAGCGTTGATGACGGCAGTTGATCAGAGTGATTGGCCGTAACTTCTCTCCGCTCTTTAACCCTCCTCCGCCTCATTAGCTATTAACTCATCTATTACTTGATATTCTGAGGAGACGGGAGAATTGGGGTCGAAGGATTAATCACCAAGCAGAGAGCTAAAGTTCAGAAAAGAATTGGAGACAAACGACGCCATCATAGGATTCGCTATTCAGATTAAGAATATTAATGGCGACATAACATTTACAGCTGGATGATAAAGGAAGCGAAGAGGAAGAAATGGCATTTAAAATATATTGTGTCTACGTTGTCATGGTGATGAGAATTTGGGGTTTTGCTAAGATGGTGCAACACTGGATTCTTGGCTATACTGGGTGAGAGGAAATAAGGATGAATGTGGTAATTATTCGAATATAGGTTTAACCAAATCTGTTGTCTGTGGTTTGCCTATCGTAAGGGCGATTTATTTTCAAATTTTCCACTCCATTCGAGAAACCGCTGTGATATTCCAAAATATGAAAAATGGCATACGCTAAGAATTCCTTCTAGAGCATTGACGTCAATTTTCGTGTAGTTTGCTTTCACTGTTGTCTAGATATTCTCAAAAGTTTCGCGATTACGTTAGTCTATTAAATGATTGATAATATCTAGATAACAGTGAAAGCAAGCTACTCGAAAATCAATGCTCTACAAGGAATTCTAAGAGATCGGTTTTCGAATGGAGAGGAAAATTCTTAAGTCGAGCCTTCACCTATCAATTCCTGTGCAAGTGAAATAATCATAGCCTATGGTAAGATACGTTATGAGTGATTATCACAGGGCGCTACGACTCCAGAAATCCTGGATTCGAATTCCGGCCTGGGCATGGGTGTTCTATGTGAGTGTCCATTCATCAATGTCATCAAAGAATCACTCATCTTCATCCTCATCTATGCAATTGGCCAAAAGCTGGCGAGAAAGCGAGGTAGAATAAACCAAATCCGGTTGAAATCGAGGACTGTTTGATGTTGTTTGAACAGCTATGTTTAACCACAACAAATCAATAAAGTTGGCTAATGCGTATGCAATCAGGATTTCTGCAGTTAATTTGGAGATTGTAAGGTTGAAAATCATGTGTTGAGTTAGGGTTTTGTTTCAAGTTCACTTTATGTACAGTTAGTCTGAACTGAAATCCGAACGACTTTGTGCCTCAATCAGGTATCGTACCCGAAACCTCTTGATTGCAAGACGACGTAGTTACGACTACGCTATGGGGGGGGGGGCTAAAACCATACGTTGAAATTACTCGTATACAGCTAGAGGATAGTCCAGATGACCGATGTACCGGGTGGCCAGAATTAAAGTTACCCAACTCAGAGCCCTCTGTAGCATGTTTGAGGCATCGTAGAACTCTGAAAATTGGTGAATCCACTATGCAGACCATGGGGAAGAGGATGGTGATAAAAAAAGTTCAATTTACCGCCACCAGGTTGCAATGTGGCGCTGTAATAATGAAAGACATTTGTTAGTGGCAGGAAGTTGCGAGAAAATAATCTCTCGTTTATTGCAAGATTGTAAGGTAAAGGCAAATCCATAACCTATTCGAGCAGTTTACGTCATTATTACAACCCATCATGGAAGTACAGCGCCACATTTCAACCTAGTGGCGGAAAATTGAACTTTTTTAAGCCTTTCTCTTCCCCATGGTCTGCTTAGTAGATTCACCAAATTTCAGAGTTCTACGATGCCTCAAACAGGCTACAGAGGGCTCTGAGTTGGGTAACTTTTCTTCTGGCCACCCGGTAGTATTTATTCGATTTGAGAGGAATCGGTACAAGAATTTCAAGATAGTGGGTGAAAAAATCGAGATTTTCTACTTGCGAGCGTTCCAAAATGTTCTTATGTTTTCATTCTTAGATTCTGCGTTTTAGAACATCGGGTCTCATTAATTGCACACAATATTGAACACTGTCGTCAACTGACGTCAGTGTGGATTGACTTCATTGGTAGGTTAGGTCTGTTAGGTTTGGTTATCCTAGAATAAATGCACTACAGTTTTTTGGGGTTTTGACCAAAAAGGCATTATTTATATTAAGAGCTCTAAATCTAACTTGCATATCCCAACAACGAGAAAATTTATCGTGACATCAGTATCAGTAGAGGAAGGTGTTCAATACGGTGTCCGATAAGTGAGACCCTGGAATTTCACCCGTACTACAAGTGTTCCATGATTAT
The DNA here is from genome assembly GCF_977018435.1 of Lepisma saccharinum. Taxonomy (NCBI): domain Eukaryota; kingdom Metazoa; phylum Arthropoda; class Insecta; order Zygentoma; family Lepismatidae; genus Lepisma; species Lepisma saccharinum. Next base: position 9,355,263 of record NC_139236.1, on the reverse strand, counting down.
TTGCAATTCAGTGCACAGTTCATGAAAGGCAATAAAATGGATCAAGTCACCACTACTGTGAACACGATAACTGAGGCAGATTTAGAGGTTTTGAGATGAATTTCACACAGCTACTTGTATTGTACTTGAGCGAAATATGACAAAGGGTTTCAAGACGGATTAAAAAAATTCTTATTCTGTTGCAGGTGCTCATTATAATTCCATTTCTTTTGGGAAAATTTTGTTCAGAGAAAGTTACACACTCGTTTGAGTTGAAGTCCAGCTTCGTGTCTGGCAGTACAGCCGAAGTAAGTGTTTGGAAAACAGCAGTGCTGCTTACTATCAATCATTTTAACCACATGCAGGGAATACACATATTTTCGCTTACAACTTTCGACTAACGTAAGTCGTTTCCGGACCAGGGTTCCTTGTCTCAAATTGATACATGTGCCCTTCTCCATGATCCCTGAAAATGTGTATCATCAGGTCGGAAACACCCTGTATATGTATGTAGAAATACTTCTTGTTCTTACTTGGCGCTACAACTCTTTATGAGTTTTGGCCTGCTCAACAATTTTCTTCCATTTAATTGTATCCTTGGCATCCTTCCTCTAATTTGAGATCTTCATTATTCTAATATAATTTCTAACATCATCTTCCCATCTAACTTTAGGTCTACCTACTGACCTCTTGACAAATGGTTTCCATTTATATATCTTTTTGATTTCTCTCATTGGACAATAGTTCGATATGCCTTAACCAGCATAATCTTGGGCTTTTATGAATCGAATTATATTTATATGCTTAATCAACTGGTCTAGCTCGTCATTTGTTTTTATTCTCCAAAAGCCATCGCTCATTCTGGAGAAGCCCCAATATTTTTCTTAATTTTCTCCTTTCAAATATTAGTAATATTTGTATTAGGCTATCTTTCAGGACCCATATTTCACAGGTATATGTTGTCACTGGTCTAACGATTGTCCAATATGACTTAAGTTTTGATGTTTTTGAGACGAAATCATTTTGTAATATTTTTTAATTTGCATGGAAAGCTTTGTTTCCTGCTTCTTCTATTGAATTATTGGTATTCACAATTGAACCTAAGTATTTAAAAGATTCAACATTATGAAGACTCATTGTGTCTGTTATTAGTTTATTTTCTTTATTTGGTTTCCTCCCACATTTCATATATTTTGTTTGACTTTCATTTACTATTACACCATATTTTATTGCCTCATTTTTCAACATTATGAATGTTTCTAACATGGTCTGCTTTGATCTTGCCATTATTAATATATCATCAGCATAGGCAGATAGCTGTTTTAATCGGCTAGAGATATTACCTCTTATTTCAAGTTTGGATATTATCACATCCATTACGATGCTGAATAGAAGTGCTGACAAAGGGTCACCTTGTTGCACTCCGTATTTTACTTGAAACTGATCAGTAAGATCATTATTAATTTTCACTTTGGCTCTAGTATTCTGCAATGTAATCTGGATCAGGTTTACCAGTTTTACTGGAACATTAAAGTGTAATAGGCATTCAAGGACCAATCATCTTTCAATAGAATCAAAGGCATGGGTATAATCTATGAACACATTATGTAGCTCTATATTAAATTCATGACATTTTTCATATGTCTGTCGTATCATGTAAATATTTCCTATGGTTGATCGGTTAGATCTGAAGCCCATTTGATATTCACCAATTTGATGTTCTACAAACTCATTTAGTCTGTTGTACGTACAATAAGATAGCATATATTTTATACATTACATTTAAAAAAGTTATTGGTCTATAATTCTTTCAGTCTTTACGATGAACTTTCCTAAATACATGGCAAATTATTCCTTCCAACCAGTCATCTGGGATCTGCTCAGTTTTCCAGAATTTAAGTATAAGGTCATCAATGTATTTTTTAATTAGTTCTGCTGAGATATTGTCTGGGCCTGTATCTTTGTTATTCTTTAGCTTAGTTATTGTGGTATTTATTTCCGTAAATGTTGGGACATCGATCTCTTCATCATTATCTGATTTACATTTCTTAGTATTGTCATGTATTTCTTCATTGTTTAAAATTTTGATAAAATATTGTTTTCATCTTTCCAATACTAGTCTCTTTTCTGAAATTAATTTTCCTTGTTTATCTTTACATAGTGGAATCATTGAATTTTTTCTTTGTTAAAAAATTTCATTTCTTTATAGAATTTCCTAGTTTCATTTTTCCTACTTGATTCTTCGATTTTTTAATTTTATTATTTATCCATTCTTTCTTTTTTGTTTTACAGATCTTTGTGGCATTTTTCCTTTTTTGTTTGTAATCTTCTTGGTTTGCTTGTTCTTCTGTTTAAGCATTTCATTCTTGCTTTATTCTTCTCATCTATAGCTATTCTACATTATTCGTCCCACCATTCATTAAATGTTCTCTTTTCTGGGGTTGAAATACTTCATTACTTCATTCATTAACAAGTATTGATTCCTTAATGTTTTGGGATTGTATATTAGTATCCTGTGACTCATCTTTTTCTTCTAGTTTTCTTTGCAAACACTATCTGTATAGTTCTCTTATTTTAGAGTCACTTGATTGTTCCTGTTCCATCTTTGTAGTTGAATGTATTGGTGTTTAACTGCTATTAGTTTCTGTTCTATTTCCAGTTGGACCAAGAAGTGGTCCGAATCACAATTGAATCACACCTAGTCTTAACGTCTTAGTCGCGCCGATTATTTTTGTGCTCCACTGAAATATGAGCTCTAATAACAAATCAACAATGGAGAAATTTCAAATAACGGCTGAACGAATATAGTCCCTGGTTTGTTCCAGGAAGTTAGACTTGGAGCCACGGTCAAGAATGTTGCCAAACTACAGCAGCACTTAAAGATATACGAGTGGGTTACTATTGTGACCTGCGCGACCACTGAAGTGTTAAAGAAAATTCATTCTTCGCTTTAGGGATTTTACCAAGGCAAGACAAATCTCAGTCTCGTCTCAAAATTTCATCCGAGATCGAGACCAAGATGGTCTTCTAAAAATCGAGACGAGACCGAAACTAGATAATTCGAGATCAAGAACGAGACCTCTGCAAAACGAAGACGACATCGAGACTTAACGTCTGAGAAACTCGGTCTCGTTCTAGACTTTGGCATAATAATGAAAAAAAATGGCAACTTCTTCAGCCATATCAAGATGATATTTGCCAGATTATTTCAAGGTAAGTCGTGTATTCTGTTGTAGGAAGTACAGAGTCAATCCGTTAGTGGCAGTTCTTGAAGCAAGCCTTTTACTTGAACTTCAACGAAGCATCCTAGAATTTCACTTTACCAAATAGCAATTACAATTTTGATAACATCAATGAAACTCGGACGTCACTATTTAAAATTTCCATATTATTTCCATTTATCACTTATTGATCTACTTTCTTTGTTTCTTTATCGTTGCTATGGTCAAAATGTATATAGAAGTTTATACATCATAATTTTACATTATATCATAATAAAATTATACATCACGTTTTGCGAACATAACAAAATAGAAATTCTTAAGAACACAAATATATCGTGCGTATTAAACACACAAATTAAACAATCAATAATAAATTAATTAAATGAACATCTTTGGGACAGTCACATTCTCCATTCACCGAGGGTTCGTAGCGTCGAAACGGAGCCTCAAACAAGAAAAAAACGTTATTGGGAAAGATTGTTAGCCTTAATGGCCTCTATCTGCTGTGAAGGTTTATGCGGTGAGACACTGAATATTTTATTTATACTCGCGGGAGGGGGGGGGCTCCGAGGCATGTTTACATCCCCCTCAACGAAAATGGAATTGAGAGCATTATGTGCTTAATTATGTAACAAACAGAATTGAAAACTGATTCGTGTCAATTAAGGACATTCAATCTGCCCAGCCGTAGCCTAGTAGATTTAAGGACACCGCAAATTAATAACTCACCCAGCCGGGATAACAGCAGGCTGTTTTCCACCTAAGTTTTCAGAGCATGCTGACGTTTTACATGCATTAAAATCAAGGGCAGTGCCCCCTCCCCTTTAGATATCTGTAAAGATTTCATATTGTTCAAATTTTGAAATTCTAACTTGAAAACATGCACGAGGGGTGTTGTGAAAGACAGTAGATTATGCAAAGATTAAGTACACACAGAATATGTACTACGTAGACATTTCAGCGATGCTGTGCAAACTATCCTAGATGCTTTAGAGAATTCTCTTACCTGGGGGAGATTATCAGTCCACGTTTTCCCCACTCAAAACACTGCTGCGCCCCTGAGAAAAAATCCTGCAGGTAGGTGGCCTTGATTAAAATGTTAACAAGAAACTTTTAAGTAGGTTAGACTTAGATGGACATCAAATTTGAACTTGGCAATAGAAATTTGGTCAAATTTTTGGTGTTACTAGTTCCATAACTCTTCTTGTGTAAGAGTTTGGGTTTTCCTAGAATGTTAATATATGTACTAAGTGTCTCTAAGTTTCTAAATTACGTTTAAATGCAGTGGCAAAGATTAAAGGTGCCACGGGGGCAGTTGCCCCTCTCTTTGCCATTTTGCTCCTGCATTATGGACTTTTAATGCTAAACCTTTTCTAGAAAGATAAAGTAAATTGTCCTTGATACTTCCAGTTTTGGCATGCAATTGCCACCATTGTGTAAATGTTATCATAAGTTTTAATGACCTAGATTAGAAATGTTCTGAGGCAAAAGTTTAGTTTAGTAACATATACAATTTTGCATACCCCAAATAAACCTACCTCCCGAAATGAAATAAGAAATACACCACTGAAGGGGTGAATCCCCCTAGAGTTAAAAGCTTATTTAGCACAGTGCTCATATTGCATATTTTTTGCCTAGTGATGAGACCGAAACAATGTCAAGTCTCGTTCCGATATAATCCGTATTCCATTCGCCATTCCGCTCATTTCAATTGTCATTTATTTTCTTTGTTCCAAATTATAGTCTGTTAAATATACATGTAATATTAAACAGTGGAACTGTCCAGTCATCATCTAAGTTAAGAACTCGACTTTATTTATCTTACTGAGGAGAAATCTCTCTTACTTACACTACTACCTACGCGCAGTAAAGGAAATTAAAATATTCTCTGCTTTATATTTAAAATCTTGTTTCAGAAGGCATACATCTTCAAAAAAAAGTAATAATGCATCACACTTTATCTCTGACTAAGTGTGAAATTGAATACAATAGTAATGCCTTTATGGTACACCTGATTAAAACTCATGTGCTGCGATCTATATTTGACCTATACAAAAACCAACTTCGGGAATCGAGAACATCTCCATGCTTCCTGTATATATAGTGACGAAGTTTGTTAACAGTTTTGAGTAAATTTGGATTCAAAAGTGACCGCTGAACAGAAATATTTCCTTCAGAAAAGTTTTGTTCTCCAGTTTGATAAAATGCTTACTTCTGCACTTACCATTACATTGTTTCCCCTGCAGGTTGATCTTTCGAAAAATCTGCTCCAGCGCTTCCAGCCCTTTTTTCCGGAACTTCTTTATCGTCTTTCAGTTTCCTCTCGCCCCACCATCCATTACGCGACCCCCTTCTCCCCCCGCTGGGATGGTTGAGGTCCATGAACGGTTGGCGCGGCGCCAGTTGGTTTCTTGTGCGGAAAACCATTGCAGCATTCCGATCAGCCTCTGCCCATAGAGATTGTGCGGGCCTCGAGAAATTGGGTTACCCTTCGGATCTCGTGGACAATGCAAATGCTTCCGCTTGGATTCGTGTTAACAGAATAGTGGCAAAATACTCTCAAAGAGTCAAGTTGTTACGTCCTTGCACATTTTCGTAACATTCGATTATAATTATAAATGTATACGTAGAAAGGTAAAAGTTTTAGTATTGCTTTGATTTCTTAATAATATTTATAAATTGACATGCTGAATGACTCAGTTTGTGACGTAAACGCAAACTCACCAATCAGGATGTTAATGATCAAATCAACTAAACTCTATGTCCAGTAAAAATGAAGGAAGTTGGTTTAACGAAATATGAATATCACAATGATGTAAATATAAACTCGGCAATCAAGAGATTACCAATAATAATGAACTAACCTTATTATGATTAGCAAATTGCGGAACATTCAAATTTGTAATTTCCCAAATGTAACAGGAATTATCAAGGATTGAGTCTGTGGTTACAGATGTGATTGTGTAAGTGATTTGTTGCAAAGATAATTTTGTGTTCTAAGTTAGAATTTGAGACTTTATAGTTTATTGTTTGAATATTAGTGTCGTTTTAAATATATGTGCGACAATGTGAACATTAATTCATGAAAAAATCTAAAGGCCGTAAAGCCAAATTTGCTGGTACAAAACCAGCTGAATCCAACATGGACACGGACATTAGTGCCATGGAACTTTCCAGCAACGTGGAAATCATAACTTCTGTAGAAGAAGTTAATAAGTTGAATTCTCAGTGTAATAATATAGATTACACCCAACAAATTACTAAATCAAGTTCCAAAAAAGTTTATGAGCAACAGGTATTGAAGTACAGAAGTAATCATTTAGGTCCGTATGAAATATTTGTGAAATCTAAACATCAGGATGCCTCAGGTGGAAATGGCAAAGGAAACATTGGTCAACTTCATATTTTAAAATTAGGCCAAATAGTCAGCAAAGAAAATATTAGAGGTTTGAAAGAGATAGATAGCCTTGGGAAAAATCTAGCTAGACTTACATTTACGACATCTAATTATGCAAATGATTTCCTTTCGAATCCATTACTGTTACAGAATAATTGGGAAGGTTTTGTTCCATCACACCGAGTACGAAGAATGGGAATTATGAAAGATGTACATCAGTCAATAAGTGAAGATGAAATTTTGCAAAATATAAATTCATCAACAGCCAAAGTAATAAAGGTAAAACGCATTGTGAAGTATAAGTACGAGGAGGGTACTCGCGTTGCTGTTCCAACTCGAACGGTAATTGTAACATTCGACTCGCAATCCTTACCACAATATGTCACACTGTTTTACAAAAAGTTTGATATTGATAGGTACATTCCCTTGATTAAACAGTGCACTAATTGTTTTTATTATGGGCACTTCAGGGCTAATTGCAAAAGTAAATTAAAATGCAAACGCTGTGGTGAGAATCACGAATCGTCCTCTTGCACAAATAAGATCAAGTGTTTCCATTGTAATCAGGAGCACACTGCAATTGACAAAAACTGTCCTGAAAAACAACGCCAAAAGGAAATAATCAAAATTATGACAGTTCAGAATGTTACGTTTAACGAAGCTATGAAGAAAGTCCCAAAAATTAACTATATGTATGGATATGAACAGATATCTACTGGCCATGTTCAGGAAATAGAAAAGACAGTAATGCCATTTACATATGCTTCGATATCTAACAATTCGAGTAGCACCTCATATCATAATAATATAATACAAGATCAATACAGTGTATCTAATAAAAGGCCATTGTACAGTTCAAAGAAAGCTGGAAAATATTTGGAAGAGACTGAGTCTTCTCAAGGAAAACGCCAGAAATCTTCTCAAACATTGAAACCATTTGGACAAAATGAATATAAAAAGAGAATGACAAACCCTGATTATTCTTTGTCAGGATCTCGAAAAGACAATGCTCCGGATTTGTCGACAACATGCCAAAAAAATAAACTATTTGTTCTTGCAGAGGCGGCTCAAGCTATCCAGCCAAATCGGGCACAAGAACAAAATTCTACAAAATTCCTAAATAATTTTTCATTATTTATAGAACAATTATGTAGCCTAGCAGGGACTTCGACATTGAACGTTAACCAGGACTGGACTTGCATTGCTACAAGTATTTTGCAATACTTATTTCAACAACCAGCATGCCAGACAAAGTCTTGAAAATATTACAATGGAATATACGAAGTTTAATTCCTAATAGACATAATTTACAACATATTTTATCTTATTTTTCTGCAGATGTCCTTCTTATACAAGAAACGTGGTTGAAAACTGACTCAACATTGAAGTTTAAAGGTTACAATTGGATAAGAGATGATCGTTTAGATGGATACGGTGGTTCAGCTATAGGTGTTAAAAGAAATATACACTATGACATTATTTTGTTTCAAAATATAAACAGTCAAATTCAGAATACAGGTGTTCGGATTGCTGATACGTCTTATGTATCAATTTACTGCCCTCCCACAGTGCACCTCCCTGTTACAGTGTGGCAGAATATCGTTGGGCAGCTTCCACCAAACACTTCATTTGTGCTGGCAGGACACATTAATGCACACCACCCTATGTGGGGCTGTTCTCTAACTGATCGATCAAGTAAAGATTTGTATAATTACTTGCAAGATTTCTCAGCTGTATTACTCAACGACGGAAAACCTACAATAATCTCAAGACCTAATGAACAGCCGAGTGCTCCAGACATAACTATTACCTCAAATGATATAGCTTCAAAAATCCATTGGAGTGTATTAGAGAAGTGTTACAACAGTAATCACATGCCAATTATGATAACCTTTCAACATAATAAAAATATAACGTGGTTTACTATGCGCTCTGAACAAAACAATAGTCAATATACAGATGGGGGACAAAATAATACGAACACCTGTGAAGAAGTATGCCACATTTCACACCGGCAGTACAGCAGCACCACCTGGCACTGAAGTCTGCCACCTAGTGGCTGTGAAGGGGAAGGTATTAGTTTGCCAACAGCAGTCATTGGTGGTGCATTCGTCTATCATACGCTCTCAAGAGACACTGCAATGTCAGACCTGACAGAGTTCCAAAGAGGCATGATTGTTGGAGCACGTTCAGCTGGAGCCACGGTGACTGAAACCTCAAAGCTTGTTGGGTGTGCAAGGAGCACAGTATCAGCCGTTATGACAGCGTACACAGCACAAGGTAAGATGGCATCTTCAAAGCACAACAGTGGACGAAAGACAAAGCTTGCTGCTCGGGATAGGAGGGTGTTGAAGCGCATAGTGGCCCGAAAGCACAAGCAATCGTTATCCGAGATAACATCTGAAATGAACAGGCATCTCCAGGACGCCATTTCAACCAAAACTGTCAAAAGGGAACTCCATGCTGCAAACATTCATGGCCGAGTGGCAATTCGTAAGCCATTGGTGACATCACGTAATGCTGTCAAGCGACGCCAATGGTGCAGAGCTCACAGAAGTTGGTCCCCACAGCAGTCATCTGGTCTGATGAATCAACATTCACGTTATTTCAGACCACGGGGTGCGTTTATGTGTGGAGAACGCCTCGAGATGCATTTCATCCTGACTGCCTCTTGCCGACTGTGAAGCATGGAGGTGGGTCCATTATGGTATGGGGCGCGATATCTTGGCATGGTGTGGGACCACTTGTTTTTCTGCATGGGAAGATCAATGCCAGTCACTATCGCAGCATTCTGGGGGATCATCTCCATCCTTTTGTCCAGACTTTATTTCCTGAGCACCGACCGCTTTTTCAAGACGACAACGCTCCTATCCACACTGCTGGGTCTGTCCAAACAAAGGCGCAGGAACGGGGGGGTACAGGGGTACATTGTACCCCCCAAAATTTTTGAAGGGGGTACTGTACCCCCTAAATCCGTAAATCGAGTTGTACCCCCTGTACCCCCCCCCTTGGTAATTTGACAGCAGACGCAAGGTGCTACTGTTAAAAGAACCCATTTTCAGTTCGCCCAATAAAAAAGTGTATATTGTTTATAACTTATAAACATTATCTTCCTTACCACAGAAATTCAAACCATTCTAAACTTATTCTGCTATAGAGCGACCACAAGGAAAATAAACCTTGGATGAAAAGTCCCCGCGCAGCTTTCCCTTCTTCCGTTCAGCTCGCGCGATGAGGAAGCATCGTCCACTCGCCCCCTCCCCTCCTCGCGGGGGTACGGTGCAAGGTACATAGAGGTACAGCGCCTAGAATAACGTAGTGTGGAAAACGGCATGCTTCTGCGCTCCCTGGCTGGTTCCACTCGAAAATGATCCGCTAGAGGCGCTGGTGTTGACACCGGTGCTTGGTGTTCGACTGCTTATAATGGAAGTGAATGAAGTTTTCGCTGCAACGTCTGATTCTTTTACATGAAGCATTTCTATGAATGTGATAATTGCTATGATATTTGGTACAGTGGTCGCGAAGATATTAACGAACATTCTAGACAGTCGACCACGTCCTGTTATCGTCATACTTTCGTTAATAATACGGGAGAAAAAATACGCGTGGAATGCTCTTGGCAACTAAATTTTTGTGTATGAATTAGGTTCATTATTATTATCATCATCATCATTTCTTTTAAAGATATACACACTGAAGCATTTGTATTTTTGATATTTACTGTCTCTTTTCTTCCGCTTTAAACTAATTGCGGCGATGATGATAATGATGATTGCATGAAACGACAAGGGGAACCCCACAAAACTTTCTTAGTGCCATCGACATGAGTGTAAGGCAACTTTCAAACCAATGGAACAAGCGACACGGGATGTTCATACTGTCACACTAGTGACACACACTTCCAGACTGTAAAATAGCATTCATTGCACATGAGGGTCCAAACAGCAAACGACACGTTCATATGGCGTTTTCGCGTGCTACTTGTTACTTCTGTCGGAAAGCTCCTTAAAGGAAGGGTGCTGAGACCGAAGCGACGCGCTACAGGGGGAGTTCCCAACTAAGTGACAAGCGACATGGTGCCTTCAGTCTATTAGCAAGCGTTGCTTACCAACAACAGATAGGCGACACGATAAACCGCACATTACAACAAGAGATCTAGGCGACACGAGAAGCCACACGTGTCGCTTTGTCGCTTCTGCGTCGCTCAAACTGGGCCATTTCCTCAATAGCTTGCAACATGTTGCCGTGGTTTGTTGTTCGCGCATACGCGATGCAATGAGTGTCTTGCTTTAGTGAGATTGCGCACCAAAGCGACAAGCGGCACACGACACTTATCGCTTGAGGATTTCACCAACCGAACGCTGGCCTGTGCTTCTCGTCATGCCGCTACGATGTGAAATGTTGCTCTTGATTGGCTCCTTTCCAAGCAACATGTGTCACTTCGGTATGAAAGTTGCCTTGAACCGAATGACCCGTGTCGCTTTGGTGTGAAATCCTCGTATCGTTTGTCGCTTGTCGCTTTGGTGTAAAATCTCCTTGAGGAAACGGTGCAGTCAGAGCTTTTGTCCCTACGGTTCGAAAGGCATTTGTGGTTTGTCGCCTCGGTATGAAATATCTCTCAGGATACTATTTATATTCTAATAACATAGAAAAATAAACTCTAATACACAGTCCAAGACCTGACATCCGGAATCACATTGCGATGTTTCTTCTTGTGTTACGCACGCATGCTATTTATTTATTAATTTTATTTTACTTTTCTTTCCAAATTAATGCCATTTCGTGACTGCAAATCACTCCACAAATATAACTGTTTCCATCAATTCACGTGCCGCCTTTCTAGAGAAACAAATCTACATAATATATTCCAAAAACTAACTAAGCCGCATTACTTTCATAACAAAATTAGCACCTGTGCCGATCGCACTGCCATCTACTTGTCATCGTCTCGGGGAACCAGTTTCTTGGGTCGTTTTCCACACTACGTTATTCAAGGCGCTGTAATGGAGGGTACGGTGCACAGGAGTCGCGGATCTGCGCAGGTTGTTTTGCTTGTGGTTCCACTATACATTGTGGTTGCTACTAGTTAGTTCATTGACCTAAGTTCTTGGAAACCTCTTTAAGGAGATGAAAATTATTTGAAATGTGTGTTGAACGATGGAATCAGATTTGCTCTCAGAAAATCACGCTGCAGACGAATGCTCCTTTGCGTAAGGGGGGGAGGGGGGTACACTTTTCTAAAGAAATGGTCGCGTCGATTCGAAGGGTATATGACTGATCCCATTTTCTATTGAATATTTAAAATGGAATTTTCCAAAACGAAATACTTACACGATCGAGACGAGATACTACAGACCAACTTACGAAGGGAGGGGGGGGGAGAGGGGGGGTTAAGTGTACTGCTGTACCTCACCCATATTTTTCATATCTTTGTAAGGTTTGGTTTGATTTGGTGTTTTAAGTCCACTTTATGCACAGTAAGGCTAATCGGGACTGGACCTACAATTTAAAGTGGGATTCGAACCACTATGTGCCTCCACCGGGTATCGAACCCGGGACCCCTTGATTACAAGGCAACGACGCTACCACTGCGCCATCGGGGAGGCCCTATCTTTGTAAGGGGGTGTTCGGAAAACTATACATAAACCTATATATTAAGATATTTTGAAAATAGAATCCCGATCAGCGTATCTGAACATGAAGTGAATCTAGAATAAGTTTTAATGACTTCCGAGTGGAAACCGAAACAAAAATTAACACAAACAAGAAGGAGAAGGACCTCGCCACACAGGAGACGAGATGAGGCTGTGACAATTTTCGACTCATTTCATCGCGATATCATTCCTAGGTGAAATGAATTTTTTCCTAGACATTTAAACAAGGTGCAATTTGCGATATTATCAGAGGGGCAGAATTATTTTTACCTATGTATTAGAATGAAACACAAACTCAACGCCATTTTAAGTTAAACCCTAAAGTCAATCTGTAAGAAAATTATATTAGTCAGATGAATGCACGAGATAAATGAAACTCGCTGCAGGTTCTATTGATAGATTTTGGATTGTATTCGCAAGGTCTTTGAGTGAGATGAGAATGTTTGATTGATTCATTTGGTTTATTTTACTTCGCATTTCTGCCACTTTTGGCTAATCTCAAAGATGAGGATGGGCGATGATATCATGAAATTGATGAACACTCACATGCCCAACCTGGTACCTCTAGCGTCAAAGCGCCCTATGCCAACCCCTCCGCCACGGAGGCCGCCGAGGTGGAAATGTGTTTTGGATTTTCTTTGTAGATGCGAAAATCTTTAACTGTGACATTAAAGTTTACCTTTTCACATAAACGAGAAATTGACATGTCACCCTAAAACACACGCATGTATCTGCATTTAATACTACTACATACGAAAGGAAACCTTGGGCGTTTCTTCATATTGTCCACGAAAGATTGAAAAGAAAAAACAAAACATTTTGAGCGTATGCCTTTCCTTGCTTCCTCTGACATCTTAAGTATTTCGGTTTTGTATATGTAATGGTAGTACTTTCAGTGCTTGAAATGTGTCATCAGGTACAGCTAATTATATAACAAATAAATGCTTTTTCAAATGTTTCACAAATATTTCAAAGTTAGACTTCTTCACGAGTTGATCGGGAACTATCTCAACTCAGTTTTTTTAATATATATATATATATATATATATATATATATATACAAAGTCTTGCAGATGTCCGACTAAATACCAAATACATGGCTTCTAAAAGACATTGGATGTGGTACACATCTGCCATAAATTGTTTAAATATATTTTTATGCGTAGCTATGCGAATCTAAAATTAGAATGAACTGAACTGAAGTGGAACTCTATAAGTATGATATATTCATAATGTGGTTTCTATACTCAGTGGGTGGGAGATGATTATTCCTGGTTGGGGTGGCTCAAGATCCTCCTCGCCCCCTTTAATCTCAACCTGCATTAAAATGAATGGATGTTTCTTTGTTCGCAATTTTCACATTTCGAACTCCTGGTTTTCCGTTCCGTTAAATTGAAATAAGCCCAGAACGAAGTCCAGAGCTTTATATGTTTCAGAATTGTTATCTGGTTTTAAAATCTGTTTTAAAAAAAAAATTCTAAGAAAATCAAAGAAAAAATAGTTATGCAAATTTTGCATTAAATAACAGGACATTCGTGAGTGCTGTTAAAATAGAATATTTCCCATGCCTTCACATTATACCTAACTATCAAGGACGTATTTAGGAGGGGGTCCGGACACTCCCCCGAAAGACTTACCAAGAAATAAAAGTAAATAATCAAACTATAATTGTTTAGCATTTGTTATATAATCGATGGTTATTTCCGCTGAACGTATTGGAAGGCAAGGAATTTGGCTCATACGGCTTTGAAGGGTTCCAAAAGATTTATGCACACAACTAATGATAATATCCATAAAATGTTAATCAGAAACTTTACTTTTCGTTAATTGGATCTAACTCCTTGTTTGTTATTCAATAAATATTCAATTATTTTTCTATTTGACATTAAATTCCTAGCCAGGGCAGTTGTTTTTATGCAAATCTTGGCGATCTTAACTACACGTAAGCTAGATAATGAATATATGCTTTTATATCTATTGTTTTACTATCTTTTACCTATTCATGTAAAAACAACAATACAATATTAATTAACTTACATATTTAATTAATATTTTAATTTAATTAAATATAATTATTATAATTATATATTATTATTATTATTATTATTATTATTATTATTATTATTATTATTGCAACACTTGGTTGGACTCCCGAAATGTATTTCTAGGTGCAGTAGTATTTGTGTTTATATATATATATGGGATGCTGAATTTTGTACCCCCCAAATGAAAAACGTTCCTGCGCCACTGTGTCCAAACATGGTTTGAAGAACATGACGATGAAGTAGGACATCTTGAATGGCCCCCACAGTCTCCTGACCTGAACATTATAGAACATTTGTGGGGATATTTGGAGTCCAAACTTCGTGCTCGAAGTCTGCCTCCACCCACACTTTCGGAATTGGAGACTGCTCTGGAGGAAGAATGGCTCCATATTCCCTTAAACATTGTGCATGACCTCTATGCGTCCATCCCACGTCGCATACAAAGTGTACTTCAGTCACAGGGTGGTCCCAACCCCCTATTAATAAAGATTTTCTCTACATTCACAGGTGTTCGTATTATTTTGTCCCCCATCTGTATATCAAGAAGGGTTGAATGGCAGAAATTCTCCGGAAATGTAAACAATGCAATAAAGAATGAATTGTTGAGACAAGAAGTATCGTATGACACATTGGTGTCTCTCATTCGACAAGAACAAATAAGATACAACAATATCTAATTTTGTATCTAGAAGAAAAGTGACTCCGTGGTGGACAACGGATTGCCAGAAATGGGTAAACGAACGACAAAAAGCATACATAAATTATAAGGAGGATCCTACCATCAATCATTTTATTAGATATAAAGAAATTGCAGCAAAAACTCAGAGGTTCCTAAAGAAATCAAAATCATACTTTTGGAAGTCATTTTGCTCTACATTAACTAAAGATTCTTCTATTTCAGTGACTTGGAAAATAATAAGAAGTATGTCCAATAATAATACTTGTCATTATTTTGGAGGAGATATCAATTCAGCCTGGATAAAAGAATTTCACCGCAAGTTGACACCAGATACGGTTGAAACTAATCTTTGTCAATTGTTAAACTCTATGAAATATCCAGAAACATCCACGTTAGAATCGCTATTCACTATGGATGAATTAGAATATGTTGTTCATAAACGAAAGAAAACGTCTCCGGGTTTAGATGGTATTACATACGAATGAATTCAACACTGGCCTTTGAATGGATATGAAATTTTACTAAATACATACAATTCAATATGGAATAGTGGAGAAATTCCATCACAGTGGAAAGAAGTGGTGATAATACCAATATTAAAACCAGGTAAACAATCAGGAATACATACGAACTATAGACCTATTGCAATGTCATCATGCCTTGCTAAATTATATGAACATTTAATACTGAACAGACTCACATGGTGGGTCGAATATAATCAGAAATTACCGAAACATCAGATGGGATTTAGGAAAGGAACTGGAACAGTAGATGTATTAGCGACACTAATTTTAGATATATGGCTATCTTTCATACGGCGGGAATTTTGTATCGTAGTTTTTCTCGATCTAAGTAGCGCCTATGATTCTGTCCTTCCAAATATACTGTTACAAAAATTGGAGAAAATGAACGTTCCACGTAATTTTATAAAAAGTATTCTTGGATTATTATTGGCACGTAAGTTGTACATTCGATATGGAGGACAGTTATCCACCGCACGTTATACACATAAAGGTCTACCACAAGGCGCAGTGCTGAGTCCCATGCTATTTAATATGTACACGGCAGATTTAGGCTCAAAAATTCTTCAACACACTCGTCTATTACAATATGCAGATGATATTGTTATATACACTAGTAGCAGTGGCGGCTCGCCAAGTGCAACAAGTGCAGATGTTTTCACCTAATTTTCAAATTAATATTGACATCTTTCATTTGCTTGTTAAATTAAACTATTTCTCAGCAGAACGTACGCGATAATACTCAAATTACGCCGCTCGGCGCTACGCACGTGAGTTCGTCGAAGAGCAAACCCCGCCAGGGTGCGGAAGACTTAGCCGGTTGTCATGGCAACGGTGACGTCACCTAGCGTTGGCCTTGAACATGGTGTCGCCCTCTACGTGAATCAGTTCTCTCGTCGGAGAAAACATCGCATCCAGTGGTTGTGACAAAATCTTCGCGTTCTCGCGAGATCTTGTTCCGCGTGTGTGTTTCGCGTTTCCTATCGTGTGTTGTGTTCATGTGTTGAGCTGTGGTTTCTACAATGAACCCAGTAAATGACTTAGTGTGTAATTTGTTGCAGACACCATTTTCCAGATGGACGGATGAAGACAAAAAAGACGTTTTAAATTGGGGGGGGCACTGGCACTTACTATTTGTTTTCATTGCCTATAAATATACTTCTTCACCTGTTATTTTAGGCACGAGCCGCTACTGACTAGTAGTAAAAATATTCAAGAAGGGGCTCAAAAAATTCAAAAATCTCTGGATGAATTATCATCATGGTGTGATATCAATGGCATTGAAGTAAATCCAGATAAGTCTTCGGTGGTAGTTTTTAATAAGAAGAGATCTCATTCATGCATATCAATAAATATAAACGGAAAAACTATCAGTCAACAAAGAAGTCATAATTTTTTGGTACTTATATTAGATGAAAAACTTAAATGGAAGTCACAAGTAGAACTGGCACAATGTAAGGGATCCCAAGTGTTTAACATAATAAAAGTGTTGACAGTTAAGAAAAAGTGGGGTGCTGATCCTAAATTATTACATCAGATCCATAAACAGATGCTAAACTCAAGACTAGAGTATGGTTCCTTTATGTACAATGATAATCTAAGTTGGGCTTTTAACACGCTAACTTCTATCCAATATAGCAGTTTATCCAGGATTTATGGCCTTTGGAAAGGAACTCCAAAACAAGCAACTTTCGTAGAAGTGGGAGATTCACCATACAAACTTAGAGTTAAATATCTTGCGAGTAAATTTTTACTTAAGAAAATTGCCAACACGACATCTCCGATCATACCAAAACTTCAATTGTTAGACTCTCTGATGCTCAACAGACGTACAGAAAAATATAAATCCAGATTACCTATACTATATTATGCTTATAAGGACATTAATAAATTTCAAGCTAATATTATTCGTTTACCTAATGCACCATGCTTCATGACAGACTACTTCAATATGATATCTCCCATGAGGATTCATTTTCCTGCCTACCCAAGTAGAGTTTTCAGGAAGACAATCCCTACAATTTCAAATAATATATATCAAGACTACATACATTCAAAATTACAATGTGAATATCACATATATACAGATGCTTCAAAATCGACGTCTGGAAAAAACAGGAGCAGCATTTTATTGTGATAATTCTGCAGAGTTCAAAATTTTTCCTTTGCCATCGTATCTGTCCATTTACACTGCAGAAGCTTTTGCAATACGACAGGCATTGCTTTATGTACAAAAGAAGAAGTTAAATTCAGTTCTAATTGCAACCGATTCAGCCTCTGTGCTAAATTCTTTACAGTTTGCATCATGGTCATGTCGTACGGAATGGTACATTGTTAACATAAGAATACTCACACTGAAATTAACGAGATTGGGATATGATATCAACTTTATTTGGACACCTGGACATTCTTTAATAGAAGGGAATAATATAGCAGATACTTTGGCAAAATATGCAGCGAATCAAACAATCCAACGGCCGCTTTCAATAAAGATTCCGTCCGTAGTTTTGGAATCACACACTACAAAAATACTATTTACTGACTGGCAAAGCTTGTGGACATATACTGGCACTCAATGCGGTAAGGCCTACTATTCTATACAAGAAAGAATTCCAAAGGAATGTTGGTTTAAACAGATTCAACTCTCCCGGAGTTCCCTCACAACTATAATGCGCTGCAGGTTAAATCACACTATCGCCGCAGCTCACCTTTACAAGAAGAATTTAGTGACTTCACAAGTTTGTTTGTGCAATGAATATACTGCAACTCCAAACCACATTATATTTCAATGCAAACTTTATGAAATTTACAGAGAACCATTTTTACAGGAATTGTACAGGAGTGGACATCAAGCGCCACTGACACTGCCTTGTTTACTGACTTCACCTTCATCCTCGGTAATCCATATTCTTACAAAATATCTTAATAAGTCTAATATAATTCTGTAAAAGTGTAATGAAATTTGGAAACTATTTATTATGAAACGAATAATTGTGAGTAAATATTAAGTGCATACATGTATATAATACCAATTGATAAATTGTTAACTGGTGCATGGATTTTGTCCACAACCAATAAATATTTTATATTAAAAAAAAACAGGAATTATCAACGTTAAAGAAAGAATTGTTAACTCAAATGGATATGTCAAATCTCTTTGTAAATTAGTCAAAACGGAACTATGTATTTTCAAAATATATATTTGTTATAATTTAGAATATTGTATAATAATATTGCCTAAAGGCAGGAGCAGAAGGATGTAGAAGAACAAAAAATAAAAACAATGGCTTATTGTGCAGACTTTATTGTCAAAACTGTCATAGCTCTCTTTTTTCGTGTTCCGTCATATCCTGAAAGGTAAGTTATTTATGAATTCTGTTGGCTCTTTATGTAAAAATAATTTCCATAAAGTTAGTTTCCACGGAGAATAATTCGTAGCATGTCTTCGTATTCTGTATTTTGCTTTATTTAAGTAAAAGGCCATGTGTTAAAAAAAACGTCTGAAAGGGTAAAGGTTCGATTTTGTAACTTAATGCTATTTATAAGTTACACAGGAGGATAGGAAGCCTACGAGAATAGTAGGAATGACTTGAAGTTTGTTTGAAGTTCAGAAAAGCTCATTTGTGCATATTATAATGCAGAAAGTTGCAAGTTATCGCGCTCCTATTCGCTTCTGCGTGAACTTTATTTCTTCTAGCATATAAAACTTTGTCAACATGTACAGGAGATGAAAAAATCGTGTAAATATTTAAGCGATGAAACCTAAGGTAACGGTTCCTATTGTTCTATGATTTTTTTAAAAAAATTCTCTTAGCACGAAGACTAATTATCGCAGAATTTTAGCAATCATTGTCACACGAAATTTGAACCTTTCTTAAAGTAATTAGCACTCTTTGGATTTTTTTTAAAAAATATTTATGTTGAAAAAACAACTTAAAAATTACCTTACGCAAGCTTGCACGCTTCCCAAGAACAATGTATTTTCCATTGACAAGGGATTGTAAGTATCGTAGACTAGTGGGAATTAATGTAGAAGTAAATCGGAACCTTAGTAAAATGAATTTAGGGAATTTATTTATAATGCTAAGAGAACCAAACCTGGCCTGCCTAACCTAACTACGAAAGCATACTTTGAACCAAATCATAAGTAATCACTAGTTTTGGAAACGAAATGAGTGTAACTAACCTACATGTGCAATATACTCAAAATATTTTACGAACATGTACACATGTGTTACTGTAAAGAACAATCCTTTCTCACTGGTGCCACGGGAGGAAGATTTTGTGTTTCAAATCGCATTTTAATCTATGTGCTTTAGTCCAACCCTACAGAATTATGGATGTTACTCCTATTATTAATAATAATAATATATTTTGGTGATGGAATCATCTAATTATACCTGTAGTTAATATTATTGCTGTAATAGCTCTTGTTGCTGGTTATGGGCTTTGATCTACTAGATGGTATGGGTGATTTTGATTTGTTGACATATTTCCTGTCCTGGTATCTTCTTCAGAAATATGTTGTGTCATAACATTTTTCTTGAAAGCACTACATGATCCATTCAATGACAAAAATTACATTGTTAGCCAGTTGTAGGTTAGGCAGTAAGCTTCAGGGACTCTTTCTAAAAGATAATGTGGTAAAACTTTGCTTCATATGTTAGGAAGTTTAGTGCAATATCTATAATATTTTTTATTTGCATTGCCACACACTATAAGTTAATTATAATAGTGGGCTAATAAAATTATTTATTGGACTTTTATTTTTATGATTAATAAGTAGAACTGTATGGTACAGTGGGATCCATGAGTATTACCGTGCAAATTGTCCATGACTATTTTCATTAATTTTTCTCTTACATCCTATGTGTTTTTAAGAGATTGATTTTTTATGTATGCTGGTGCAGAAGTTGTCAACAGCTTGCTATGAGTTTTCTTTAAATTCCTGAAGCTCTTATTGGGTCAAATAAAGTGCACGAACATGGTGGTGGACAATTTACACGGTAATACTCATGGATCCCACTGTACCATAAGAATTAGTTACGATGAGAAATTAAGTGAAAATTCAGTAAAAATAAATCAATTGAATGGAGACAAGCTCATAAGATTTTCCGCAATAGTTGAAGGAGCTATCATAGAATGGACCCTTATACATTTGACACTACTTTATTCAACAGATACAGATAGTGATCGAATGCATATTCATTTTCAGTAACTTTTCTCTGTGTTGACACGCTTTGACCTTGGCTCACAAACAACTCTTGCATCATGGAATTTATCTTTCTTGAATGACATAAAATGCAGAATGCTTTGTCTTCCATAGTTATATGTTTCTAAAATATTTTTTTATGTTTTATTTTTCTCGTAGAGCTGAGATATGGTTGGAGAAAATATGGCGAATGGACTTGAGGACAAAACACAAAAGTTACAGAGTTTGTGGAGACAATTTTTCAGAGAAAAGGTTTATGTATTCTAATAGAAATAAGTTAGTGCATAATGCATACCCAGATGTAGAACCAAGTAAGTATATTGCATTTCTTATGGAATAACATTGTCATCAGTTATGCATAAGAAATTGTATTTTCCCTTTTCTGCATTAAAAAAAATATATGCTTTAGAGATAAATTTTGCTTAAAGCACATAACACCTAACAACACAATAGATTGCTTGAGGATGTTAGAAACAAATGTATTTAATGTTCCACTAAATATTCCAAGCAGGGTGGATAAAAAAGATATGATTTTCAGCTAAACAGTCCTGTGAAATATTTGAACAGTTTGATTAAAGGAAATAAAATGCACATATTTTTCTGTTTGAGACTGTACATATGTGAACCTACTATGGAAATGTTTGTTGAGTGTGTTAATGATGCTTTAATAATTTCAGTAACTTTTATTCCAGTGAAAGTCTGTAGGCCCTCAAAGAGATTATCATACCTTACGCAAAATATATTAATTACTAATGATTCAATAAATATATATATATATATATATATATATATATATATATATATATATATATATATACCTGAATAACAATGTGTTTTTTTTTATTTTCCCTTACATTTGTTATTAGCAATAGAATATAATGTTTTACATTTGCACAGTATGAGTACTAGATCATTAAGAGTAATGTACTTACTCTGAAACTGTTATCTTCTTCTGGAGTATTTCAACACGTAAATTCATTCTTGGTGAAGTATAACATGTCACCATAGTGAGTGTCCGACCAAGAAACCTATCAGTATGACTATCAATAGTTTGTCTAATGGAATTTCATTAACAATATTATGATAATATTCAATACAGTCGAAATTAATTTATGAAGGGTTTTAAGGATTTCTTATAGTCTTTTACTCTATATTCCATATGTTTAATGCTAAAAATATAATTTATATATGTAATTGGAAGTAAGATGCTTGAAATAAATTTTGTGACTTGCAGGCATAATGACCATATTGGGCCATTTAATGTATGTGAGGAAGAATCCAATTATCTAATATCCTTACTTGAGTTTGAACTGTTCTTTTAGGTCTACTTTATGCACAGAAAGGCTAATTGGGTTGAACCTACCGTTTAAAGTGGGATCCGAAACACTATGGGTCTCCACCGGGTATCGAACCCATACCTGAGTTAAAATATGGGTGTGAAGAGCCCCTTGAGAAAGGTTGAAAGTGAAATGTTATAAAGACTTGCAAAGAATATACACAAAACTACGAACTTCCTCAGAGACAGTATAAGAGCCCCGCTCTTCTCAAAAAGGTAATGACATTTATTGAAGTTCTGTCATTATCTTCCAACCTGGTCAATAATTGGTAAGATCAAAAATTTGAGGAAAGTATAATCTACACATTAGGTAGAAATAAGCCAATCACTTAACATTTTGACATAACACTTGGATGCAGCAAATCATCATGAGTGAGACATCTATGTTCAATACGAAGTCAAGTTAAATTTACTTCTTGATGGAAGGGATGATATGAGAAACATGCACCAATGATCGAACTGATAGTGTGAAGCTTGAAAGAATGATTATTTATTAATTCTTTATGTTCACTTTCTTTTAGACTGACTAGAAACATGTGTGACATTATTTAAAAGCTGATAATGAGTAGCAGGGATTTTGTCAATATGGCATCCACTATGGATGAAACGTTGCTGTTCATTGGTTCATTTCCAAGTGACATATATCACATGTCACTTTTGTGTGAAATCTCTCTAAATTGCAAAAAATACTGTTGGTTTCTTTTTCATCGGCTGGAAATTTGCACATTTCTTTTGTTTTTCAATTAACTTTAAAATTCATGTGGAATATTTATTCTGAATGCATAGATTGTATCATCTTCAGTACTATATTAAGTATATGAATATATAAAATACATATCTGTGCAGGATCTTTCAGTGGTGTATTTACAATTCCATTGTGTGTGTGTTTAGGAGTAGGGGGCCGGGAGTGTGCTTATCTAGCTTGATCGTACATTATCCATGACTGCTTTGTTTTGTATTCTAACACATTCATATTTCGAGTCCAGATTTTTGTGTAACTATGAAATATGTAATGCCATATGATGAAATTGTAGTCAATATGTAGAGTGGTTCCAGTAAGTAACTTCGAACAAAACTCACTTCTATGACATATTCCTACTCCCATTCTAGATTAAAAATTAGGGATGTTTGACAAATACTAAAATGAATAAGCATGCAGTGATTAGTTAATAATATATCTTACAAACATCCACACGTTTTTAGAAATGGGTTGAAATTACTCTCATGCAAACCAGAAAAGTGAAATTTCATACAACTTCGATTGATTGATTGATTTGGTGTTTTAAGTCAACTTTATTCACAGTAAGGTCAATCGGGACTGGACCTACAGTTTAAAGTGGGATCCGAACCACTATGCGTCTCCATATGCAACTTGGAGATTAGGTGGTTGCTATATAGGCATTCTAGGTTAACTTATGTAAGGTGTGACCTTTTCTTACTCTATTTTCGCATAACTATTCATTATCATCATCATAATAGTTTTTACAGAGATAGAGACTGATAGAATTAAAACAATTACAATTTTATTCCAGAAATTATTCTGTTTGATAACTTCCCCCATGAGCTGTGTCACTCATAGCTATTATTTTATTCTATTCTATCATGGCAGATGGCACTGAACTTGTTTCTATGTTGTATTTTCCAAAATATTATTTCATCTACAGAACACTGAATGTAAGTTGTGATAGAAATTAACTGTAGTGTAAAATATTTACTTTCATCTACAGCATAACATAACCCATGGTTCTACAGAATAGTTTCTCAACCTATAGGGTGCGACCAACTCCTGGGTCCTGAGGGGACATTTGGTGGGTCGGGAAGTTGGGTTAAAAACTTTGTTAACTGGGTCTTAAAAACCTATTACCTTATATTACTTAGATATATTGTTCTAACAATTTAAATTTCGGCCGTGTTGTTGTAAAAGAACAAATATATGATTATAGACTAGGTGCACACCCCTACAAAGTAATTCCGCTGGTTCCCATCTTATGGGTTCAATGAAGTGTAATATCCTTCAAGGTGAGTCCCCGACTGAAAAAAGTTGAGATCCACTGCTCTACAGCCCTGGAAGGGCCTTGGCCTATCAACTGACTGCCAGTCTGCCTCCTACAACCCTACCTAGAGGTGTGGAAATCTTCAACCAGTAATGGGGTGACGTGGGGTCAGCACATCGAACCCTCAGTTGTTATAGGAGATTTCCCAGACTGGGTTACGCTACTCACTTATAGGTCCCCAATTTTCTTGGGATGGTGGTTAAGTTTGGAAAACAAGTACTGACTATATGTATATATCTTTTATTCCAGTATATTTCATACCTATAAGCCGCCAGCCGATTTGTAACGGTTTCGTTAGATGAATAGCGCTAATGTTCCATCAGTAGTTTTTAATATACGTTTTATGATTTATTCTTATTTCCTAAGACAAAACATTCGAATCCTGTCTTTTGTTTCCCTGGGATTTTCAGCATCAAATCTCCCCCTCTCAGGGGATATCAATTGCAGAGAAAGTGGATGCATTTGTCTTTCGTTTTATGAGGCCATAGACAGTTTCTACGTTGGTAAATCAGAGTGTCTACATCTTGCGATTGAATATGGTACACAAGGGAAAAAATTACAGCCGATCCCCCTATAATACTAGACATTCAGTGACGGCACCAGAAACAGTTGCTGATATTAAGTGTGCTGTATCCTGCAGATTGCCACCCACGTTAAACTGTGCAGCATGAAGAGAAAGAGACGATTTGGGAAATGTTGCAACATGGCTCGAGCGCACTTTAGAACACTTTGGGTTCACCCCACCCTTCCATTCCTGCTTTTATCGTATCTCTTAACGTCGTAGTATTTATTTTATTTAAGTGCATAAAAATGTTCTACAAGGATAAATACCATTGTTCAGTTAATGCAGGGGTCCTGGGTTCGAATTCCTATTAGAGCTTTCTTTGTGTCATCAATTTTTCATAGCATAGTCGCGATTAGCCTAAAATTGAAAAAAAATGCGACGCTAAATAAACAACGACGAGGGAGGGGTAAAACGCTTTGATCCACGAACAAAGTAATCGCCGTAGAGTTTACACAAGAAAATCGCGATTTGCCCAAAATGTCAGAAAAGCAACGCATAATATAGGGAGAATACGAAATAAAAATACTTATTACCACAGATAATACACGGACCATTTTTGCACAACGGAATGATTTACGTGCTGGAATTTCAGGAACTTCAAATTACTTTCCTATGTTGTGCTTCTGGGCTACTAATTCTGTATATATCGTAACTTAGATGTAGAAATGATTCAAACGTAACATGGATTAACTGAACAATGGTATTTATCCTTGTAGAACATTTTTATGGACTTAAATAAAATAATTAATACGACCTTACGAGATATGTCCCCAATTATTAGCAAAAAATAAAAAGCAAAAATGGAAGGGTGGGGTGAGCGGATCATTGCGCTGAGACGCATTCAACTGTCACTGCCAAGAGTAAGATATGATTGGCGGAGAGGTTGCTATGACAACGCTTTACGTTTCGAAACCACCGTAGGGTGGCTCCACATGCCCGGTTTGGTATACGCATAGATTACAAAGGAGAGATAGGAAGTAAGCGATCTTATTAATCTGTGGCAGGAGTTCGAGGCTGATAGCTTGAGTATAAATACCCCGCAATTTGGCTTAAGAAGAGAGCATGGAATATGGAATGTTTACTGGATGACGTAGGCCGAATCTGATGATGCCGAGGGTGTAGTGCCATAGCCAACTCTAGAACAAGGCCGCGGCCATCGATGTGGCAACACCGCTCCCGGTCGTGGAAGGAGGCTGGTTCGCCTGACTCATCTACTGCACTCGCGAGCTGCTTTTGTATATACAAACAACACAATAATTACGCAATAAGAGCTGGTGTCATTTTTTAGTGAATGTGTAAGCATAGTATTTTAAGCTTTTTAAAATATTATAATTATAGGCATTTCATTATATTACGAAAATAACTTTACAGAAATTGGGAATACCCAATAAATAAAAAATAACAGAATAAAAAATTAAAACTTTGTTTTACCTGGTTGTAACTAAAAATAGGTATTTATTAAGTAACTTATTAATATTATGATTTATTCAACTGTGACTTGTTTACATTGGTTAAAGAAATAAATAATAAAATCCTTAATAATTTGAGTTTATCTTTTGTACTTTATTTTGTTGTGCTAAACTATGTATTTGCTATTATTGTACAAAGAAGGGAAATAAATAGAAACACATTTTTTCACAAGTCCACAAAATTTACTTTTTCAATGTTAACGGATTTTCATACATTGTTAAAACCAAGTAAAAACCAAGGAAACTATGACAAAATGGTAAGCTTTCTTCTATTGCTGTGCTGAACCACTTGATCAGTTCTGGACTTGGAGTAATTGTTCAATAGAATGTTACACATGGTCGAGACAATGCTTTTTGATATTTGTAAATTTTCTCTGCCACAAGGTCTCTTTTCTTTTACAGTATCACTTATATCTAAGTCCAAATTGAGACCATCTAAGCTAAGTTGTTCTAAAACATATTTTTTTTACAAGTTTCTAAAAACGTGAGCTCAAAATTAGGTTGTAAAAGTGTCTGAGCAATAACGATCACGTGTCTGTTTGCATCAATAGTAAAGTCTGAAGGTACAGAAAGTCCTCCCCTATTCAGTTCCTCAAAATAGATATCGTCAGGCTGGTTCACATTTATCAGTAAATTAGAACAATTACTACAGTTCAAGCTTGCATTTAGTTTCTGACCCGGCATTTCCCGTGAAGACCTGTTCGTGGGCGCCAAATCTCACTGGGAAACGTTACCTTAGTCCGGAGACCGAAATCCCCTTCCTACGTGCCAAGCTAAACGGTTTGATTCCAGGGTACGTGTGACCGGATCGGTTTTTACCCCCGGCCCATAGCCGACTCGTGCATAAAGTGACGTTGAATAATTAATAATAATAATTGATGTTAGCCCTAAAGTCCAGCAGAAATGCTTTGCTGCCTTAACGTTGAACAAAATATTAATACCAATAGTTATGAGGATTAGTATACTACATGTATAAATACAAATCATAGTCACATCATAGATAACAAAAATTTATATTATACCGGGTGGTCCATTTATAATGATAGTATGGAATATCGCATGCAGAATGCATCCAATCGAAAAATTGCACAGAATAAAAGTCTGATACTATTGAGGGGGTAAGTCAATGCCGCAAAAATTTCGTCGCCACCACCCACCCGTTAGGGGGGGTGGGGGGTAAATTTGAAATTTTAAATGGAACACCCCCATTCGTTTTACATATTTGGATTCCGTGTTGCAAAAGAAGAATTTTTTGTTTGAAAAATTTTGTAAAAAAATTGCAAACTTCGAACATTTATAAACATTTGGTAGTTTCAGATTCATATTGTTCCCTTTTTGTAATAACGGTTTTGATTTCCGTTGAGAACATTGCATAAACGAATTTTATTCAAAAAATGTGTGCAAAGAATTCGGGAAAAGAAAATTGTTTGGAATTCATGTTCTTGTGCAACAATAAATAATATTAATTTGAAACTACCAAATGTTTATAAATGTTCGAAGTTTGCAATTTTTTTACAAAATTTTTCAAACAAAAATTTCTTCTTTTTCAACACGGAATCCAAATATGTAAAACGAATGGGGGTGTTCTATTTGAAATTTCAAATTTACCCCCCACCCCCCTTAAGGGGTGGGTGGCGGCGACGAAATTTTTGCGGCATTGACTTACCCCCTCAATAGTATCAAACTTTTATTCTGTGCAATTTTTCGATTGGATGCATTCTGCATGCGATATTCCATACTATCATTATAAATGGACCACCCGGTATAACACAAAAATAGACACATTACACAACCCCTCACTATCACTCATACTGCAGGTTAAGAATTACATTAAGATAAATACATTGGCCCTTTTTTACATACCAAGAAATATTTAGTTTTCTTATGAGCCGGGATAAATCTTAACCTGCGCCTGCAGACGTTAATTTGTTTAGAATCCAAGATACTTAGTTTTCATCTGCGCACGCTCATTAAATTCTGCCAACGAACATAACACATAATCTTTTATATTTCGCAATTTATTAAAACATTAAATAATTTTTGTATAATTTTCACAAATGAGCCTTGGAACTTCAATAACATTAGGCAGGGCACGCAACTCGTGCAACATAGATATCAAATGCAAGGCACATACATGTTTACGGAATGAAAAATGAAGACACTGATGTATGAATATATTAAAAATAGCACGAAGCTAAGTTACTTCCTTATTTAGTCTGCAAGAGATACACGATTTATGCAGTTTAATCAGAATAAATGCAAAAATTTAATCAATACCTTTGCGACTTTTAATTTAAAGACTGGTATCTTCTCGTCCGACGGCCGATCTTTGGAGTCTTGGGTCGATGATCACTCACACATATAAAAAAATTACCAGTTGTATACTGTACCATCTCGGCGTTCTAGACGATCCAGCAACGTTTACCGTAGTTCCTTAGACGGCGGCGTGACGTCGATCCGCGGTCCTCCTCGCGACACTAACACTTCCCCACGTTACTTCTTTGTAGCGGCGCTTCGCAAACTTCTTGGACACACCTTTCTTCTACGCTTCGAAATCACGGCGATGATAGATGAGGGAAAATTGCCTCTCTGTCATCTTGTCTGTCTCGTGGTGGAGCGATTAATTGCTTCGCATCCTCTCTCTCTCTACTCGGGGGACGGCGAAAACGGGCGAAGTTGCTTTACCGGGGGTATTCGTGGATTCTCACTGCTAATCTTACACGGGACGTCGGCGTCGTCTCAAGACGCAGTAGGTGTCGCTTCATCTCTCAATCTTCTCTTCTAGACGGTATGTACTCGTAAAAGTGAGGGCTGGTGTCACTTCATCTTCCCTTTCCTCTCTCTCTCTCTCTCTCTCTCTTTCTCTCTACGTAAAACTTTTGTCGGGCGTCGGCGTCGGCGTCGAAGGACTCAAGGACGCTGATTCGGCTGGAGGCTTTCGGCGGTATCGTTACATAGCTTCATATCGGGCTGCGGACATCATTGGTGGCAAGAGGTGTTTGTGGCTCTTGTTTAGCGGTGGGACGCTGAGCGGTGATATGCTGCGTTGGCTTCATGCAGGTTAGGAAGACCCATGGCCCTCCTTCTCTTGTGCTTTAGCCCGCCAAAGTCGTATTACTGTGACAAAAACTGATTGTCATAAGCTTGAAACTTACATAGCCACATACAAACAAAAATCCTGGCTTATCGCACATAATGTTGTGAATGTATGGTTCTAATAGTACATCGTATAAACTGTCATCTACAGATTGCAATGGTAGTGACTTATTGTTAGGCCTACCATATTCACTGGCATTTTCTTCACTCATGAGGCCATCTTTTGAAAACTTTACCTCGCCATACCTTGCAGAGTGAAGATCTAGTACACATTTAATCCTATTTGGTTTAAGCTTCAAGAACTTGTGTAACTGAAATGTTATAGTTTCCACCTGTCAATTGCCTGTATTGGCCAAATCTCGACTCTAAATTGTCAATTTGAAATTTGCCAGTCAAAATAAACTGAGCTTTGACAAGAGTTAAAGAATGGATGATTAGCTCTCTTAAAACGTATGTTGTTTGAAAAATGGCGGAATAAGTGTCATCGGTCAAAAAATCGCCCAAAGAATTTCCTTGATTAACAGTTTTTCAATTTTTTAACCACAGCAAAAAGTCTTTCAAAAACACTAAACGCTTATCATTGACAGAATCAAATTGTTTCTGCAGTGGATTGCGCTTAAGAATATGAGTAAATTTACGTTTAACATTAACAATACTCCACCAAGTCAAAACTACCTTAGCAAACATTGCTGTTTCACAAAAACCATACTCTTGTAAGGCAGTGACTGTAGACTCATAAAAAATGTTCACAACAAGAGATACTTTTTGTCTCTCCAATAAATTCGGATATAAACTTTTGAAATTAAGTTTTGGAGCGGACTTATTTAACTGGTCTGACTCCATTTTGTACAATTGTCTTCAATCATTAAAAGATGCACGTGCTAGGGTTACAATGTCAAACTTATCTTGTATATTTGTATTAGAAATAAGGTCATTTACAATATTTACATCATCATTTCGAGCGTAAGTATCCAAATGATCCCAGACAGGAAGGAGAAAAGACTGTGACTTTACATTCAACCAATTGTTTCGTATGTTCTTAAAATTATAAACACTGTCATACAACACAAATGTTTTAAATGGATTTCCGCTAATATTAAAGTAAAATTTACTTTCAGATCCTCTTGTTAGAATATTAAACAATTCTCTATTTACACTATTATTGTCACAAATAACAGAAATAACGCTGAGATTACATTCTTGAAGAAGTTTAATAACAGTCTTTGTACTTTCTGCTAGTTCCGTACCTTTCACTTGTTTTGAAGGAACAAGCTTTACAACGTCTTTAAAATTACCAAAAGCAGAACTTATAAGAAAAGCTACCACAGTTTTTTTTATATTTCCTCTGTATCGTTAGAAGCTACACCAAAGAGACTTCCATTTTTGTAGTCTAAAGCTTATTTTACATGAAGTTCATCTATTTCTAAGTTGACTACTCTTTCCAAAGCAGATAAGTCTTTAGTCACATGTGAAATAAAGTTTATGTTCTCAACATCAGTTTTAGGTGATATAGAAAAATCTACTGACAGTTTTTGAAGAAGTCTAGGATGAGGCAAAGTAAGAATACTATTGAGTCTTATTGTATTATAACTTTTTACAGAAGACATATAAATAAAAAATGCATTCAAAATAGTAGAAACATTGTATTTTGGCTTTTCTAAAACAATCAAAGAAAACTGATCTTTGATAAAACCTAACTTTTTCCAAATTCGTTCAGAAGTTTCATCCTCCGCATTTTCTAGCTCTGTTTTAAGATCTTCTAAAAATTAGTCAATTTGACTGATTAGTACATTTATTTTATCCTCTGATTTAAAAAATTGTCACAAAAATCTGAACCAGCTGTTAATTGCTTGTATTCTGAAAGAGAAGAGTTTTTAAAAAATTGTGATCCCTCAGGGCAGATGGATGAATTCGGTATGATTCCGCCATTTATATGAACTTCTGCACCCTTTATTCTTACACTAGCACTAACCTTAGATAAGTTAGTAATATCCAACTTGTAAACAATACAACAAGTGTCACTGGTAAAAACAGACCACTCGTGTTTATCTGACAGTTGGGAGCGTACATTTTCACTTAGTAACTCAAAAGAGTTCACTTTGTTATCCTCTTCTATCCGCTTCTGTAACTCCTACTTTTCCGCTTTCTGCCGCTTTTCTACATCTTGTTTTCCTTCTTCAGGAGTTTTCCTTTTTTTACTGGAAGGTTTACTTAAATAAGCAGGCAGGTTAGGAAAAATGCAGAAAACCGCATCTTCTGGTAAATCAGCTTTGCTTCTCACAAATACTTTTTCGTTGTCCTCTTTGTTCTGAATGTTTCGACTAAACTGACATCTTCAGGGTTAAAATGTTTTGCACACACAAATGAATTGTTTGTAGGTATCCAACTAGCTCTAGGAATGACGCGAATACACGCATTTCTGAGGTCTTTTTTTGTTGGAATCTTAAAACACGGCACATATTCCTGTGTTTGAATTTCAGAGTCGTAGTTACTCCTACGAACAGGAACAACACACCTCTTAGGCATGCCGACTGAACACTACAGGAAGGGACACGAAGGTGGGATCCTCCGCCTCCACTCACCCCTCGCTCTTTATTCATCCTCTCACTCAGTGTCTTCTTCCTTCTTCGCTTAGATCTTCTTTCTTCAAAAAAACTTAGTGCGGTTTTGACGTTCGTGTCCTGGTAAGAAGGGATATTACTTTAGGAGTGGGTTAGAAGGATTCCACTGTTGTCTCCTCTTGAAATATGATTGAGAATAGAATAAGACGAGTATAAGTGAAACTTGAGTCTTGGTACCTTTATGAAAACAAAGACGTATGAACTTTTGTGTTGGTTCTTTATAAGTTTGTTGAGTATATATAATATAATAAGAGAAAGAGTATATATAAGATACAATGAGATGATAAACAAACATAAGCAAAAAGATATATATATATATATATATATATATATATATATATATATAATACATTTATGTAGGAATATAATAATAGGATATATGGGTACTAGGATGATGAACTATCCAGTATAATTAGGTGTTCCGTATTTGGTATCTCCTTCTTTCTTCACCTGGAGGTGTCGGTGGGAATCTCCGACAATTTAGATTCATTCCATTCCAGACTGTCTCTTTCTGAGTGTAGTTATGTAGTATCTTCTTCTATTTTTGGAAGTAAGTCCATCCTCATAGAACTTTATACGTATTACCATCAGGATCCTCCTCTATTGAGTCCAAAGATTCAGGGTCAGTCCTCTCATGTCTTCTTGTAGATCTTCTTAGTTCAGCTGTGACCCTTTTCTCTGTTACTGGTTTCCCAGGATTTGGTTGGCCATTTCCGGGCACCCTTCTTGAGGTTCTGTATTCAAGCTCTTCATTGCTTGAATTATTTCAGCCAACTTATTTACTATGCAAAATATTATTCGATCAGTCATCATTAGATGAAATACATCCTGTCGAAGATTAGCCCTCAATTTCCTGATCCGGGTATCCTGGAATTTTGTGCAATGAATCAAGGCATGTTCAGGTGTATCTAATGTTTTGCAAGTTGGACACTGGTCGTCCGTGGCAAGGCCAAATCTCTATAAATAAGTTCTGTAAGTACCGTGTCCCGTAATGTAGTGTGTTAGTCCCTTTGTGGGTTTTATATAAGATTTGGATGATCGGACTTTGGCCGACTGAAGACTGTCACAAATTAAACGTCATGAGGACAAAAACAAGCGAGCACACACTATTTCCTTATGCATTCAAATGCCGCTAGTCTTGCTACCAGCCTCCTCGCGACGTTGACAATTTTCATTCGCAGCGGCCTTGTTCTAGAGGTGGCTGTGTTAGTGTTCACTACAGCTAATAGTTCGCGCCACCATCGGCACTAAATTAGGAATTATATTTCGAAAATTAAATTTAAGTCAATACTAAGAAATATAAATTAAAAATTAATGGAAAATGTATTTAAATTTTTTCATGCCATAAGAGATACAAATTGTCCTTTGATTATACTTTGTAAAATTACTGGATGAGTGAGCTCGTTTCCGGTTTCTTGGTGAAAACCATATGGATGTAAATATTCACGGCAAGATAATTTGTATTGAATTAGATTGAATTGAAAGGAAAGGAATAACATGCCACTTTAGTACCCTTATAACTCTTAAATGTTGTGTATTTTTTTTTCTTGATGTGTGGGTAATGATTTACCGAAGCGAGTGAAGTAGATTTTCATAAGTCTTTCCATTGATAGTAATAGTATGTTTATATTTTTTTGCCTCAAAGGACGAATGAAAGTCTTATGTTGTTACGATATATGAAGTTTTTTCTGCATATTGATAAAATTTCAACAACAAAACTTATTTCAAATTGCTTTCGTAGTAATTAAATTTTTACACGATCAAAGTTACGAGTGGAAGGGAGAGCATATACGGATTTAAATATATTTAAAACCTACGAAAAATCTTAAAAGAATGTAATGTTTATTTGTGAATTACCGGTAAATTAAAATGTTGTTAGCTAAAGCATGTTTTGTACTGAATTGTGGAATCATATTTACAGTTCTTATTTTTAAAAAGTGCTACAATAATGTACTTAGTATAAAATAAAGAGTAGAATTTGCAGATAATATTGTTTTATATTCACTGTAAGTGGAGTTAATTAGTTCTCGTATAGAGTGCACAACCGAATCAGGATACGGAAACTTCGGTAATGGCTCCGATCGTTTTATGATATCTTTTTCAAATTCTCCTAGCAGGATTTGATTTAATTTTATTTGATTTATTCTGTCCGTTTCATCATCTATGGTACAAAATGTACAATGATATTGAACATGTCATTCTTATAAATAAGTATCTAAAATTTTCAGGTTATGATACATATAAAAAAAAAACAATGTTAATACGATTCACATTTAAAAAACATAGTTAAACTGCTCCAACAAACAATGCTAAAGATGAAAACAGTACAAATTGTAGTTATAAAAGAACAGTTACAGTTGGCACATGATGAAAAACAGGACAATATCTCAACTAATACATGTTAAAGGACCTTCATATGTACATGTATATCAAAAATAGTAATAAAATGTATCCTTACTTTACAATAAAATCCATGATTCAAACGTCCATCAAAATTTAAACATTAGGAACCGTCTTACACCATAAAATGAGTTTGAAATGAAAATGGTTCAGGATCTGGGCCAACTGGTTCGCAATTATACTATTCTTGTCGCCACAGAGGACAGGTATCAAAATGGAAATTATATACGCAAAACCGTGTAAAAACATTAATAGATAATAACAAAATACACAAAAGACACAGCAACAGCACAAAATTATAGAGTTCATTTTGCAATTAAAACATTCTTTAAATAACTCAAAATTTACCAGAAAACTATAAAAACTAATAGCGTGACGTCAGCAGCAAGATTAGTGTATACAAGGCGGGACTGTGTACTTCAACAGTCTGACGTCACTCAAAGATTTTGAAAGTAAATACAATATAGAAATAAATCAAAGTCTGTAGCACAAATAGATTGTAAATTATACAAAACCAATAACATAAATTATCGCGTGCTTAAAACTGTTCACGGGATATGTCCTTCCATTTCCAACGAAAAACATACATACGATTCCATGGTGAACCAAACAAGTCACGTCAAATGTCTTACATTGAGTTAAGTGTTCGTGTTAATCAGACACAGATAAGGCACCAACACAACAGTTGTACTATGTCGTTTACCACAACTGGCATGCACATGAAAACACTGATCTCATTCACCACATCCCACTTTCTTTTTTACCTATGTTTTCCTTCTTTTATCACCTCATCTGTGAATAATAGTTATGAACAGAAGTGAATTCATACTATCTCATTGTTCTGTTCGTCTATCTGTAAGTGAGTTGAGACTATCTAATTCTTCCGCTCCTCTATCTGCATAACTGCAACACATAGACATCTACAGTTTCTGTTTCCATTTTTTTATTCCGTACTGTAGTTGGCTAGGGATGCGGGTGCAGAAGGTTTGCTTCCTGGTGTACACAACCGGAAGCAAACGT
The DNA here is from genome assembly GCF_977018435.1 of Lepisma saccharinum. NCBI lineage: Eukaryota > Metazoa > Arthropoda > Insecta > Zygentoma > Lepismatidae > Lepisma > Lepisma saccharinum. The sequence continues at coordinate 9,319,991 of NC_139236.1, read as the reverse complement.
TCTCTGCTTGGCTTGCTGCCTTGTTTGCGAGAGGCACCGGCCGGGATTGTTGCCCGGGGCCTCCACCACTTAAATCGCTTATTTTGCCATTATCGATTTGGCACGAGAAATGAGAATAAGTCAAATGGTGTTTACTGTTTACTGGGCAAGACAAATAAGAGTAGGAGGAGAAAGTTAGGTGGCTGAGGGAAGTGCTTACCTCTGCTTCCTGGCGGCGGCACTGGCTGCTACCAATGATCCACCAACTAATTCGTAACTAACAAGGGCTTCCTACAGGTCACCTTTGCTTATATAGTAGCCAGTTACGCTGTACTTTCCAACCTCCGTTTCCTGTGGAATTCTCCTCTGCAAGAGACGGAGGAAACCGGATGTGAAGTACCAGGAAGCAAACGTTCTGAACCCGCATCCCTATCCATCTACAGTACACTTCTAACTCCGTTGCCATGCTTTCCTCTAACATCCTTAATCACTATCCAGAATTTTTTTATATTACCTGAAGTTTGCATCTACATCTTCATCAAACTCTATCCAAGTTGCTACTTTTGCTTCTTAGACATTCTCTTTCATTTCATTCCTCTTCCTTTTGTTTTCTTCATGCCTACTTAGGGTAGGAAATTTTAGGCTTTGAAAGCATTATTTATTTTCGTTTGCTGTATTCTGTGTGGTCTCGTCCTGCGGGTTGCGTTTGGCTTAACTCTACTCTTTCCACACAGTTGCTCTCATTGTAATATATGTGTTTCCATTATGTCCACTTTGTTGTGTCTCTTCATCTTACTCTATCTGTGCTGTTAATACATTTTTACTTCAAACCCTCTTGTATTACATTTTTATATGGTTTTATAAGATTTTCTCCCTTCAATCTGTTTTTGCCCTAATAGTCTGTGGTCAGTTATCTCTGTTTCTCTCATAACTTTCACAGCGCAAAAACAAGATATCATGTCTTGGGGGTGAAAGACTCGAATATGTATGTTCTTTAACACAGTGAGTCTCGCGGTCAACGTGACCGGACGACCAACTTGCCGGACGGTGGGAGGGCGTCTGCCGGCATTTAGACCCTCAGCTGTACGCTGACCTTCGCACTGGACACATCAGTGCTTCAGTGTCCAGTGTTCTTGTAGGGAAGGAACTTGGGCGTTTTGAAGCAGATTTACCAGATATTCCTGTTCCACACAGCGCTTGAAAACATAATTTCTTTCTTTCGAACAATTACAAAATGATGAAACATGTACAATATGTAAAAAAAACTTTTGAAATATATAAAATTACATATGTTGTCCTTAAATATGTAGAAGTATGTATGGAAAAATTTTGACAATAAAATATGTCGTAAATCACTACAAACATTACTATTTGTATAAATATTACAAAATTTCAGTGGTAATTCATCAAACTCCTAAATCCTAGCCCTGGTCAAAAGTGTTTTGAAGTATCTCCTAGAATTTGCGACATTATTACATAGAATTTTTAAATTCTAATTAAACTGACCAAACAATCAGCTATATATCAACTATATATGTATATTTTTTTCTGTTTTAGATTCTTGGATACATTCAAAGATTAATGGACAACAAAAATCTATGCCTCTTTAACATTAAAACTGTTTCCATGCCAACAAGAAAATTTTATTTTTAAACCCTTTTTTACTAAGAGCTGTAAAATAAATTTTACGTTTTTTTTCCAGAGTTAGTATTATTATAATTGGCTTCAAAATGCATTCACCAAATATTTACCATAGGTCCAATGTTATTCATTACTTGGTAGATATAGGTAAGAAAATAGTGTCTTGATTGTAGGTTCACCCTGAACAAATTCTCTATTAGTGCCTCCAGCAATATACAAGTGCTACTTTGTTAAGTGTGAGATGTTACTTTGTCTACAATTTCTGAAAGAACAACATATAAATAGTAAATTGTAAAAACAAATTGAACACATGCAACACATATTTTGTATAGTTATTGTAAAATTAATGTAAACCTTCCCTGTCTTCATAATTTTGTATACTTGTGCATTTGGAGTAGTATAATGTAGTGTGAAAATACATATTGGACACTTCATACCATTATAGGAGTATTCATATATTTCTTCCTTTAGCTTTCCCTTCTCTGCATGTTAAAAATACAGTTGTGCCTCACACAATGAACATTCCACATAACAAATGTATGTACACAGGCTAGAACTATTGTACATACTGTATTTCCAATAATTTAAAAATTGGAAAATTCATAGCAACTCCAACATTGGTGGTGGTTTTTATATTCAAGGTCTTCGACCTGGCTCGGAAACAGATTAAAGTTATTTCTACAGTAACCTGTGAGCACCAGTGCCTAAACATGTTGGCCTGGAATGGATTATGTTCATTATGCTAGACACCATTCTGTGCATACAAGAGTGCGAAATGGGATAGGTCTCTGACCTGAAGATACTTTGTCACATGTTTCGCAAGTATTTTACACTGATTTTCGATGCTGTTGCTCCGAACCCCATCCATTCTTGATTATAGTAAATAAACTGAATATTACAATAATATGTAAAATAAAACATGCAATATCAATAAGCCAAACCACCCACTTTCCGGTCATATAATAAATTCTCAACCGCATGATGGCTCGTACCATTGCAAACAACTCTCCCTACTGTGCGTGTGTGACAAAAGGGTGACCTGCATTTTTTATTTGGATAAGCGGAATCTTGTAAGTAATTAAGTTTATTTTCCTAATAAAGATTTTATACACTGTACTATAGCTATCAATAATAGACCTAATTTTCCCCCTCTATTGAAAGGTTTAAGGCACTGGTTCCCAAAGTCTGTGCTGAGGCACCGTGGCTGGCTTGCAGAGGCACTGTGAAATATTCCATGAAATTGCACTTACTTTCGAATATGTGCTTATTTAGTACTTTTTACATGTACTTTTTTTACTTTTTGGCATTTGAAATATGTATTTATTATTTAACTTAATGTAAGCAACATAACTAGACTATAGTGCAGGAGGCCTTAGAAAGATCGCTTCGCGGGCTTCCAGCAGACGACAATATGGTGGTGTGTCTGTGAGAACCAATCAGGTCCGCGAATGAGCTAGCCCGGTTACCACAGCTAGCTCGTTGCACCTTTCTGGAGGGTGAGTGACCTCTGCGTCTTGCTTCCTCGGCCTGTTTGTTCGGCTGAGGAGCAGACGACACGAGAGTATCGGCAATAGTGTGCGAGCGGCGTCTGCTGTTAGCCCGCGAAACGCTCTTTCTAAGGCCTCCTGAACTATAACTAAGCGTTCCAAGTGTTAGATAGGCCTACATTCTGACTTTGCCACCACGGAAAAATCTTGAAACACTAAGGGTGCCATGATACGAAAAATTAGGGAACCTCCGCTTTAAGGTATTATTTGTTGTTTATAATGACAGTGTGGAAATGGAGTACACCACATAGATTTTGTAGCTATGGTGAAATATGCTGTTATAAAACATAATGCATAAATATATAGTGAGGTTGCAATGGGTCTTTGCAACCATGGTAGCCCAGTCAGTAGAATGTCTGACTGTCATGTAGGATACCTGGCTTTGTTTATCATAATAAGTGATCTCTGGAGGTTTTTTTATCTATCCCAAGCCCCGCGATAGGTAAAGTTCGCAGCAGGTTTTATGTATTAGTCCACTCGAGAGTGGCACTCAGCATCGCCCGTGCACGTTTTGTTCTGTATATGCGAAAAGTTGCAGCTAGCGTAACCTGTTGAGGGGCTTAGTACAAGGTCTGGCACTCACGTAGCCTAAAATCAGTGGCTGTTGGGGGGGGAGAGGCTATAGCATCGCACCTGCATACCACTGTAATTAACAGGAACTTTCTTCACTCCAGGATGTGAAATCATTGAAGGCTGGTGAGGGAGGGGGAAGAACTCAATTTTTCGCACACGCGATATGCATACATAACAACATACATACATACACATGTATATGTGTGTAAATTATTATTAATATGATATACACATTATGAAATATGTATGGGTAACAACTGACTTCTATGTATTGAAAAGTAGAGTGTGAAATCCTGGAGGTCAGGGTAATTTCCCCCACCAACAATTTTGTGCTACAAGAATCCAGTTGATAAAGGGATTAGTTTACTACTTTATAAATACCTGACATATATATGTAAACTATAGAATGAATGTGTGTGTTTGTGTTTATATATATATATATATATATATATATATATATATATATATATATGTGTGTGTGTGTGTGTGTGTGTGTGTGTGTGTGTGTGTGTGTGTGTATAGGCTACATACAAATTAAAAATTGTATATTAAATATATTTAATATATATATATATATACACACACACACACATATACATACATTCATATGTCAGATATTTATAAAGTAGCAAAAAATCACATTATGAACTGGATTCTTGTAGCACAAAATTGTTGGTGGAGGAAATTCTCCCCTGTCCCCCTGGGGTTTTCATGCTTTTTAATATTTTTAATAATCATAACTCTAACAAAAGATCCTTTACTGCCCAGAAATTGATTTTGTTGATGGTGCCAATGATCTTGTTCAGAGAACTACACCCAATTAGATACACCATACAAGAGATTTGGTTGGATGAACAAAATTGAGTCAATCAAATAATTTTGTACAAGGAACCTCAACGTTTTGCTCGCGTATAAGAAACAAGGGATTTGGTTGCTGTAACTAGGATTTGTTGCAGCCAACCAGACTTTTTTCTCAGTGAGGCCCCGGTTCCATGAGTCCACCGTCTGCCACTGGACATGCAGGAAAAATTTCGAATAACTTGTTCGAAAATGAACTTCAAACACGTGAAAACTAGATGCCAGCAATCTGGATACTGAAGCACTGACGCGTCCAGTGCCAAGCTCAGCGTACAGCTCTGTACTAAGATGCACTGACTTCGTGTTCCTTAGTTGCAACACTGTTTTCTGTAAGCTAGAAGATTATGACCACTTCCCTTAGACGAGGGGACTACCTCAAGGGAATGAATAGGATGAAACCAAGGAGAGTTTTCATTTAAGAAAACTGGCGCCGGAAGGAAGCAAAGACAGAGAACTCCGTTGTCGCTTCTTTACTGCGTCTGTTTTGTATTAAGGCTGTCAGGACATCTGGACGGACGCCAACTTCACCAAGATAGTCCAGGATGAGGCTTGCTGCTCCAAGCGCTCCCGAGAGACGCCCCGTCGTGTCATTAGTCCAGGGGAGTTTGTGAGGACTCGACTTTTCTATGCAGTCGCCATGTGTTACATGGTCTTAATTCTTGATCATCTTCCACTTCCAATATTGCTTCACGCGCAATTTCCTTCCGAGATGAAGCCCGTTTGCTCTTATTGCACGAACCATCTACGACAACTTCTTAGAGAAAATGTCAGAAAGTTTCATCTTATTCAACTCCACAGTTCGGCGGAACAATCATTTCCGTGATGCAAGGTCGTGACAGTTGGAAAATCAACAGAAGTACGACGGTTTAAATAATTTATTTACGCTCATGTGGCTATCCAGGTTAATCGCGAAAAGGTTTTATGATGATTCAAACGTTGGTGGCCTCTTGCTTAGTATCGCGTTACGCTAGCCACTCCAATAAATGTTGAGGTTTTTAAGGAAGGTTTCCGAAAAAAAGATGCACTCAACGCCACTTTTTAAAAAGAATTTTCGAAATTTCCCAGAGCAGCCTCCATTTGAAAAAGTTCCTCATCAAGAATGCCAACGAATTAAGTGACCAAAGAAGAGTGACGTCATCATTTTCTAAAGCATGAAAGATTAATTATTTAATCTTAACACACATAACGTGTACAGTCACCGGCATTAAGAGTGGGACACCTACAGCCTGAAATACTCGCTTCCCTGCAAGGCTTTATGTGTGTTGTGTTGTCTAACTCTACAGTAGAAGTTGGCATCGAAAATTTGCAATCAAAATCCACTTATCGCCGTAGTTAGACAACGTACGTAATTCCTTGCAGAGAAGCGGGTATTTCAGTATCTAGGTGTCACATTTCTTTGCTGGTGGCTATACACTCTAAGGTTCTACAAAGCAAAAGCGGTCCGTATCCTGTTTGTCTGTCTCAGAAACTACAAAAGTGATATGTGATATATAAAAATCTACAATGCAAGAATTTCGATTTCGTCCTTGCATATATGAATGGGTGGTTTGTGTAGAGAGGCAGACTCCAGAGATCTGAAGATGAGGGTGATGAGATGAAGTAGATGAAGGGACAGTCACAAACACACAAGAAAAGTCCCGTAGAGGATTAAACTGGCCATTGGTCCAGTCGCCAGAACCTCGTTAGTCTGCAAAATACAGTCCATGGTGTACTACGTGAAAGTGAGGTTGATATTTAGGTGTACCACGTGGTCAAATCAATTGTTGCGGGGGCTACCTCTGGGCGGTAAAGGCGGCCGGTGAGTGGTGCTGATCACATCACCTCCAAAATTGCCGAGATCATGAATGCGTGGGGCCCTACCACTGCATACCCTAAATGTGCCTTCATGGCACGCTTCGATGAGTATATAAGAAACTTTACCATTACCTTACCTTCTTCTGATGCTGACATCTTCAATGGTAGGATACCATTTCATAGAAAATGGCAACTTGTCTTTCCCAAAGAAAATATGCTGAATGTCGAGAAAACTGCAGACGTGCACTCACATGATTAATTCTATCCTTCCGCTGTTTCCTAATGAAGAAATGAGAGTCTGGGGACATGGTAGATCCAGGTGAGGCGCAGAGCACAGGCGAACCCGTATAGAGGGGTATACGTGAGCAGTAATAAATTCCAGCCGCGTTCAGTTAAAATCGTTGTCTCTCCTGCGTTTCCCTCTGAGCCTGCCATTGTGTTCCGAGCTGTAATTCTTGATTAGCGGGGCGTGGATGCCGCAGCGCGTCTCTCGAATAAGCAACGGCAGTGTGACTTTGTGTCACCTCCGTGACACATAGTGTGCGGTAGGAGTATTAGGAATCACTAGGGACATTGAATTTTCGCGATGCGCGAAATCGCGAAATGTGAAAAAAAGATGCAATTTTGAACATTCTGCACGTAACTACACCACCAATGATGAAATATGCATGAGTTTTATTCGCGAAGTAATGCGAAATGTGTGCTTTTCCACGAAATGAACACTTTTTCGTGAAATAACCGTGAAATATCATCAAATTATGTAGAAAACAAGCAAAAACCGGTAATCGAGGTTGTGCGCTCAAACTGTCGATTTGTAACGAAACGTTTGCCTAAAGTTTCCTTCCTACCACTTGCAGCTGAAAAACGTTTTATCTTCTATCACATCAGGAAGACGCTGAAAATTGGGATTTCCCATGCACATAATCTCAGTTCGAAAACTTCGTTCCCTGTCAAGCTGCATTCCTTTCTTCCCCCGAATGTCTACTCAACTTCCAGTTTCATTGAACTTGCTAGCTGTAGCAGCGATAAGATTAGTCTGTTCCCGCACATCAAGGGAAACAATGGTGTCATTTGTGTTCAGTCATGAATGAATTTTGTTTATCATCATGGGATTTTCAACATGTGTTTGTGTATGTGCAGTAGTGATTATTTTATTTGTTGGACAGCAAGGATATCCTTTAAATACATACAATGAATAAATCACTTTAGATACGCAATTTAGAAATGAAGTGATTTTGTGTTGATGTTTTCTTTTTGGTTCGACAGTTAAGTACTTGTGTATGTGTACAGAATATAAAAATGAAGTAGTTTATCAATTTATAGCTCTTTTGTATGATGTTTCCTCTCATGATGAAAAAGTGTGTGCCAATTTTTTTTTCCACCGCTGGTATATACCGCTGATATAAAATTTTATTTACCGCTCTCCTCAGTTTTTATTTACCATAAATTTGTCTCCCTAATAATGACCAACTAGAGATACAATTTAAAACCATGCAATGCGGAGGTTATGTTAAGTGTACACTTTAACTGATAAAAGGTAGGTGCAGACTACTTAACTTTGACTTTTATTTACCGCTTTTCCAACGAAATGATTTTTTTTCACCGCTTTTATATACCGAAATTGTAACTTTTTAAATGCGAAATTCATGAATTTTATTTACCATAAATCAGTGTCCCTAGGAATCACATATCAAGGATGGTATGAGGACTAGACGAGACCTGACATAGTTTCAAATATTAAAAAATAATAGATCCTTCATTTCAATTTTTTTTGTATGCTGACGAAACATGCATTTCGACATGTGAAATTATTTAAAGTTTCTTTCCGAATTTATAAATAAATTAATACCATTTAATCTGTGCCTAAAGTAAAAAAAAAACTTTCAATAATTTTGAAACTCAAAAATAATGATTTTAAGCACAAGGGTATTTCAAGAAAATTAAATAAGAAACCTAGACGATTACCAATTATAATTGTGCCTTATGTAAAATATCTAGCGGATATATTATGTTTTTCATTATCATTATGTTTTCATTATCATGGCAGCATGAAAGAAAAATGGAAAAATATATCCGAGAAAATTTATTTATTTGAAGATAGGGAAAATACTAAATTGAATGCTTAGGGCTATGTTTTGTATGTATTATTATAGCGCACTATTAGAATATGGAGTAATGCTCTTCTGTGACCTTTCATTAAGGAAACTTGCTGCACTAGAAGTTCACTAACGAAAAATTCTAGAGATTCATGTGATATTATAGTATATATGGAGTCAGTGCAATGATCTGTTTCAACTAGCATAAAGTTAATTGCAATAAAATTGTTATTTGAAATTC